>NC_133871.1:16978580-17430872 GCF_044706935.1 Curcuma longa | reverse complement strand
GGTCGAACTCTACTTTTATAGAGTGATCTAGGTGCCTCCACCAAAGCCTATTCGATCCGAACTCATCGTTGACTTATCCATTTCCGAGCGCTTGGACCACCTTCAAGAGCCTGGACCGCTGACATGGTAGCATCTTGATCAGACTTCACTTTGGCTAAGACTTATCCTTATCTAGGCACCTTGATCCCTTTTTGGGTGCCTGGATGCTGTCTGATGTATACCGACTAACCGAAGTTTGCCACTTCAGCTTGTCTTTTTGCTTTGCTACATCCAAGCTCTTGGAACCAGTCCAAGTGCCTGGAACACTTCTAGGCACCCCAGTCTGCCCCTGGCTAACTTTTAGTTTGCGTTTCCTACGTCGCAAATGTTAACACAAACATAGTATATGAGTATGAATGACAACTTTCAGCTATTCGATCTTTACTTTTGATCTCCCGTGAAACCTTAACTTGGACCGACGTCTACTACTCTCTTTCCGAGAGTGCATCCTCACTAGTCCGATAGGGATAGTTTACCTGATGCCTAACCTTGATCCACCCGATCTGTTTGGACTTTTGCTCAACTGATCTTGACTTGTTTGGACTTTTGCTAAGCTAATCTTGATCCTCGGGACTTCTGCTAGACCTCTGATCCTCGACTCCATTTAGACTTCCACCTGATGTCGTCGTGTTGGGATTCAGTATGCATATTTTAAAATTTTATATTTTTTAAATATGCAGTGAAAGTGTAATAAATAATTTATTACTATCTATGCATAAAACTCATATGAGGACACACACGCATGCAAATATAATCATAGATAACAAGCATAAACAATTTATACCTTTTAGATGACACAAAATAGAAATGACATCAACTAACAACCTTGAGAAAGGTTGCCTCTACTCGTATCCATACTGAGATCTCCTCGAGATAACTTTCCTAAGTCACGTATCATGTCTCCATTTTGATACTAGAGAGAGGACCTACGATCCGATTCTATATCTGATAGCTTGAACAACCTGACGATATAAATTGGATTGAATAGAGGTGATCACACTACCATTCGAAGGTTGAACAGTTCACTGTCAACAAGGGGTAGCAAACCTAATGGTGTGGGAGCTCTAGCAAAAATAATTGCCAACCGAAACAATAGTTCAAAAGGGAAGGAAGAAAGGTTACCTTGCAGTGGAGAAACAACTATTGCTTCTCCCATGTTTCTTGCTTCCACCACCGATTATAGCTGCCTTTGGCTCGAGGATTGCCAACCTTGGGAGGTTATTGACCTATGAAAAGATCCTTGATCAGAGTTGAGGTTGGACAAGTTTCCTTTGGCTGATGACAACCAATCCCATAAGAAGGTGGGTGGTGACAATGGAAGAGATGTTGGGCGGTAATGAGGAGGAAGAGATGGGGTTGATTTAAAACCTAACGATTAGGTTTTTAATCCTCTAAATAACTCTTCTCAAGAGAAGTATTTATAGATCTCTAACGGGATTAGTTTGCTAATCAAAAACTCATATCCGTTAACCCAAAATCCAAACTATTAGTCCTAAATTTGATTTAAAATCAAACCGCGTTGGTTCAAATTAAACCACCTTTAATTAAAATTAAATCAATTTAATTTATAATTAAATCAAAGAGGACCCACTTTGTCTTCAAAGACGTGACCCATCCATGCTTTTGTTTCGATAAAATATCTTCTATATTTGCTCTTCATCTAATCCAACTAGACTCAATCTCTCTCGATCTGAGAATCCAATTCTTAAACTCGTTTTATATCTCTTAGAGAAACTCATAGTGCGTGTGACCTTATAAGTTCCAGATTTGTATTGGATGTCCATAATTAACTATTAATTATAGATCGATCATGAGTAACACCTATTAGTACATCATGATCCCCAATTAACTAAAAAATTATAGTTGAATCCAGAACCACTTCTGAACCCTTCAACAGCTACAGTTGTTCGTGTGTCTATTTTTTTCATCTATCTTATACTCAGTTTAGGACATGATTTATATGTCAGTCCTCATTAGGTTGACTATGTCACACCTAGCTCAAGCTGTAATTTCTTATTCTGTAGATTTAAGTTACTCAAAACATCTATTCAAGAGGACCATCCTCTTGATGTATTTTTTACTTTGGCTAAAGATTTACGAGTAACAATCCTAACAAGTGGTCATAGGATATACATCTTCTAATAAAATGATTGATAAATTAATGGATGACCAATATAAATCGGGAATCTACAAGGTCACACACACTATGAGTTTCTCTAAGAGACATAAACTGAGTTTGAGAATTAAATTCTCAGATCGAGAGAGATTAAGTCTGATTGGACTGAATGAAGGACAAATATGGAAGATATTTTACTGGAAAGGAAGCATGGATGAGCCACGTCTTTTGAAGACAAAGTGGACCCTCTTTGGTTTAATTATAAATCAAATTCATTTAGTTTTAATTAAAGGTTGTTTGATTTTGAACTAGCTCGGTTTGGTTGTGAACCAAACTTAAGGCTAACAGTTTGGAGTTTGGGTTAATGGATGTGGGTTTTTGGTTAATGAGCCAAACCTGTTAGAAATCTATAAATATAACTCTTATAAAGAGTTATTTACACAAGATTAAAACCTAATTGTTAGGTTTAAAAATCATAGCCCCCCTCTCCTCCTCCTTTCCTTGAGTTGCCACCCAACACACAACACCAAATCCCCTTTTGTGTTGCCGTCGCCCATTACTTGTGGTGGTGCTTATTGTCGTCGGCTAAAGGAGACCTTCCAAGCTCACGACCGGTAAAGGATCTTCCCTAACATTAGTACCCTCCAAGGTCGGCCTTTTCTCGAGCTAAAGGAAGCTACAATCGGTGATGGAAGCAAGGAACATGAGGAGAAACAATGGTTGCTTCTCCATCGAAAGGTATCGCTTCTTCTGTTTGTCTTGGCCATTATTCTGGAGCAATTGTTATTGTTGGCACAAACTATGCCATTTAGGTTCACTTCCCCTTCTTGATAGAAAACCATATAACCTTTGAACGGTGGTGTGATCACCTCCATTCAATCCAATTCATATCGTCTAGTTTCTTCGAGCTACTGGATATTGAATCAGACTATAGGTCCTCTCTCTCAGATTGTTTGTCTCCCTCCTCCAACTAATATCAAAGCAAAGACATGACACGTGATTTAGGAAAGTCATTTCGATGAGATCTCAGACTATATGTATATGGTTTTAGAATAAAAGAAATAAAAATTAAAAAAATAATATATACTAGATACTCACAGAGTGTGTAACATAAGGTGTACAACCTATCAAGCTCTATATATAAAAATGATATGCTACAAATCTTATACTGCATATCCCATGAGCATCTAATATAAATTATTATTATTTTTTAATTTTCACGTTCTTTAGTCTAAACATTAAATCTAAACCCTAAATAAAAACATTTTACTAGATGCTCATGAAGTGTGCGCATAAAGTGTGCAACATATCATTTTAGTGTATATATATATATATATATATATATATATATATATTTATTTATTTATTTATTGATCTTGCATGCTTAATCTGTGTGCGCGGTGCGTGATAGATGATTTTGAGCACCCGTAACTATTCCGGGCACCTGAACATGAACAATGTTATTTTTTATTTTTTTAACGTACGATTAAGTTATTTAAGATTTTTTCCTTTAGGATTTAGAGGTTGAGTTATAGTATTAAGTATAAAAATTTTTAAAATGAAAAAAATTTAGTTGCTCGTGGGGTGTGCTGGATAAGAAGTGCAAGATAACTAACCAAGCACACTCCTTAAGCAACTATAATTTTTTATTTTAAAATTTTTTTTGTGCTTGATATTAATCCAACCTCTAAATCCTAAAGAAAAAAATCTTAAATTGCTTAACCGTAAGTAAAAAAAATTAAAAAATAAAAAAGAAATGACATTGTTTATGTTCTGGGTGCCTGGAACAGTTCTGAGTGTAAGATACGAGGAAATTTTAGGGTCATTAGAGGCTTAGTTAATTAGGGAGTGAGTTTTAATTTAAGTTAATAATGAAGCCCAATTAAGCCAATCCAACTAAGAGCCCAATTAGAGCCCAATAACAACCCAATTAGATAATGGTAATGGTTTGGGTTGGGTTAAACCCGAAACCCGTTAGGAATCCTGTTTTAAAATTTTTGTGATTTTTCTCCTCTGCCCTAACTCACAACTCTGCTTCCATTCCTTAACGGCGCGATCGTGTGATCACATCTTTTCCGCAGCCAGTGTCGGCATCGTTGTGGGCGCGGGTGATCGGAAGCTCCGACCGTCAGACCCCTTGCTTGCCGAGAAGAGTTGAGGGTTGTCAGGTGGCGACGATTGACGTGAAGTGATGGGGGAAAGGCGGATTGATCTTGATCGGTAAGTTAGAATCTCGTTGAATTTGTGGTTCTCCTTGGAATTTCATTTGGATTTTGAAAACTCATGGGATCTCAGCCTGCTAGAATTCGATCAGGGGAGGGAGACGATTCTTGATCGGCCAAGAGAAGGAGAATCAGGATCTTGATTGGGGCTGAGCAAGATTCTAGGGAACGGATATGAGGTAAGTGTCTTCGATCTTGGTTCGTTCTTTGTTTATGATTGTTGTGGATTGATCGATTTGTTGGAATTTGATCAGATCGATGGGATTCCTCTATTTTCAGTCGAACATGGATTAGAGCTCGACTAGGGTTGATCAGAGGTAAGTGGACTTGATTTTAGTTAGTTCTTGATTGGAAACTAATTAGGATTTGTTACTGTTGGATTTCGGTCAGATTGTTGAATCTAGGTTACTGTTCTATCGGGTTTCTTGGATGATCGAGACCTGTTCCAATCGATTCTTACCTGGTTGTTTTGGTCAGGATTGGTTTGTTCATGGTTGTTGTTTTGTTGAGGAGGATTTGTTGTTTCGGTGGGATAGTTTCATGGATTGATCTGTTAATAGATCACTGTTGATTGGGTGTTAGGGATTTGTTAGTTTTTGTTGGGAGTGCAATTCTATTGGGAATTGATGGAGCTAGATTGGTATTGGAATTGAGGCTGATCTGTTGGATAGAGTGATTGGATTTAATCATTTTGTTCATGAGTTCATGGATTTGGTTCTGTTTATGCTATATGTTGTGGGTTTCGGTTGAGATTAGTTACTGTTAATGGGTTCTTGGATTGATCCGTTGGATGGATCTTCAAGGCTTGGTTAATCAGTTTAATGAGCTCTTGATGTTAGGGTTTACTTTGTGGCAAGTTTTAGCATGAACCTAATTAGTTTGTTTAACTTGATGGGTGTTATAGGTTAGGTTGGGTTGGATCAGTGAAATTGTATTTGATCCTTAGCTTGAGTTTAAACTAACTAGTATCAATTTGACTTGATCAGTTGGTTTAGATTTGGCTGAAAATCAATGGGAATGAGATTAACTCGTGTTTAATTAACATGAGTTAATTAGATGGATTGGATTTGATTAGGTTGGTGGGATTTGGATTTAACAATTGGATCCAATTGGATTATAATTTTAATTGAATTGTGGTTAGAGTTATTTTTAGGTAAAATTTAATGTATTGTTGGGTTGAGTATTGTATGTTGTAATTTACAGGACTTTGACTTGTTGATCCAGATATATACGTAGTTTTGTATTTTCTGGGGGTTCTTCTATCGACGTTCGTCACATCAGGTGGGTACTTTTGTGTTTGATCAACACAAGTCAAATTCGTAAGTGCATGATTACTTCTCGTTGTTATTTACCTTGTTGTTATCATTACTATCTTCGTTGATTGACCTTGATATGATCCTTTGCTTGCTCCCATACAGTTGTATTTTACTATTGTCTGTGAATGATGACTTGTTCAAGTCGATATTGATTATGTCTGATTAGATATAGGCCTAATTGTTGAATTGAGCATCATGATATATACATGATAGAGGTAGGTGTGTCAATCATTGTTATTGTTGTTGGTCTCACTTGACACTGTATGATAGTGGCACAAGAGTGAGAGCAATTGTTGCTCTAAGTTGGGTGCAACCTGTTGGGTTGCAAGGGTGCAAACATAGTCCCACATCTAAAACACATAGGAAAGATCATGGGTTTAAAAGGATGAAAAATATCTCCATTGGTATGAGGCCTTTTGGGTAGAGCCCAAGAGCAAAACCATGAGGGCTTAGGCCCAAAGTGGACAATATCATGTCATTGTGGAGATACGGACATCCCTTTAGACCCAACAATTGGTATCAGAGCGAGGCCGCTCTTCACCGGACTAACCGCCGGATGAGCCATGATCCAGATCTAACCATGTGGGGACCCTCGGGGAAAACAAAGGAAGTATGGGAGGCTCGGACCATGAGGGACATGGCAGCCGGACCATGAGGGACATGAAGTCCTAGTACCGGGAGGACATGGCAGCCGGACCATGAGAAATGACAGCCGAACCATGAGAAAGCTTCCAGTGGTCCTTTGTTTGAGGGGGGATTGTTGGGTTGCAAGGGTGCAAACATAGTCCCACATCTAAAACACATGGGAAAGATCATGTGTTTAAAAGGATGGAAAGTATCTCCATTGGCATGAGGCCTTTTGGGTAGAGCCCAAGAGCAAAACCATGAGGGCTTAGGCCCAAAGTGGATAATATCATGCCATTATGGAGATACGGACATCCTTTTAAACCCAACACAACCAGGACTGGCTAGATAGCCCTCCTGTGATATCCTGCTCGCTCCCCACTTGATTAGTAGTGGTTTGTTGCTAGAGCGTGTGCAACTTTCTTATCGTGCGCCCCAATTCACTACGCTGGGTGGGTGTCTGGGGGTGGCGAGTGCAGATTGATCATACATACATTTGTTGGTAATTGTCTGCATCTATGGTTGTTGCACTGATTGTTACATGGTTGTGATTGTTGCACTTGATTGTGTTCGTATTGCATGATATCTATTGTTGTATGTAATATATTGACTATGTTTATAATGTTGATATCCTGTTGTCTTAGCTTATATGTTATTGTGCCCTTTCATTCTAGTATTCACTGAGTATTGTATACTCACTACCCAGAGACCCTAGGGTTCTTTGTTTTCTCTCCAAGTAGCAGATAAGGACGTTGTTTGGAGCTTGGAGGTCTGCCAGTCTGCCCATCATCTCACAGCTGGAGTATTTGTCATTATTCCATATGTCTTGTTGGATTTCATTGGATTGTAGTTTTTTTTACACTTATATTCGTATTGTATGAATTTGGATTTTGCGTTTATGATTTGTATGATATGGATATGGATATTGTTATGGTTCCATTGCGTTGTATATGTTTTCAAAGATTTGTAAAGTTTATCGTTGTTTTGTTGTGTTGTTTTACGACTTATACGTGTTGTCGTGATGGTACAGTATGTTACCTGCATGTGCTTGGTTAAGTTATGGCCATGTGGGCCTTTATTCAGGTTGTTTAGTGGTACAAAACACATGTAATGTTTTGTTAAGAGACCGGGTAGGCCTTATGATGTTATGTATTCAGGGTAGTTGAATATATATATATATTTCAACAAAAATAAGACACGGCATTATATATATATTTCTAATTGATATTTATGAAAATACCATCTTATAATTTTTTATGGAGTACAATTATAAAATTCAAATTGAACAAATTTTGAAAGTAATGATAATAGCTTAATTTGAAAAATAGGGGACGATCGGCTAGCAACACGAGTTGAAGGACCAAAGCTTAAAGGATTGACACAAGATATTAAAAGATGAGATACAAACGATATTAAATTTTCATTTCATCAAGTTGTTCAATATACACTTTATTTTATTATTTCTATAAAGAATCTATTTGATACTTTAGACTATAACAAATCACGACATCTTTAAAAGAAAAGTCATCTAGTTTTTTCCTCATAAAACTAGCACTTCAATGTTTGTTTTTTAAAATATTTTTGCTTATTTAATTGGTGCAAAACTAATCCAGAGAGCTACTCAATTTCCATTTTTTTTTGTCAATTCAATCGCTAAGTTAGGCTAGCATTTTTTTTGTTAGTTGTTTTGATTAGATTTAATCATAATTTTTTGTATGTGACAAATATCCCAAGTTATTAGTGTATATTTGATGATCTTGTTGGAAAAATAGTTTTCCCCTTATCGTTAGATTTTACTATGGCATTTTGAAAGTTTGACAATTTAGTTTAAATTAAGTATGTATCTAATATTGGTGCAACAAACATGCAAGCCTTTTTATCAAGTTGATGAAAAGATTGGATGATTGAGGTTGTAGATCTAGTAAAAAGCCAAAGTTAACTTGAGGACTGACGGATGGATTTTGAGCTTAGATGAAGACCTAAAGAATTTATGAACCCTCTGGAATCTTGAATTTTATTCTTGGGTTAGATTGTATTTAATAATGCTATTGCTTAAGAAGAGATTTTATTAAATAATGTTATTCTTGGATTAAATTAAGGCTTGGTTGTTTAAACCTTGTGATATTAGGAGGTTCTTAAGTCATGTTGACACCGACTCAATTTTCGAACTTTAGGTCTATTGGATCATAAGAACTAGTTAGAGCGAGTAAATAGGCAGTTCAAAAAAAATCTCTCTCACACAAACTTAAATTAATTAATTCAATTCAATTATTTAAGTTAGCACAACCCAACAGATCAATCCATATTAGGACAGATCAATTCATCAAAAATTTATCATATGATGAGACGAGGTAGACCGACCTGTTATCTTGGTAGATTAGAAAATCTCCAACCCAATCCAATTTAAAACAGATTGCAAGTTAGACGAGCTAACTCAACCTACTAATTGAAATTTTTATGTTTAAATTGCAGATTATATGGGTTAAGCCCACAAGTGTATCAAAAAATAAAATATATATAAAAATATTAAAAATTTTAAATTTGATTACGATTAGGTGGTTTAAGTGTACCAACCCATTAAAAATTTTATTTTATCTTAAATTTTAGAAGAATTTTTTTTTTAACCCGCACACCAACCCAACTCAAACCACTGAGGGCTAACTTGTGTGGGTCATGGACCCATGCAGGTGAATTTACCTGGACTCACTTTAAAATAGATTGATAAAATATCAATCCAACTCTATTTAAATTATTGAATGAGATGGATCAATCTAACTGGTCTAATCTAAATGAGGCTCTAATTCAAATGTGTGTGATAAGCGATCAATGCATTAACTATGCAATGGAATAAATAATAATAATATGACTTGAGATATTACTCTATGATCGTCTTGGAACATAATTGATTATTTGCTGATTAAGAGTTGAATCTCGATGAAGCCGAGACAGTTCTTCTGTTGTAGCTAACTACAGCTTCTTGATTTGTCTCCTCATAGATGGTCATGAGACCGACCATGTGAAATCGTTGAGGTAGCAAATTTCACCTTTATTGAAGAGATATTACTCTGTGATCAATGTTGTATCGAGTGTGACAAAGTTAGTTGAGTAAATGTGTTCTTATAAATTTTAGCAATTTTACAAAATTAGTTGACTAAATGAATCAATCTCAACTAAAGTTCGAATTAAACTCAATTTTTTTTTAAAAAAAATTAAGCCAAACTTAAGCAACGGATTTAACAGTTTAATTAATTGTAAACTTGACTCAATTCCATTAACTTAAACAAGAGTTTAGTTAGTCTTTTAAGCGTGGAGAAGAGTCAGATATAAAATAAACTCAGATCATTTTATGAATTTCTTCAGATTTTTTTAAAAAAAGTTTTCTAAATTGCTTAAAACATTTTCTCAAAACCCTTTCACGGTCAATGTATCACCAAAAAAAAAAAATCCCATTTAACGTATCGTAACTAATTTTGGTACTTTTTCCACATCCAGACCTTCAAATAATTAGATAAGCAATTCCGTAAAAGATAGGGGTGTTTCTGCAAGATTTGATCATCCCGTCGCTGCATCGCTGCATTTTGGGAGCAAAGCGAGAAGGTCGAAACAGACCGGCGAGCTAGCGAATTGATCGTTGATCGTGCGAGAGAGTCTTGATCATCCCTGAACCAGAAGAGGCGACGATCTCGTTGCGGGTATTGGATAAAAAGAGGGATTGATAAAAGCTGAGTGGCACACACATACTGAGATAAAGGGAAGAGAATAGGCAAGTTGAGGCATTACTCAACAAAACCCTAATCGCCTCCCAGCACTATAATTCTTCGACCAGGAGCTGAAGCTCGCTGCAGAAATCGTTTCTCGGACTCGCAGCCTCCTTCGCCTTTGCCTTGTTCGCAGTCATCCCAGGTTGCGCCTTGGGAGATACATGTTCACTCCAAAAGACCACAATTTTCGTGGCTTTACTTGGCCTCTGTTCGATAGGTATGCTAAAAAAGGATAAATTTTTCGTTGAATTTCTGCAATTAGTTGTTTTCCCTGTATATTTTGCGGTTTTATCGCTCGAAGGTGAAAGTTTTATGATTTGGGATTTGCGTGCATTGTATTTCCATTCCGAATGTTTTATTCATTTGTTCGACTATGGCGTGACGTTTGCCAGTCGAATTGGTGGTTGTTGATGCCACTGGTGGTCTCTGAATTTCTTGTAGAAAATGTTTATCTTACACCACAATTGTTCAGCTGGACGGGATTTATTTGTCTTCTAACTGATGGATAATGGTCGTACATGTTGCATCTTTTGCGGTGTACATTAAAAGCAGCATATATTTATTTTTAATCTCATTTAGCTGGCCAATTCTTTCAAGCTGATGCAATCTCAACTGGTAAAGTGTAGGTCGAGGCACCAATGTGACCCCAAAAATATGTAAATTGAGTAGCAAGGATTACATGATTTGGTGATCTATTTGCACAATTTTTACCATTTATCGTTTGTCTATTGACATCATTATTTCCAATATGATTTTTACTTCTAAATCCTTTTTATATTTCAGGTTGAACTTGGTCTACTTGCTCAAACTAAGATATTGCTAATGCCAGTTGATGGTTGTATCAATCAAGTTATGAATGATAGTGAAGAAGATGATGATGCACCTATTATTTTTAGGAGGCCAAACACTTTGTTAAAACAAGGTCGCTCAACCTCTTCTTTGAAGAAAACAACTGCTCAAAAGGATTCCAGCTCTATTTCTCATCAATTTGTGCAAAATGATAGCCGCTCACATAAGCAAAATGCTACATCACTCCCTAAGACATCTAGTGAGAAGCCTATGGCAGGATCAAATATTGGATCTTCGCTACCTGCCCAGTCAACTAATTCATCTCATGATAAATTAACAACAAATGATATGAGGCCAAAGTGTGAGGATGAGTTATCTGATTCAGATGATGATAAACCATTAAGTCATAGACATAATTCTGTTTCAGCAGTAGTTCAGAGAAAATGTTCTGTGGACTCGGAAAAACACATATACATTCTTCACATCATATTTTTGAAGGTAGGAGCACTGAAAAGATGGATTTGGACAATCCAACCATAAAGAGTGAGAATTCTGATGATGACAAACCATTGAGTTTCAAATATTCTGCTTCAGGAGTAATCAACAGAAATGCCTTTTCACATGCTGCAGAGGCTCCTCAAAAACCAAAGCCTTCTTCACCTAAATCCATGAAGCTGACTTCCAATACCAGTGAAGAAACAGATGATTCAGAAGATGAAAAACCACTTCTTTCTAGGTTTCAGTCCAAAGCTATTGGTGTTTCTTCCATGAAAGTTTCCAATGGACCTGAGAAGCCTTTATCTTCTAAATTGAGGTTAAATGGTTCTAACAAGAAGGGCATAAGCAGTGAGACAACTGCTCCCAAAGGTGGAGAAAAGCGACCTCTTAGTGATGCCAATCCTGCAGAATCTTCATCAAGTAAGAAAGCAAAACTATCAGGTACCTCTGTTTCTGCCAAAGTTAAACAGGAGGTTTCTGTAAGGAAAGAAAGTAAAGAAGATGATAATGATCACATACCAATTGCACAACGAATGAAGAAGTCACCGTCTTCTAACAGTGCATCAATCAACAAGAATACATTGCTGAAAACTGCTAGCTCATCATTTAAGAAAAGTAATCTTAAAATGAATAAAAGGAAGGATTTAAATTCTCAAAGTCATTGAAGGCACCCCCTTGGATCTGGTGGGGAGCAGAAATGGACTACCTTGGAACACAATGGTGTTATATTTCCCCCTCCATACAAGCCTCATTTGGTTAAAATGCTTTATAAGGGACAACCAATTGATTTGACTCCTGAACAAGAAGAGGTTAGCTATAAAGATTTTGTGGACTTGTCTTATTATTATGATGTTGTTTCTCTGGTATTCTTTGACTTCATCTTGCAATTGCATTTGTTTGTTAAAAAGTGCAATAGTTTGTTGTCGAACTACATGGAGTTTTGGTTAATTACAATTGTGAACTCTTAACTTTTAAAAATTCCTGGTGCTACAGGTGGCGACAATGTTTGCTGTCATGAAAGATACAGATTATGCCCTGAAAAAACAATTTATCAAAAACTTTATGGATGATTGGCGACTAATTCTTGGTAAAAATCACATCATTAAGAAGTTTGAGGACTGTGATTTTACCCAATATATGAATGGCATCTAAAGGAGAAGGAGAAGAAGAAGCAGATGACTTCTGAGGTAAATTATGCTCCATTCATCCAGAAGTAGGATGACTCAGTTATGTCATAGGAAATAGACACTTTTGTTGTAATGTGTTCTCCATTTTGACTCTAGCATTATCTGATACCAAGAATAGGTTTTTGCTATTTCTTCAAAGTCATACTTTTAGTATTGTTCATAAAGTTTTATGGAACAAGTGATAGTACAAAAAAAAATCAGATGTCACCACACATTTCTGTATAGCCCTTATTGTCAGTTGATCAGTGAATTGATGTCAAACCATTTTCATATTGTAATTTGTATTAATTCATGATTTAACCTTGTTTATCTGTTTCACAAAGGGTTATATGCATGGATAGTTTCAACTGCATGTCTAGTAGTAAAATTACATTTATGTCAGGAGTAGGAGCTACTGACATTGTGACTAATGTTTACATACCATCTTGGTTTATTTTATGATTAGAAATTATTTTGGAATAAATTCATATACTTTTTTTTATAGTTTATGAAAAGTATATTTTGGGACCAATCACTTGTGGTATGCTTACTTACCCACTTGTATGCTTTCTCTTATTTCCAATATTAAGCATATTTTTACTAGAATTAGGAATCACCATGTACCTATGCTGCTTTTGTAGGAAAAGAAGATTATGAAGGAAGAAAAATTGAAGCAAGAAGAGAAGTATATGTGGGCTATTGTCGATGGTGTGAAAGAGAAGGTTTACTCTAATGCTAATTTTGCTATTACTTTTGTTATATTTAGGATATGAAGCTATGAGGTAACTTGATTTATGCTGCATTTTGGTGCAACTGAATTGACAGAAAAATGTTGAACATGATTTAAGCTAATGGTTTTAGTGTTTGAATAAGATATTTGAGGACCTGGAGCAACATTTATGAACATGAATCTATATGTTCTTTTGGGGTGAAATGTAGTTATTCTGTACATGTTCTGTGCAACATGTAACTTCACATTTAACACATGATTAGTACTTTACCATAGAACTTTTAAGTCATTGACTCATTCTGACCGGCAGCCACAACAACAATGAGCCATGAAATCCTTATAGATTTTCAATTTAGTTTTTCAATGGCTGTGGGACCTATTGCAACTTCAACTTTTTCCCTCCATTTTTCATCCAGGCTTGGACCCAAACTGGTAGTTTTCAACGTCACATATATGTTTCGTGATGAAATTCTCCAAGTTGATATTCTCAAGATCAAATATAGTGGCACATTGTTAACTCATATGAACACATGGCATCTTTGTTATCATTTCAATGACTGAGGCTTTCTCCAAGTGTTTAACGTCAACATCAGTGATGCTTATCAAATCTGTATTATTTTTATGCTGACTACTAATAAATGGGTCTATTTTAGGTTGGGAACTTCAGAGTGGAACCACCAGGGTTATTTCGTGGCCGAGGAGAGCATCCAAAGGTCATATTTCCTTGTCATGTATCTACTTTAGTTGTTTCTGTCTGTCTGGTTTGATTTCAATTTCAAGAATCCTGTTATTTTCCACTGACTTACTGTTGGTTTTCTATGATTTTAGATGGGAAAGCTAAAAAATAGAATTAGGCCAAGAGATATTACAATCAATATAGGGAAAGATGCACCAATTCCAGAATGCCCAATACCTGGTGAAAGGTAATGTAGTTAACTGAGCAAAACTTGAGTGAAGGAACCAAGTAGATTGAACTTGTTGGTAGTTGGTATAGCTTCAGAGTCAAATTACATTTATAGCAGTCTTTCTTATATCACAGTTTGATTATTTTCAGATGGAAAGAAGTAAAACATGATAATACTGTCACGTGGTTGGCATTCTGGAATGATCCCATAAATCCAAAAGAGTTCAAGTATGTCTTTCTGGCAGCGAGTAGTTCATTAAAAGGGCAAAGTGACAAAGAGAAATATGAGAAAGCCAGGTTGTTGAAGGTAAAGAATTTCTTTCTTGTTTTTTCTTGAATGTATAATTTGAATGTGTTTTGACCTGTGTATTGTCCTTTCACTTCATAGGTAGCAAAAGCAAGCACTTATGGTTTTTGGATATTCCTCATTCATTAGTGATTGTTAGATTTTTTTCACGTATATGCTGTTTGACTTAATAGTTTAGTCCTGTATTGTTATTATTATGTTGGTTTCCTATGTATAAGTTCATTTTTCATTTGTTATACAATTTTATTGCTCTCAACTTAGCATGAAACCATTTTCCATGCATTGGTGAGGACGCTATGGATTTCATATGATGCAGTGACCTTGCCTTCTTGTCTATTAATGTTACAAAATCTTCCTCTTATGTTCTCAAACAATCATTCTCCACTCCTAATCATGGAAATGGTGATCTCTCTCCTTAGTGATGCTGATGACAACTACCACAATCTGTGACCTCTTATATAAGTATTACGGTCAAGCTTATCCATTGTGTCTCCCCAAGTTATGGCCCCTATCTGTCTCTAACAATTCACCTCGTCTCAACCCCACTACCTAGTCTTATGCATTACTTTGAACATCTCTAGCATCATCTCTAAAGTGGTTGCCAATGCATTCAAATACTTGATGGTGTTTTAGCTCAACATGCTACTTTCCAAGAATGTGGCCACTGTATACAGTAGCACAGCTCCTAATCCTAATTTCAGTGCTACTCCTAGTTAAGAATATCTCATCACTCTTCGACCTGTGAAACTCTTCCCCCTTTTTGCCTTACTGTGAATCCCTGCTCATGTATCTAAATATGAGCATCAAATCTTTTGATTTTGTGAATGCATTGTACCTATTGGTATCTATACTTTAGTGTGAGGGGAGGTTTAGTATTAACAGGTAAGTCCCAATTGGTTATGGTGTTCAGGTATAATGTTGACGTCCTATATCTATATGGTGTAATTGTTCATTTTTCTATTGAATAATACAGTTTTGTTTCTCTTACATTTGTGTTGCAGGATTATATACAAAATATTCGGACAAACTATACGAGAGATTTTAATAGTAAAGATCCAACAAAGCGGCAAATAGCAGTGGCGACCTACCTTATTGATAAGTTGGCGCTCAGGGCAGGCAATGAAAAGGTATCGATCCTGTGACCAAGGTGTATTTTTTTCTGTATTGTTGATCCTATTAAATTACTGGGTTTTTGTCTTATGTTTTTCTTCCATTTCTAAGTCATCTGGTTTAGCTCATGTTTTGCTGCTGAATATTAGACCACACTATTTCATCTATTTTAATTATTTCAATGCAATTAACTGAATGCTGCTGTTTTGCTTCTGAAGCTATTGGCAATTAACACGGTTAAATTATATCTAGATGTAATTCCAAAGTTAGGCATTATATACCTTTCAGGGCATTTGCATATTCTTTTCATGTATATTTTCTTGCAAGAGCAATTTATTATAATTTACATCATATGGCTGGCTATGTGTAAGTTGTTTATCCTTTTCGTATAAATATAAATCTTCATACAGGATGATGATGAGGCTGATACTGTTGGTTGCTGCACTTTAAAGGTGGAGAATGTTGAGTTGGTTCCTCCAAATAAGTTGAAGGTAGCATCTAAAGTAACACATTTCTCTATTTCTCATCATATTTTATGAATGATCTTAACTTCTTGATTTCTTCAGTTTGACTTCTTAGGTAAAGATTCTATTAGATACTTGAACACTGTGGAGGTCGAACCGCATGTCTATAAAGCAATTGGTGATTTTCAAATTGGTGTGTTGGCTGCAAATTTTTTTCTAGTTCACATTCTATCAACAGTAACTTTGAACATTTTCCATGAGTTTCTTTTTTCTTTTGGTTAGCCAAAAAGAGCAATGGAGGTAAGAAAGATAAGGGTGATGATCTCTTTGACTTGCTGGATACAAGCAAACTAAATGCACACCTGAAGGAACTCATGCCTGGACTTACTGCAAAAGTTTTTCGTACATACAATGCTTCTATTACGCTGGATGTTATAGTAAGAAACTGATTTTCAATCCCCATCAACTCATTTATTATCTGGCCTGTTTTTATATTGTGAGTTGGTATTTTATTAAGTTTGTCATATTTTCTCATAATTCCACTTTAAACTATTAAAGTATGATGATTATTAAAGTATGATGATGTAGTGAAGGATTTGCTTGAAAAATCCAACTCTAACTATTTGTTAAATAAAAAATCAACTTTGTGCATTCACAACTAGAACAATTTTGTTGGGCTGTGACATAAGTTTATGGATTTAGATTGTGGAGAAATCAATCTATTTCTTCTTTATTACATTTTTATGAATCCAAATAATTCTTGTTTATATTTCATTTCTTATTTCCATCAATCTTCCTATATAATTGTGGATCACTTTTTTATGTTGATTTTATGGTAATGACAGTTGAATAAGGAAACCAAGGATGGTTCTGTGCCAGAGAAGATTACAGTTTATCAGCATGCAAACAAAGAGGTAGTTTATAAATTTTTGTTTTGCCTATTTATTCATTGGCTATGAGTTGTGGTTATGATTATGTAGTTTATAAATTTTTGTTTTGCCTATTTATTCATTGGCTATGAGTTGTGGTTATGATTCCTCAATTTTTTTTTTCTCCAATACAGGTTGCAATTATCTGTAATCATCAACGCAGTGTCTCCAAGTCTCACGAAAATCAGATGTCTAAGTTGAACGAAAAGATATCTGATTTAACAGTAAGAATATTTTTGTGCTTTACTATTTACGCAGCCAATTTATATATTTCCTTTGATTTTTCTCACTCAGCCTGCCATCTGTATTGATGTATTGCAAACAGGCCCAAAGAGATGAATTGATGATGGATCTGAGTAGGGCTAAGAAAGGGAAGCCTCCACTTAAAGACAAAGAAGGGAAGCCAAAGAAGAACTTGGCCCCTGAAGTGTAATAAGCTTACCAAACTCATGAACTTTGTATGATCAATTTTTCTCTAAATATCTCTGATCTGATGTGTCCCCACATGCAGGATTGAGAAGAAGATTGCTCAGGTTGATGCCAAGATAGGAAAAATGGAAATGGATAAACAAATAAAAGAGGATCTGAAAACAGTTGCACTTGGAACATCCAAAATCAATTACCTTGATCCAAGAATATCAGTTGCGTGGTGCAAGAGGCATGAAGTACCCATAGAGAAGGTACTCGGTTTCAATTTTTTTGAGACAAATACATTTTTCTGTGTCAGAATTGCCTCTAGTTGAGTACATTAGTAAAACTGCTACTGTCATTGCCTCCATTTATAATCCTTGGTTTGTTTATCTTTCCAGATATTTAACAAATCACTGCTCGCAAAGTTTGCATGGGCTATGGATGTTGATCCCAACTTCAGATTCTAGAACATATTTTCCCTGATTGATTCTTATGCGGCAAAGAGAAGTTTTGAGCCATTCAACTTTCAGTTTCAAGTAAATTTCAACGATGCTAGAAGTCTGTTCTCCCACACATGCGTTGGCAGTTGCCACGCCACACTCAAATATACATGTACTTTGATTCAAAATCATTAGCAAATTCAAGTTAATTTCCATGATTAAATTAAATGTCCAAAGTGAGATTTCCTCCATTAGTTCCCTGCGAATGAACTTGTTGTATGAGCTAGTTATTCTAGGCATGAAAATGTAGTTAATTTTAGCGAGGATATTTGATGTTGGAATGTAAACTTGAATGAATGGAAACTTTCATCAGCTAGAGGCTAGTCTCACCTGTTTTCTTTCCATGTCCACGATCCTATGATTGAATTTCAGAACCATGAAATATTTAGAAGTGAATTATTAAGCAATTAATGATCTATTCATTTTTGAAGCATATAAATCTGAAACTTGAAAAACAAACAAGTCAATTTAGAAAGGGAATTTCAATAGTTTCATGGCCTCTTTTTTCTATTGCCTCAGATAAACAATAGTTTCGAGTAAAGAATAGCTTCTGAACAAAGTGTTATATTTGTTGATTAGAACACAATCACTTAGTCGTCCACTCTCCAAAACTATGATACATGTTAACCAAGCCATAACATTTGTTTGAAATGCCAAGTCATTTAACAGCTTTGATAAAGAAGAGCATTACAAATGAGAAACAAAAATACAAATGAAAAACTTCACCAGCTATTATCTCTCTATCCCCTTGCTTTACTCATGATCAAGGACTGTTCATGACTAATTCCTATCCAGAATTCACACCAGTCACTCCCTCGAAGAAACAAAATAACTTCAGGACATTAGATAGCTTGATGTTAGTTTTGGCCTGCGATTCCTGGAGAAGCCTCTCTTGGTTCTACTACAACTTTGTCATTGTTTGAACAGCCTTGAAGAATCAGCAGAATGACATTTTCTGAATCAAGAAATGTAAACTATTTGTGATAAACATGAAGGTTAAGTGGACGTATCTAGTGCATACGATTCTTTTTCTGGACATCAAAGTAACACTAAGTTAGCAAAACAGTTCGTAGATTCATAACAAAAATGGAATTGGGAGAAGCAAATGTATTAGTTTCTTCTCAAAGAGAGAAGCTTCGAGGAAATGACATCCTCTACGTTCCCTTCTAGGAAAATCCATGAATCAGAAATTCTAGAAAATGAAATCGCAAGTCTTTCATATGATTAGCTACATAAGTGATGTAATGAGTGAAGATAGCAAAAGCTTAAATCTTTACCCGAACACTTGATTTCTTCATTGCATCTAATGACTCAACAATTTGTAGCTGCTTCATGACTGTAGCATGTAATACCTGAAACAAGCATGCAAAGACTAAACAAATCACAGCAATAATCTGAGAAGATAACCCTTCAAGTAGAGCAAACTTACTAACACAAAAAATCTAAATGAAATTCATAGCATAAAGCTACCTAGACAGACCAACCTACATGAGGTGATGCATAACTATTTATATATAAAAAAAGGTTGCGGCAGGGAAACTTGAATCAGAGTGTGGATAAGGACAAATCCATAAACGATGCCAACATGTTACAATGTGTCATTTCTCCTGCACCATAGGCTTATGGACCATTTAACACACTAAACAGAGAGCACTGACATGGATGCTCACGAAGTAATTGTGTCACCAGACAAAAAATATTGAGGATGATACTAGGATGGTCAGAAATTTACCTTTTTGGTCTTTTCAAGGTCATACTCAACATGTTTTATTCGATCCCAAGATTCAAGTAGGGCGCGCTCCTTCTCAAAAGGGATTTGAGTGGGTTTATTGGTGAGCTCATCTAACATACTTTCTAGCCTCTGCAGACGCTCTAAAACAGGAGTCAATTGATCTTCAATAGTTCTCCCGGTTGATCTATGTTGAACATCAGAAGGACGGCTGCCGCTCAATCTCCCTTCTTTAAATCCAATCACATGGATAAATGATAGAACTTTAACAAGAAAAGCTATTATCAATTTTCCAAGAAACTGAAACTTAGTTTCTCCTGAATCTCTCCGGAGGAAAATGTGACTTCCAATGCTTAAATTATCTGTTAACAGAAAAAAAAAACTAAACTAAGAATTTTGAGGACCATAGACAAACAAGGATGAGGAGGATATTTCTATAACCAACAGAGAACTGTTTCTAGAGGAACACGGATTGCTTGCCTTGTGAATTTGATGTTGCAATACCATATGAAGTCCTTCCTTGGTCTCCAAAATTAGATAGTGTCTTGTAAGAAGTTGCTCCTCTTCCACCACAATCTATAGCTTTGTCGACCACAACAAAATGATCATCACAACTATAGTATGCTGCTGAATCTCTTGCTTTGATCTGCAGTCATGGATGCAATTGCACTGAAATTCAATTGGCACGACATTATCCAACACAAGTTTTCATTTCCCACCTATATGAGATTGTTATTTTGTCTGTTTAGATTAAAATTGCATCTAGTTATTCCTGCAGCGATAAAATGTAGGAATACTGATCAAACTACTTCCAAACTTGAGTTTTGAAAGGCCATTACAGAAAACATTTAGGAAGAAAAATAACGAAAAGTGTGATTACAAGATCACTAATTTCTTTGCAATGAAACAAGAAAGTCCTTTATGAAATGGACGACTTATCAAGAAAATCTTTCAATAGAACTGTGTAAAAATCTATTATTATGGGAGATATCAATTGTTTTATCACATGCTCATGGCAATATAGAAAAAGGTACTGAATTGTTCAAAACATAGTTCAAGAATTAAGTATCTTCTGAAAAGGTTTCCTTTATAACATTGCCATGTTCAAGAGTTCGATTCAATGCATTTTGGAGATGATAATCAGTGGAATATCATTAAGTAAAGCTCCAAACAGGATAGCAAAGAGAACTCACTTCTTCACAAACTGGGGCTAAACGACTATACTCAACAGATCTAGAAACAAGATCATCAACATCAGATCCAGATTCAAGTGTCCATGCACTACTATTTCTTCCCTGAAATTTGAGCAAAGACGAGCATTCTCAGTTGGAATAGTACGCCAAATGCATCCATATCAATGCAGGAATTGAAAGCCCATATGCTGAAGTCTAGATCAGTAAATACTAGCCTTTGAAAGGTATGGGCCAGCAAAGACCTCTTCGCCACCTGACATTCTTCTAGTATGCCTCAATGACACTGCTTCAGCATTATATGCAAGCTAAAATTTGAAGAGTACCAAAAGGTAAATAAGAGTGACTCCCATTGCTCTTAAGCTTTTCAGGAAAACAAAAAGTGCCAAGACACTCAAAACAGACAAGGTCTTTATATATTGCTTACTCTTCTATAGTGGGATAAGGACGTGTAAATTCAAGCCACTCCTATCATGTTCAAGTTTAGAAACTTGATGCTTCTATTAGATGTTAAGTGGGGAATCAGATCAGGTAATTTCATTAGCTGAATGTAAGAGAAAAGTATTAACGCAGATTACTTAAAATAAAGAGTATTCTATGAGTTACCTTCTAAACAAATTTAAAGTGGAATAATGCTATTCCATAAAGAAGTCGAATCAATCTTACCTAATGGTCTCTTTGTCACAATCTGCTCAAATAAGAGAACTAACTCCTTAAGAGCCGTTAGGCTCAACTGCTAGCCTGAAAAGTTTAGGTCCAAGCTAATAGTAGTTCCCTCATTGATGCTTATAAACCCCTTTTATTAGCTCATAACTGTATAGCAGAGACTAAACTTGAACGTTATAGTCTCGACTACTTAGGCTTGACATCTCCATCACTACTCAAAGTCCAATTCAACCCAGAATCATCAATAGTCAATGACATGTGAAGCCCAATGCCCAATGGTGGTTTCATCATTACACAAGTTCTTTCCAGATATTTCATTATGCCTAGGTGAGCTTTGTTTTGATCCTAATTGTCACAATGCATCATAACGAGAGAACTTCCATTAACATTATTGGATCCAATCACAAGCCCAAGCTAACAGTAGTTGGCACATCTAATCTTATAAACCTTTTTCATTAAGCCACAACTCTCCATGAAGGCTAAATTAGGGTGTCACACTCTTGATATGATATTTGGACTTGGCTTTTTCAGTTAAATTAAAACATGGGTGTAATGTGCAGGACATATTTCTACATAGCTATCCAAGTAAACTTTACTTTCATAATGTGAGGATCCTTCCATGGTCCTTTGTTAGACATCAAACAGCCACCTTCACCGGAGCATGTACATGTGCCACCCAAGAATTCTGGAAGTTGGCTGAGTGCAAAAATACAAATTAAATTCAGTAAATCATCAACAAGAAGAACCATCAATATCACCAGAGAGTAATAAATCAAACCTTGAGTCCATGACTTCAAGTAATGTACCTTGGTATTTAGTTCCCAATACCTGTGGGATAAAGTTATTATCTGCATGTATTCTAGAGCCTAGCCTTCAAAGCTAGTGAAACAAATAACTCCTATCATAGTGAACATACATGTATTTTTGCTGTCGTCTTTGGATCCAGAAAACCTTTTACAGTATTCCATAGCAACCTAAAGCCAGGACCGGCATTGACAATGAACATCTGATGTAGAGTCTGCATTACCGAATTGAATGCTTACGTGTCAATATAGATGCATAAAAATAACAGATCAATGTTTAGAAATTTGAATGAACAAAATACCTCAGGATAGTAATCTCCATCAATTTTCTGCATTTTAAGCAATAGCTCTCTTGCTGTCTTGCTGAAATTCTTCAAGCCCTGACTCAAACCGAACACTTAATAATTTCAGGAAAATCAAGCAAACAATAGTCTTGTTCCAGCAACTACAACATTAAATTATATGATTAAGCAAAAAATATTTCTTTGTTAATATTCTGCATCACATCAACAACTAATATATCTAGATTCTGAAAATTAAATACCATACCACACCATGCACATCCAGAATTGTGGTTGTTGTGTCAATGTGTCTTTTTGCTGCAACAGAGCATGCAGGAAATTTCTCATGAAAAGCTTTCTCAAATTCCTGAACATGATATTTTATGTATCGTTCAACTGTGGTGATGTTCATAAGCTTATTGGGCTCCACCTTTCCAAGCCTTTCAATGTAGACAGGCCTTCCTCCTTTGTCGACGCCATGATAGCCCTGAGGATAATGTTGCAAGACTTCCTCCAGCTCCTCAAGCTTAAAGTCCTTGAATCCAACAAATAGTGTTTTAAGTTGCAGCACTTAACATTTGTTATACATTATGCTGTATTCCAAAATTGATTGCATTACAAGCATGGTTTGAACTCTCATTCTGAGATGTGGTTTCAATCCCCATCCAAAACAAGATAGTTTTGTGCCATATCGAAGACTGTCGATATGTGGTGTCGGAAGATGCTCGCGTGATCTCGCCAATGCCAAAGAAGCCCATGCATGATGTTTGCCATCACGGTAAATGTAGCATTGCCCACTCATAACTCTCCTCAAGATCATGTAGCATTGTCCACTTAACTTTGTATTAGCTCAGTGGACATTGGCCACTCATAACTCTCCTCACAAGCCCATTGAAAATAAAGAGAAATGGCAAAATATATGAAAAGAAAGAAAAAAAAAAGAAAGATAATCTGGTGAAAATTGCAAAAGTGATGTGGAAGTTTGTCTGACGAAAACAAAAAAAAAAACAGAACTATCTGGCAAGGAAACTCACATCCAAAATTGTATCTGTTCCAAATTCCTTTCTCCATTGAAGCATATCTGCCCACATAAGAGTTGCTTTCTCACGATCAAATTTTCTAGCTTTCAGAAACCTGCAACACGTAAAAGCTCACCCCATAATCATTGTGAAAGTGCTGGAGACGGTAGCTACCAAGAGAAAATGCAAGTTACAGATACAAAATGAACATGCTCATAAACTGAAGCGCAAATTGCATTAAACAAAAAGAAAAAAAAAAAAAAGGATTCCAGTTGGTTTGATATATTTTACAAGGCCATTCAGTGGAAATAATCATAGGCCGTTTACTTCATTGTGATAAAATCAGCAGTTAAACATACAGATCCACACATAAGGTTTTCAAAATAAACACAGAAGCAAACAGCGAAAGATTACACATTTGATAGTCAAAATTCTACCTGAGCAGCATGTGATAGTCGTCATGTTTATCAGGCAATAAGTCCCTAGAAATTAGCCCCTTGCGGAATGTGTATACTTCAAGCTCCTCTTCCAAATCCCTATCGTCCTCGATTGAAACAGAAGAAGTCCTATTAACATCTCTCCTCTTCCCTCGTTTCTTGAGAGAATGTGTGAACTTAGAAGAAGCACTCAGTGCCTTTTTCTTTAAAGCTCCAATACTTAATCTTCGTCTTTCATCCTCCGAGTTCTCCGCATCGGATCTTCTTTCTTTTCTATCTTCCCAACTATGAGACACCTCAAGCCCTTTAACACAACATAGACAAAAATACAAGACTCCAGCATCAGTTCATAGAACCAAAGAAATGGATTGACATGAGCTAGAGAAACCATACCGTTCATCTTTTCCATCATCAGAGGACAAATCTTGTTACTCGTCCCAATCGTCTCACGAGATTGCTGATGCATTCGATCACCAAAAACAGTAGACAAGAAAGAGTACGAAAAAGTTAAATTTAAGAAACCCCCACGGAATTTAAAACAAAAACAAAAAAGAACCCATTTTTAGAGGCGACAGCTTAACGAAATGCATCAACCGTCAAGATCAAGATCCACCAAGCCGACCATCAAATTTCCAAACCAGAAACCCGGACAAAAGGGATCGATCAGACAGAAAGCTACCTTCTCGCGGCATTGAGCGACGGGACACCCATCCACCAATCTATCCTCCACCGCATCAACCGGAATCCGTGCTCGCCTCGCAACCCCCTCTCTCTCTCCTATCTCTCTTTACAGCGATCGGGAAACCGAAGAGGGAAGGAATCCAAATTTATTGGAAGCGAAGCGAAGCCATGAATGCTGCGGCGGGTTCGCGCACTCCCCTGCTCTCTATACTCGTGCCGTCCATAAAAATCCACGAGAGAGCGAGCAAATACGTGCATAAATGGGGGCGTTTAAACCGGGTCGCCAACTCCCGGTGGGGCCCACGAGGAGGAGGACCGATGGCCAATGGCTAGGTCGCTCGCTTTATTTCGATTCTGCGGTCGCTCGCTTGCTTGCCTGCCTGCCGGCCTGCTTTGGGGAATTTTAAGGCAGCGATTACTGGGGAGTTTATACAAAAGAAGAAGCGTCCAGAGAGCGTGCGCTTTACAGGTTGTTCCGTACGATGCAAAAGAAAGGGAGTGATGATGCACTTTTAAAATTAAAATTAAAATTAAAATTAAAAAGAGGAAAATTGATTAATCGGAAATGTTAGTGCCACGGGGGACTGCGCCTCGCTTTATGCGTGCACAAGCTGCTGTTACGCGTGACGCGGAGAAGACGGGGGAGCCGCGAGCTTTGTGTGTCTGTCGGGACAGGAAGTGTGCGCAGGATTCGATCGGCGTGTCGCCACTTGGCGTAGAATTATGAGGATCGTGGTTGAACGATGGTTCGAGCACCGAGTGGAACAGCTGATCTCCAGTGAATGGATGGGACCAGTGGGTGTTGCGTGTCGGGTAAGTAATGGATGGGACCGTTAAATTGGAGCCCAACCGCACCGCTTCTATTTAAGGAAATATACGTTTTCCAGATTTGAAAATAAAAAAAATGGATTGAAATAGGAAGTGCTTTAAAATCAATAATAAATAAATAAAAATTTAAACACGAAGACAAGATACATATGCACGAGAAACAGTACATAGTTTCTACCACTAATTCCTGAACTGATGCGATGATTGAAGTAAGAAATAACAAATTCTTCTATCAGAACTAATCAGTGTACGTGAACATTCTGATACAACAAGCATTTGCATGAATCCTTCATGTGTCACCACCAGAACCAGTTCCCAAGGCATTGTTGCAGATTGAGGTGGTCGATGCATCGAAGTTCGATCCATTAGGTGTGAACAGTGAGCACTGCTGCTGAAAATCTGAGCCTGAACTCGACTCCAGTATATGATGGGAGAGTAGCTCAGTCTCGGCGAGCCCTGAGGCCATGCTGCAGCGCTGTCTCTTGATCGATTTTCCATGCTTTGAGCTCTTTGAAGGGGAGGAAACACAGGCTGTGGAATCTGTAGACAGGGTCTTGCTGCTGAAGGAATTCACAATTGAATGACTTTGAAGCACTTCCACAGTGCCTCCATGGTCATCATTGGCATCTCTGTCTTGGGTTGGGGGATCTGAGTTTGGAGCAGGAATTGAGGAATCGGTCTTGTCTACATCAGGGCAGTCGTAACTGAAGCTGCCGGCACAAGTGCTTCCTCCGGCTCTCGGTGTTTCAGCAAGCACACCACTGAGCCGTTGCTGCTCCTCGATGATCTTCTTAAGATACTTCCCTTGGGCTTCTATTCTTAGCTGTAATTGCTTTTGCACCTGCCAAAAGTTTCAGACTTCTCTTCACCAAGTTATTTATTTATTTATTTAGAATGCCTACAGAAAACATATAGTAAATACTATCTATGAGTGTCATATAAGACGAGATTGTATATTTTGAAGGAGCAAAGAAACATTTTCCAACATATAACTGTGTCACACTGTCTTTGCTAGGTTTCCAGACAGTAATTTGATTGGTAAGTACTTGCAATCTGAACTTCCTCTAGGTTATAGAGTATTGTTTTTTTCTTCTTCTACATTTATATCATTGTATGTTCTACACATCATTACAACTCCTACTATTCTCAGCACATTGACTTTCTTCATTGTTTTTTGCATGCAACTCAGCACATTTCTTTCTTATTTTCTAAATGTAATTTGGTGAAAGTTTTGTTCAAACAAAGCAGGTTGTCCTTTGACACCCATTTTTTGAAGAGAATTTACTGAAACTTTGTAGGTTTCCAGTATTCTTCAAAATTTATTAAAAATATTATATGTTAGTCCCGCAATACTATCTTAACTTTAGAATTTCAGCAAGAGACGAGAGGCCAAGTAAGACTCATGGGCATGATATTCAAAACCTCTAAGCAAGTTCATCAGCATCTTCGACATCTGGCAGCAACTCTAAATCCAAATCAAGCAGCCTTCTGCCTCTACATAGCGTCTCCTGCATCTGCACAACCTACAACTTCTCCGTATGCTACATTTTGTCTCTCCATTATCATTCATTTCTTTCTCTATCTCCTCCCCAATTTAGCCAGAAGATATGGAACTTCAATGCTTGATCCTTCTCATTCCTTCTAGTTTCCCTGTCTTCCTTCTGATCTAATGTTCAAATGTGCAAATCTTTCTAATCCTGTTTCCTTGATTTCTCTAATCCGTACCCACCATCAACAGTCAGTAAAAACTTTTTTAAAAAAACATCTTGTTCTCAGTTTGTTGCTCCAAAGAAAACGCTGGGTTGTGCTATGCAATACTAGTGAATAGCTGAATAGGAAAACATTCTATTATCAATTTGCTCCTTTATACTATTCTCCTCCAGTGGAGACATAAATAGAGAAAACATCTTTTTGTTATGTCAGTTGTACTATCCCTCTTTATTAGCGACCTCAAGCGTTTTCCTTTTCATAAATCAATTAGGTAATATACGTGTCACTTCAAAGAGAAACCCACTTGAGAGATTTGTTATTAAAATCTCACTTCAGCCTCATTTCACTTTTTATCCTATTGATGTGCTAATCTGAGATTGAAGGAA
This sequence comes from Curcuma longa, assembly GCF_044706935.1. Lineage (NCBI taxonomy): Eukaryota > Viridiplantae > Streptophyta > Magnoliopsida > Zingiberales > Zingiberaceae > Curcuma > Curcuma longa. The sequence goes on along the minus strand of NC_133871.1, from coordinate 17,403,256 downwards.
CTGTCACCTATATGTACATTCCAGAGCTCTGATTGGTTTTTTCATTATGATAGTCATGGTCAAAGGCATTGTTATATCTTTTTGTCTACTTTTCTGGTTCATCTGGCAAGTTGGACATATACTTTAACCATTTACAACATATGCAATATGATATTTTGATGGAGATTTTCATTGTAGGGGATTTCCAAGGAGTCACTTAGCTAATGAGTCAATAGTTCATAGAGTAGAATTAGAGTTCAAACCAAGGTAAAAAATTTTTATTAGATTTTTGAGGAATGACTCAGTTAATGAGTTAATAGGCCGTGGTGTAGGACCAAACGTATGATCCATGTTAAATGTTTTGCATTAATATTATTTATTTTGTTTATACTTAATTTTGTTGTGTACTAACAAATACTAAAATTTTATTACACTAACAATTGCATAAACCTTGCATTTACAAGAGGAATCAAAAGATTTGTCATTTAGATATCTGCACCTATTCACCCCCTCTAATTGTGTCACTAGTCACTAAACTATCTTCCAGAATTTATGTAGATCCTATAACTTTATTTGGTTGGAGCACTAAACTTTCAACATTATTTCAATCAGGTCCATCCGTCCATCATGTCTGCATCAGTTTAATAATCTTAGCCAACAGCTACATTAGCTAACTGTATCAACATTCTCATGCTCATGAATATAACATGAATGCTTAGTTAGATGCTCTTTGGTCACCCATCTTTTACGTGCCTTTACCAAACACAATGAATGAACTTGATATGAACTATTTTGAAAGTTTATTCGCACAACTATATATATATTTTAAAAACCTATCTGAAACGTGGCTGATGATACAGGAATCCTTTATATAACTAAACTGAATAGAAATGGATATTTAATTTGGCAACATCAGTTTGAACAAATCATGGATACTAATAAACATCAAACGTCTGGAAGGAGGCAGCAAGCTAGGATATTGCCTATACATGAAATTCAAATCCAAGCGTTGATATGACAGCATGCAACTCTAATAAACAAGTTGGTTTTAGGCAAGAATCAAGTACATCAAACAAATATAATATAGATGAAAAAGTCACGATGCATCTTCTATCAAAGTGCAATTGTGGATTCAGTTAAAGTTATGCAAGTTTTCAGAGTTGTTTCTTCTCAAGAGTTATTCTTCCATTTAGATAATGTTTTCCGATGATTAATCTGCTGACATACGATTATTCATAATAGAATCAGCTGATATTATACAGGCCATAACAGCTCTATAAGCATGCTCAATAAGAGCCAAAATTAGTAGCCAGATAAATAATAGAACTAATCTTCCACATGAAATACTTACCTCTAATTGTTCATGAAGCCGTTTTTGCACCTCCATTTGCAACTTTAGAGCTTCAGTTATTTGCATCCCACTGAGACAACAAGAGAATCAAAATGATGACACACCTCAAATTGTTCTATTATGAACTTAATCAAGAAAACATTGGAAATTGTCTAAAATACCAAATAAAAAAATGCAAACAAAGGGTTGAAGATCCTGCAATGCTTACGGGGAACTTTCAACTCCTGAGGTCAGGTCGCCAGAATCTTTGATTTCAGATTTGACACCTACAACAGAAACACAGTAAACCAAACCATCCTCTTAGCTAAACTCTTCAGTTAATGGTTTACAAAACAACTATTTATTTTCATCAATCCCTATTTTCACAAAGATTCATGTAAGACACCTACCATCAGTTGATGGATCAGGTATGCAGTTTGCAAGCCTGTATTTCTGAGAGCAACATAAGAGCCAAAGTCAGTAAAAACAAAAACCTTCAAGGAAAATAAACTTCCAGAAATACCTGTAAGTGACTCTTGACATGGTATATTGTCAGCCTTGGTACACCCATGATCCTAAGAACTCCTTTTGGAGTTGCTCCTGTTGTAGGCGAACTGAATTTAGCTAAGTGAACTGAAAGTAACATCACTAATAGACAAATGAACCAACTAAAAAGATGTATCAAAACATTTGGTGTCAAATTATTGAGGAAGAACCAAGAAGTTGAAACTAAAATGAAAGCAGAAAATTGTAAATATGTAATAGATAGTCATAGAAAGTCCTGCTAAGTACCCTCTATGTTGTAGTTGCTAAAAGGTATCTAACATTAAAAAGAACTTCATAAGAATTAAACAACTATTAAATCAATTAAACTAGAGGAGAATTTTCATCAAGCCTCTGAAATTCTGGCAAATTATTATGATGATGAGGCTTCCTATAGAACAATTTATCAAACATCTCCAGCAACAGAAGTCCATAACAACATCAGAACTACTAAATGTAAGAATATCAAGGATCAAGAACTCTTATCCCTATTTAATTATGAGCTTACTCCAAGATATTATGTACAAATATGAAAGATGTGTTGGTGCAGGGAGCACCAGATGAATGAACATGGATTTTGATAATGACAAAAGGTTCAAGTTAAATCTGTGAAATTGACTAACAAACTGAATTAAGTCTGCAGGTAGCACAGGGAAGTTCTAATTGAGGCTAGGCAAAGGAAGCCCTAGTTGCGGCTAGGCAAGGAAGACCTGCTTTGGAGGACTGAGCAAGGAAGTCCTGGTCAGGAGGACTGGACAAGAAATCTTGGCAGATCAGAGCACCAGATGGAAAGTCTAAGCGGGTTTGGAGGACCGGACATCTAGCAGTGAAAATACTGAGGGTCGATGATCAAGGCTGAGCAAAAGTCCAACGGGGTTTGGAGGACCAGGTTGGCAAAAGGTAACTTCTCCCAGGTGGAGTAGATAAGGACGCATTTCCGGAAAGGGGAACAATAGGCGTCGATCTAACCTAAGATTTCACTGAAAATCTAAAGTCATGACCAAACAGTTTGCCAAAACTATTACCTTTCTGTTATACTTTATTTCTAACTTGTGATGCAGGAAAGGAGGGGATGAAACTTTATGTTCCGGGTGTCCTTATTTGGATCCAGGCGACCGAACGATTCAGGCGCCCGAAAAGACTTCCAGACGCCCAGATCAACATTTATAAACAGCTACGAGGGAAACCCCTAAAGAACAACTTACTATGCTATTACGATAACTTTCTACGCACAAATAGTCAATCCAGTACGTCGTCGTAACGCCAAGAAGCTGCACCAACATTTACAGTTCTTATCTTCTAAGTCGGTAATCTTTACTTTGTCGTTTTTGTACTTAAACATCTTAGGACGGTAAGGATTTATCATTCCTAACTAATTTTGTAAAACGTCAAACTCCTCGTAAGAGGAGAGTTTTTATAGTGGATTGCTCGTCGAAAACGATCAAGTTAAGGATCGTGGGCTTTGGAGTAGCAACTTGTGGTTGTGAACCAAGTAAACAAAAGTATACTCATTCCTTACTTTTCCGCTGCAAATGTTATTTACGTACTCTGTTTTATGAACGATTTGTCGAACAAGTGAAAAAGTCACGAAACGTTATTCACCCCCTCTAGCGCTCTAACTCGATCCTACAAGATGAAATAAAGTGAAATACACAAAAGGAGAATTGCATGGAAAAAGCTTTTAGGCAGATTCATGTCCTCTATGAATCTGCCTAAAAGCTTTTAGGTAGAGTGAAATACACAAAAGGCACATTTGGTGTCAAATTATTGAGGAAGAACCAAGAAGTTGAAACTAAAATGAAAGCAGAAAATTGTAAATATGTAATAGATAGTCATAGAAAGTCCAGCTAAGTACCCTCTATGGTGTAGTTGCTAAAAGTTATCTAACATTGAAAAGAACTTCATAAGAATTAAACAACTATTAAATCAATTGGCCAAGAGAGGAGAATTTTCATCAAGCCTCTGAAATTCTGGCAAATTATTATGATGATGAGGCTTCCTATAGAACAATTTATCAAAACATCTCCCACAACAGAAGTCTATAACAACATCAGAACTACTAAATGTAAGAATATCAAGGATCAGGAACTCTTATCCCTATTTAATTATGACATTACTCCAAGACATTATGTACAAATATGAAAGATGAAGTAGAAGAAATACACAAAAGGAGAATTGCATGGAAAAGCTTTTAGGCAGATTCATGTCCTCTCAAAAATTCACAGATAAAACAGTTTTCTTAGTTAGGAAGAAGAATGAAGCAGTTGATCATTCACTTACTGTCTGGCCCACCAAGCTGTGTTACTGCATCTATAAAACAGTTGTGGAGTTCATTTGTCCAACGTAGACGCTGCCTTGATGCCAAATTAGGATTGTTAGAGTTGTTTCCTCCATCATTTGAGACCATAACCTTGTCACTTATCTCTAGTTGATGGTTATAACCAAGTGAGTTGTTGCGGATTGGACTTATATTAGAGAGTGGTTGTGATTGAAACATTTTACATCATCTGTGGAAATAGCGTGGTGGTTACAATTTCACACAATACACTGCAAAAAAATTTGAAACTTATTAAACAAAAAAAATCCATTCATGATCCAAATTAAATTACAAATGTAGACAAACTAGACAGTCCAAATCATTGTTACAAACTAAATCGTAGAGAAGCAAAAACTAAAACTTATGATTTCTCATAATCCTCCAACAAGAAGCTATCCAATGTGAGCTGTAAACCTATTAATTGCAGTAGCAACTCAAACAATTGGCGCAACATCATAGACATGGAATTTGAGAATAATGAGTCCAATCCTACAAAAGCTCTTTCTGAAGGAGACATTCTCCAGAGTTAGAAGATAAAACATAGTCAACCTAAATTCAACTAAAAGTTTTTTGCTTCACAAAAGGAATAAGAAAATTGAAAAAGGACTTGTAGAAATAGAGAAGGAAAAGCAATCTCAATTTTAAGAAAACTTCTCAAATTGCCCAATAAAATAAGACTTCATAGGATGTTCTCTGGGAAAAGATGGCTTAAGCATTTTTGTTAGGTATGTGGGTGACGGTGGTGGGGTCTAGCTGCTAAATGAGCAAAGCTACTTTCAGAAGGTTAGCTCTGGATTAGTAATCTTGCCGCCATGAAACTGTGAAAAAATCTTATGACAGCTTTGATATTTGAGCTCAAGGATTCCTATTCACCATCAAAGTCAACTTAGATGAATTGTAAATTTTCGATCTCATTTGACTTTCTAATATTTGGGTTTTATCAGACCAATCAAAACAATTTGTTGTATGATACTGGAAGGCACAAACAGTGTTGTTGACACTGGCTTTTACGTTGGTGCACTTCCTCTAGTTCACGTCATGCGTTATTTCAGCAAGAACAGTAAAAGCACATAAAGGGCCAAGAATGACCCCAGGCCTCTATAAGAAATTGGACTAAAACAATACAATCCATATATACTACTAGATGATTATAAAGTAAGAAAGCATATGATAAAGACCCTACGTTTTCTTAGCAAATTTCCTTCTCAGTAACTCAACATGGAAGTAAAACAGCAATACTAAAAATTGACCATTAAGTGCTAAAGCAAGGAGAAAATACCAAAAATTTAAGGAACCCCAAAGGATCATCCCCAATCCCATCTGGTTGGTTTTATACCACCACTAAGTTGAGTGATGGGAGAGACGGGTCAAGGAAAAATGCAAATTTTTTGCCTACTTGAGCCGTACAAGAGAATAAGAAGCCAGCGATATTTATCATCGCGAGTCAAAACTCATAGTCCCAAACTCTATCAAGCCCCCAAAAGTAATGTACAGCACTTTACTGGAAAAAGAACCCAATTGACGTCTCCAGAACTATCAATCCCCGTCGATTCTTCACAAAAAAAAGAACACAAGTCCCTCGAAGAACACCCAAAAACAGCCTAAATGAGCAGATGGACCAATCAATCCAGACTAAAGCCACAAGTAGGCAAGAAACATACCTAGATTGGCTAGCGCCGATCTCACCCCCAACTCAACTCCTGGCTCCAGCAGATTCCAAAGAAACGATCGAAGGCAACAAATTACGACCGGGACTCTGAATTGACTGAAACAAAACAGATGCTAGCGAATTGTGAAATATAAAATCAAATCAAAAGACAACAGAACTGAATTATTTTTTGCGTAGATCGAGAAATCTCCATTAAAATAAATTTAAAAAAATCGAAATTTTCGCTTCTTTCGCTTACCCGCTGAGAGATTCGCCAGGCTTCCACCAATCCGAGAGATCGAAGCTTCTCTCTCCCACCGCCCAAAGACAAAACCAAGGCTGCCCAATCGGTCGAGAGCGGAACCCTTTATATCCTCCATTCCACCAAACCATCCTCGAACAAGCCACGTGGCGACTTCTTAAGGGTCCCTGGATTAAACATGTCACGAGTCGACACGCGTCCAACAACGACGTCATCCCCGATCGCCATTTGCTGGATGCGGTCGACCGCACTGATCCATTCGGACGGACGCGACACGAAACACCGTACTTAAACACTAGCTCTCTGACGCGTAGAGCAAGGCGCCTGTGTCAGAGTGTTGTTTCCTGACTGGATCAAAACAGTCAATCTTGAAATATTAAAACAACCAAACATATTAATGCAAAAAGAAATTTGATATCCTGCACGACTTATCTCGCGCGCGACCCGTGCGCGACACTTCCGATCCACCACTGCTGCCGCCGCACCGTCCGGCCACCGTCGTCCACCGCCTCAAACGCGATCGACGCACCGCTAGTCAGCGCTCCGTCCGGTGGCGAATTTCGACCACGATTTGATCAGAATCTGACGAATTTGGTCGGAAACGCGGCCGGCAGTGGCACGCACCAGATCTGACCAAATCGCGATCAGATTCGCACGCCGATCCTTCCTCTGCCGATCTCCGACCACGATTTGACCGGAATTCGATCGCGATTTGATCGGAATCAGACACCCAACACTGTCGGCCGCGTTTCTGACCAAATTCGTCGGATTCCGACCGAAATCCTCTACCGGACAGAACGCCAACGAGCGACGCGTCACTCGCACCCGAAGCAGCGACCGACGGTAGCCGGACGGCACAGTAAGGGCGGCAGCGGCGATGGATCGAAAGTGTCGCGCACAGGTCGCACGGGATATCCGTTCTCAATGCAAAAATACTCTACTCTTATTTTGATATTCTTATAATAATTTTAGTTTATGATACATTTAATTAAAATAATTTGACGTCGCATTATAAGAAAAATGTAAATAGAAATTTGCTTCCTGGTTCCTCATCGTCACATGAGCACGATTAGAGAGAGAATCATTTGAAACAACAACTTTGGAGAGTTCAGTTTCCTCCATGATCTTACAAGAAACAGAGCGAGGTGGTTTACTACTGCTGCTGCTGCTACATTTCAGCACGGTTTGTTTTTCAACGCAGGTGGCTTCTGATAGAAGAACTGGCCTTCGATTGCGGAAGAAGACGACGGCAAGGTCTTGCAGCTAGAGCTCGGCACGCTGACTGGATTCACCGATAACTGATGGAGAACTGCAGGACTCAAAATGTCAGATGGGGAGCAAATGGCTCTGCTTGGCAAGTCCAGAAGATCATGCTCGGTCGCCGGGAAGCTGTTTGAGGCCACTTGCTCTGATGCTATCTTATAAGCCCTCGCTAGCAAGGAGTCGATGTACTTCTGATACGCATCCATTCGTATCTGAACGTGCTTCTGAACCTAATGAAACAGCCAAAAGAGAGAATTTAGTGCTTTTTGTGTTGAATGGAATAGAGCAAAGAAAAGAGAAGGTGAGAATTAGTTACCTCCACTTGTTCAAACAATCTTCTTTGCACTTCCATTTGTGCTCTTAGAGCCTCCTTGACTTCCTGACCCCTAAAGGCAGGAGTTCCAACCTTGTTAATGTTTCTGAACCATGTGCTATACGACATTTCGACAGCAGGATTAGACGACACTTACTCGTTGACATCAGGCGTAGGCATTCTCGGAGACAGAGTGCCACTGCTCGGATTCTCCAAAAGGTAGGAGGCTGAAATATAAGGCAAAGAAAGGTAGCTTAACAAAAATGATTGTAGTAACTAGTAGGTTTAGTTGATTTCAGGTTATTTTGGCAGATTGCTCCTTCCAAATGTCAAGAAAACTGGTCCACATGGAAATCTTTCTTACATTTTCACCGACTTTCTTGTGAACAATTTGGGTACATCAAAAGCTACAAGAAACTCATCTATAAGTGTGTTTGTGTGGCAGCATTGGAATTAAGAACTTGAAGAACCAAATGATCTCAGCTAAAAGAGTACCACGGCTAAGAAAGCTTCGGCCAAGACAAACTATGAATCAGCTTGAGAAAGTTTCTGAACATCGAAGGGAAAATACATCCTAGCTACACAATGCTTTTCTGAAAGCTTCTTGAGACTCAAATAAAATATTGCTTAGAAAGATAGAATCAAAGAAAGAGAAACGGAGATAAGCCAATGTGCTCACCATCTTTCGACTGCTCGGTTGGCTCTTTGCCTGATTGCTTTCCCAATCTGTATTTCTGGAAATCATAGCAGGAAAAACAAAACAAAACAAAATTCTCAGTGAGAAATCAAGTAAAGGGCATGTGAGATGATGATATTCAACACGGCAATACCTGGAGATGACTCTTAAGGTGAAAAAGTGTGAGTCCCTTAACACCCATCGTCCGCATGATAGCCTTTGGTGTTGCCTCTACAATATTCAACATGTCAATACATTTAGTAGTTAGAACTGATGATTGTCGCATCAAAATGAAATCTTGGTTAGACTACGATACTTTGGGATATTTGTTGTTCCCTACATTAACTATTTTTAGTATCATTTGTAGGAATTGATGGTAAAGAAAGAGTACCATGAACTTTGTTCTAATCCTTTACCACAAAGGAACGACCATCAAGGTTTATTTATGCAAGGAACTACATTCAGATTCAGGAGTAAAAATATCCAATATGGTGAAATTAACACTTGTTCCACTCAGAAAATAAGAGCAATAAAGTAAAGAAAGAATCATCATCAAGCAGTAATGTAAAGCACAATAATCACAAAATGATCCTTTCTTATTTTCAAAAACTGTAAGAGCATTCGTCTTAGTAGAAGAAAATAAATATGTCCATAATTTCAAATTATGAGCTATGGATGCATAAAGGATTGCTACCATTAAGAAGCATGTGGTGAGCCAAACACAATTTTTCCAGAGCATGAACATTATTATCACATAGCCACAGATCTCAATATGCCTATCCATAGCAAACACCAAACATTTTGGTATATGTAGTTGTTTCCTAAGCAGGGAACCTTGGTGAATTGTTAACAATACTATAACTGCAACTTTGGTGATTACAGTTTAGGGGTCGGAGCCATAGATGTAACCAGTTTTCTATGCAAAGTTTAAGCTAGCACAGGGAGCTCAACACAGATTTTAGGGCAAAACCTTTCATCATTGTTGCTTAAAGGTTGTTTGGAGTTTAATGTCTACTGGTATCATCATCTATATGAGCCGCCAAAAAGGAGAAGTGATGCCCTTGAATTGGAATAACTGCAACCTTTTTGTTTAAAGTTTAGTTATGTGCTACCATGCAAGTATATATGCGAAAAAGGAGGATCAAGGTTATTCTCAATATCAGACAGCAATACATCAGTTACCAAAATCTTAAAGGGAAGGTTAGATTCAAGATCATCAACAAGCACTGCAATGGGCCAAGACCTTAGAGGACAAACAATGACATCAAAAACTAGAATGCTGGAATTTGGTATTAGCAGTCAAGATTCAGTAGAGTCCTAGAAATCCAAAGTATATTTACATAATATTCGTTGGTAGTTTGCTATGATTTCTTTATGCCGGCAGTTTCACCAGCTTCTCATACTTGCCTGAAAACACTGATGAAGATAATTCAGTATAAGAGTCTAATGGGCAATGTTTGTGACAAATGAATGGCAGCAATAAAAGCATTCTTGAGAGGACTTATCTACTTACTTTTGGTCGGAAGATTACAGAGTTCAGAGATCATTCAAGAGACAAGATCTCCAGTAGAAGGCAAATTATAAATACGACTTCAAAAGAATGGCATTTCAGGGTCAACCAAATGGATCGTGAAGTAAACCTAGAGTCAACCAGGGAGAGAGCAACCACACTAAGACGACTAAAGCAACCAAAAAACAAGTTTCCAAAGAAGAAACCGCAAAGTTCTTGAAGCTTCAGAAACCGACGCGGAAATCCGTTCACGAGACATCACCTTTTTTCTGTCATTCATGACAAAAAGGACCAAAGAGCGCTTGAAAATCCACTACTGAAGGCAAAAAGTTACTAACTTTCAGGTCCGCCGAGCTGAGCGACGGCGTCGACGAAGCGCTCGTGGAGGTCGGCCGTCCATCGGAGGCGCGGCTTGGGGTCCGCCGTCAGCACCAGGCTCGGGCCGTGTGCCTCCTCCGGTGGAATCGAAGCTTCCGGTCTGTGGATCAAGCCCGAAAACATCCTCCTTTCCAGCGGAAAAGCGATCCTCGAAAGGCGAAAAGAAAGCCACCCAGATCACACGGATTAGAAACCCACTTGGAAGCAGGGCGCAAGAGGGAGGGAGAAGGGGAAAGGTGGAAGCTTTTTGGCTCCTAGCTCAAGCTCGACCGCGCTCCTTGCCAATGTGAAGCTAGATTTGGCCCTTTTGAGCAGATTACACCAATTGATCTTTTCCAATAATCTCTTTTGTCTCTCAAAAAAAAAATCTCTTTTTTTTTGTGAATTGAAGCTTTGATGGAGACGTGTGATCAAAGCTGATAGCAAGAAGATTAGGAAACAAAAGGATGGAACCATGTGAGCTTGATAGCCATGTGAAGGAGGCACCAACCATTGGGTTGGCAAGTCAATGAAACACTATCATGCCTTTCTTTAATCTATTTTGTATTGCCTTTATTGTACTTTTGTTGTTAAAATAAGAAAACAAGAAAAGGAGTTGTTGATGCTTGCACATCAAAACCATTATTTTTCTTCTTGAGTGGAGCATGATGATGAGAGAGATACAAGAACAGATTTCAACTTTGTGATCATCATTGTTTGGAGAAAGTATAGCTAAAATCAAATTGAATTCAGTAGTTTTATCACATACTCTATCAAATACACATCTCTTCTTCAAGATTTAGAGGATCAGATGAATAGTTGATGTAACATTCAAGCTTAAATAGAAAATTTGTAAAAACAAAAACTTATGAAGTGTTTGTGATTGTGATCAATCAAAGTATCATATAACACACAACGGCACAATATATAATGTGGTTGCGTAACACAATTCCATTAGAAGCTCATTGAAATTAAAAAAAAATGGAGCATAACATTCTTTTATAATATTTAGAAAATTAGCATGACATTGAGCAAATTATAATTTTAGATTCTTTTAGAATATTAATAGACATGGGGCATATTTAATAAATAGTTTTTATCAAGTTCTCTACTTTTAACATGAATAATTTTTATCTAAGTCAACACCATGGCGTAGAAAAATCAAAAGTCAAATTGTATTGAAAGTCAAAGTCAAATGAACTCGAGTTAAGTTAAGCTAAGTTTGAGTGTGGTCAAATTGAGTTTGAGTTAAGTTGTTCCTTTGTTCCGATTGAGATCCGCCCTCGGACACTGCGACCGTCTTCTTCCGCACCAAGATCTCTTAAGGCTAATCAGGGATTAGAGAGAAAGACATGCAGGCACCACGAAGAAGATGAGAGGGAAGGCCAGGAGTGTCCTGGCGCGACTACTCCGATGCTTAAGTCAGTTTTATGGAAGAAGAGAAAGAAGAAGTGGAGAAATGAGGAAGCGTAGTGTGAGATTGCATACCTTCCTCCGGTAACCAACGGACCTTTTACATGGTTTGATGCTGTTGGGTCATATCAGGGATGTGACTAAAGTCTCATCGTCGTTATGAATGTATCAGAGGACAGAGTATGGCCAACACTAATGTCTCATCGCTGATTAGCATTTTAAGGGAGTATGTTCCGCTATCTACCGAAGATTTGTCATGATGATACGCAGGGGTGTCAGAGGAACATTCATAACCATACGATAGGGGAGTGGTCTTTTTCAGTATTAGATTAAGCTAATGATGTGGGGGGCCTTTGTACGAGCAAATCGGCTCGGCTGGAGGGTATATGCCCGAGCCGAGCGGGTCCGCTCGGGCGAGGAGGAAATGTTGTGGGTGGCAAAGGGCCGAGCCGCATGGATCCACTCAAGACACCCGATGGTATTTTCGATTCGGGAATAAGAGTCGAAAAGATCTCGCTCGCGTCATGTGAGGAGACGGGAGTCAGTATAGGACGTATCCGTGCCGAGTGAGCTGGTCGCCGTTCGACACTAGCGTCCCGACAGTGTATCCTTCGTGAGGGTTAGATTAGGCACTTAAGGCGAGCATGACCTGGTGGTTTCATAGGACTCGGCTCGGTCCTTTCATCCGGTTCCGAGGGGAGGATTCGACCCGGGGGGGTTTGTAGGATTCGACTTGATACATACGTCCGGTCCCGCGGCCCCGCACCCGATACCTTTCGTCTGATTCGACTAACCGGGCTTGACATATACACCCATAACATCCTTCTAGAAAATCTCAAGTCAAGTCTCTTTCGAGTCACATCCAAATTGGATCTGCTCCCAATTTGAAACTCTGATTCGACATCGTGGTTATTAAAATGCCAACTATCAAGAGGTGTGTCTCTTGCGAAGAAGTGTGTCTTCTTGATCAAGAGGGAAGAGATATGTCCTTTGGAAATCAAAATCACCCTTTCACTCTCTATTTAAAGGTAATTGATTACAACATCAACAAAAGGATTATAGTATTCTCTATTTTTTTTACTATTCATTTTCGCCTTTTATTTTCTTTATTTTTCTTTAAAATCTTACTTAAGCATCATAAAGACTTTACTGAGCTTTGACTCGATTGCCTTCCTAACTCTTTATTTAAATTCTTTCTCAATTGCTAGAAACAGAGATCTTTGTTCGATTTTCAATCTTCCTCCGCCCAACAATGACAAACCCGACAAAAGATAAACTGTGTAGAGCCAAGATCTCTCATTGAAGGTCGACCTCATGGAAGCTCGACCAAAAAATCGAAGGCCAAAAAAAGTCGATCTCATTAAAGCCGACCTAAAGAAGGCCAACTTTATTGAAGTCCGACCTCATTAAAGCTTAACTTGAAGAAGGTCAACCTTATTAAAGTCCAATCTCATCGAAGGCCAACCTCATTGGAGGTCAACTTGATTGAAACCCGACTTGATTGAAGCCCAATCTAAAGGAAGCTCGACTTAAAAGAAATCGACTCGTTAGAGACAAATTTAAAGGAAGATCGACCCAACCAATACCCAACCGATCAAAAGTATTCGATCGTGGTTAATTTACTAAATCATCCTATCCCTTAATCTCAAATTGGATCATTTATAATTTTCAAAATTAGTTTTAAGATGTAAAAATTTGCCATGTAATTGTTATATTTTATTAAAATATATAATTAAATATGGATATTGAAAATATTTTAAATGAAATATCAAATCGAAAACCTTAAAACCATCCAAATTTATTTTAAACATATTAATTTTAAATTATTTTCAGTCTAAACATATTTAAGTTTAGAATTAAATTAAATTAAATCTTATTTTTAATTTAAAGGAGCCAATATAACAATCCCTATTATTACGGCGATGTACCTGCAATTTGGCCATAACCATGAGCCGCTGCTCCGCCTTCATTCTGCACTCTCATCTTCTTCGTCGGAATCCATCTCTCGCGTTGCTTCCTTCAATCTCATCGCCGTCGCCTCCACCTCTAAATGCGACACACCGACTCATCACAATCTCCAGCGCCGCCGCCTCTCCTTCGCCACTCCCATTGGACATCCGCTCATGCAATGAGATGCTCTCCTCTATCGGCCGCGCGCGCGGCATCGACGAAGCGCGCGCCCTGTTCGACCGGATGCCCCAACGAGACCTCGTCACCTACGCCTCCATGATCAGCCTCTACCTCAAGGACGGCCTCCTTCAGCAAGCCGAGGCTCTCTTCCGTCGGCTCCCCCGCCGGAATGTCGTCATTGAGTCGGCCATGATCGACGGGTACGCCAAGGCTGGGAGACTGGAGGAGGCGCAGAAAGTGTTCGATGCCATGGAAGAGCGGAATGTAGTGTCCTGGACGAGCTTGTTGGCTGGGTATTGTCGGGTTGGACTAATTGACGAAGCAAGGTGGATCTTTGATCGGATGCCGACGAGGAATGTCGTATCTTGGACAACAATGCTCATAGGGTACGCTCGCAGTGGGCTCGTCGAGGTTGCCCAAGAGCTTTTCGAGCAAATGCCGGAGAGAAATGTCGTGGCTTGGACAGCTATGATCAAGGGTTACATAGAAAATGACCGCATTGACCATGCCCGGGAGTTGTTCGACAGAATGCCGAAGCCAAATGTGTACTCCTGGAATATCATGATCTCAGGCTATTTGGATAGCTATAGAGCAGAGGATGCAATGCATTTGTTTCAGTTGATGCCGTACAAGAATACAGTTTCTTGGACAACAATGGTTAGTGGCATGGCTCGGAATGGTTTGACAGTGCAAGCTTGGGAGTTGTTTGAACAAATGCCGATGAAGGATGTTGCAGCTTGGAATGCGATGATCACTGCTTATGTGAATGAGGGTTCCATGAGCGAAGCAAGGATGCTCTTTGATTCCATGCCGAAAAGAAATATAGTGACTTGGAATGCAATGACTGACGGGTATGCTAAGAATGGCTTTAAAGATGAAGCCATGAGGCTTCTCATTTGCATGCTTCAGTCACCAGTGAAGCCAAATGCAACTACACTTACCGGTATTCTAGCCAACTCCGATAGCAATATTGTAGTAAGGGAAATTCATGGACTAGCAAATAGGCTTGGCTTCAACTCGAACACTTCATTCATGAATGCTTTGATCAATATGTACTCAAGAACTGGTGACCTGAATTCAGCATGGCTTACCTTTCATGAGGTCAAAATAAAGGATGTCATCTCATGGACCGCAATGATACTTGCTTACTCAAACCATGGACGTGGTGATTATGCATTGCATTTGTTTGCGCTGATGTTGAGACATGAAGCTAGGCCTGATGGGATTACTTATCTCGGAGTGTTGTCAGCTTGTAGCCATGCTGGCCTCGTTGAGAAGGGAAAGAAGATCTTTGGCTCGATGGCAAGAATATATGATTTGGAACCAACAGCAGAGCACTACTCATGCCTTGTGGACTTGCTAGGCCGAGCTGGACAACTTGAGGAAGCTAAGGCTATGGTGATGAAGATGCCGGCGAGCAAGAGGGATGAGGTAGTTTTGGGGGCTTTGTTGGGTGCTTGTAAGCTGCATGATCAGGTAGAGGAAGCATGCAATGTTGGTGAGGAGTTGATTGAGTTAGACCCATCAAGCTCTGGGGGCTATGTCCTTCTTGCCAATATACATGCTTCACAGGGGCAGTGGACCGATGTGGCCCGTCTGAGGAAGATGATGAAGGAAAGGAAGGTGAAGAAAGTCCCCGGTATCAGTCATATTGAGGTTAACACAAAAGATCATGTGTTCTTTGCTGGGGATCGGTTGCATCCTGAGGCAAAGCAAATTTATGCAATGCTCAAAGAGGAGCTTCTCCCACATATGAAGGATATGGGCTACTCACAGTTGACTTGCTATGATGAAAGGATAACTTAACATTCAAAACCTTTCCAAAGTTCTCCGTTATACTTAGAAGATGATTCTAAGTTGCTACTTTGCTATCGAGGTGAACTGATTGAAACAAGCTGAAATGAGGAAGCTAAGTTGCTTAATTAGAATGGCCCATCTTCCATACAAGCTCTTATAAAATTCCAGGTCACCATCAGATAGAGTTCGACAGTAAGAAGGTGAGAAGAAATCAATCTTTTGGCAATAAAAAGATTAATTTTAGCAGTTTTTAGCTATTAAGACATGCATTTTAGCAGTTTTTTTAAAAAATATATAACCAAACTGTTCAATAGAAATGTTAAAAAAACAATGATTTGTTAAAAATAAAAAAGATGAATGTTTTCCTTGAGCACGGTCCTTTCCTTACTCACACATACATACATATATACATGTTTTTGTTAATTGTTTAAGATTTTTCACTCAAATTTATATATTTCTCACATTGTTTTGGTTGTCTATTTGTTGAGATATTGTTGTCACAGCTATCAACTTTCAGCCCCACACATTTTTTGTCAAAGATGTAGGCCAATGGAGTTCCATTTCTTATTGTTAATCAAATTTATCAATCTCTTGACTTCCTACTTTGTCTTCTCCTTCTACATCAATATATGTATTTTTTTCTATGCACCAATCCCCATCATTATCCGTCCCTTCCATAGTATCCTCGAAGTCAACATACTCATTTACCTCTCATAACAAGATACTAATCCTTTATTCTTTTGCATTTTGAAAGCAAGGAGTGAAAACTATAGCTGCTCTGGAGTTCATGTGTGCATTGATCACTCTTCATCAGTATTCATAAAATCGGATTGAACATGAGACAAAAGACTTTTGTTTTGAATTAGAAATGATAAATCCAACTGAGAGCTTCTACTTCTTGTTCCTTCTGTATCTCAGTGATTATTGCTGATGGATATTACTGATAGCAGTATCTTTTGTTACAGAGGAATATTAACCTGAGACTTGTAGAGAATGAATGTCCTTATCATACATTGCCACTAGACATGTGCACTCGATCAGAAAACCATATTGATGCTCAATAATGATGGTCCTCAACCATGTGGCTTTAAGCTGTGATTACTGTATCCAAACAAAGGGACCAACCTATCAAATGCTGCATGCCTGCATGGTGCAGGAAATGAACAGGAGCCTTTACGCTCTAGGATGGTCATGCATTTTGACTGTGGTGGAGATTTGACTGCACTGATGCACAAAATGAGAGCAAAACTGTGTTTAGATGATAATCCTGCTGCTTTGAGATTGAAAGTATTAGTGGTAAAGACAGAAACATTCATGCATGGAGTATAAGTTTTGTATGTTACAGTCAAATAGGTAAAGTTTTATCAAACATTTTATCTGTGATAATTACTTTTCTTTTCCTGCATATCCTTTGCTTCCATATTTTTATGTTGATTGATGCAGATCAGTTGATTTTGCTTACGCAATTGGATCTGACATTTAAATTATGCAGAATCGAAGGATCTAGGAATGGCGGCTGGTCCACAGAATCTAGAAGTAGCCAATCATTATTCACTGACTATTTGGGGTAAATTTCACTTTTTTCACTTTGAATAATTTGGAACAATATCTGGTCTCTTTCCCAGTTGGATTCATATGATAAGAGATCGCAAAAATTATAAAAATTGGAAAATAAAAGATTTGAAGAGAAGAGAGAAATATGAAACTAGGGGTTTCGGGAATTAGTCAACGTCAGCGCTGCCTTGAAGCTTTGCTGTTGCTTTTTTCTGATCGTCGCTGTCTCCCACCACTGTCACCACGACGATCGCTTCGTCGGTGGCGGCGATGGCGTTGAGGCGTCCGCCGACGAGCCGCTGCGCGCGCTGAGCCTGCAGGTCCCAGTTGGTGCGGAGAACGACGAGCAGCATCAGTGCGACGCATGCAGCCTGCGCCGCCAGCATGCCGAGCCAGAGCCCACTGAAGTCGCGCCGAGCCCAGAACGCCAGCGCGGCTGCCACCGGCATTCCGACGCCGTAGAACGAGCCCAGGTTTATGTTGGCCCCGGTGCGAGGCCGCGCGCTCCCCCGCAGCACCCCGCACCCGGCGGTCTGCGGGCAGTTTCCCAGCTCGCAAGCCCCGACCACGGGGAGCACGGCGGAGGTTAGCGCCGCGATGGCCGCGTCGGGCGTGAACATCCGAGTCCAAGCGTGTCGCACCGCCACGGCGAAAGCGAGCGCGAGGATCCCGAGAACGGCGCCGAAGGCGAGGCCGACGGTGGCGGCTCGACGGGCGCGGTCTGGGCGGTTGGCACCGAGCTCGTTGGCGACGCGAGTGGAGACGCCGAAGCTGAGGGAGGAGGGGAAAATGTAGATCAGAGAGGTGGTCTGAATTAGAATACCCATGGAGGCGACGGTGGATTTGGGGTCGAGGAGGAAGCCGCAAAGGAGGACCATGATCTCGTACCACCACCACTCTAGGCACACCGAGATGGCGCTGGGAATCGCCAAATTGAGCAGAGAACGCCATCCCTTGAAACAGTCGATGGAGAAATCGAGCGCCGCAGTTTGTCGATGGACGCCGGAGAAATAGATGTACAGGACGAGGAGGAGGAGGAGGTTGAGATTGGTGCAGACGGATGCGAAGGCAACGCCGCGAATGCCGAGGCGGAGGTAGAAGACGAGGGCGCAGTTGAGGGGGAGGTGCAGGACGGCGGCGGCTGCAGCGGCGTAGGTGAGGGGGAGAGTGATGGATTGCGAGCGGAGGAAGATGCGGATGGGATGGAGGAAGGATTGAAGCAGGAGGTCGGGGATGGAAGCGAGGACGTAATCGTACGCAGCAGCGGCGATTTCAGCATCCTGGCCGCAGAGGAGGAGAAGGCGGCGCATGGCGAGCCAGAGCGCGGCGATAGGGAGGGAAGCCGCGAGGAGGAGGAGGACGGCGCGGTGGAGAGCGGGGCCAAGGAGGGTCAGGCGTCGGGCGCCGACTGCCTGGCCGCAGACGGGCTCCATGCCCATGGCGAGGCCGGAGAGCACGGAGTATCCGGTGATGTTAGCGAAGCCAATGGCGAGCGCGCCGCCGGCGAGCGGGAGCCGCCCGAGACGCCCGAGGAAGATCATGGAGACGAGGGAGCGAGAATATAGGAGGAGGCCAGCGACCGTCATGGGCGCGGCGATCGCGAGGATGCGCTTAGCCTCCACTACCACCCTCGCCGCCGCCGCCGCCGCCGCCGCCGCCGCCGCCGTGGGCTCGTGCAGTTGCACCTCATTTAGGCTGGCTCTCACGTCTCCTCTCTTCTCCATCCATGGCCTTATCAAGCCCTGCTTCAGATTGGGATCGTCCACCAATGACATCTGCCCCCTCTTCCTTTCCTTTCCTTTCCTTTCTCTCTATACGATTCAACAACCGAGCATGGCAACAGCTGTGGAGCAGATCAGACCTGCCTACTTCTCTTCTCTTCACTCTTGCTGAAAGAAAGGGAGCAAGGTAAGGATTTATATAGAGAGGAGAGGAGGATGACAGTGATCATGTGGCACAACATTCCAACACGTGCCTTTTACTATGAACATTAAGATTTCATACTAAATTTAACAAACCTGCTTATCAGATTCCTTGTTGGATCCTTTTCAATTTATAGAAAGAAAGCACCACCTCCACCACAACACAAACACAAGATGCTCTGCTTTGGATGATCCTACAGTCTGGACTAGCAAGTGTTCGAAGTGGATGGCTAGCAGTTGGCTCATCAATCGTCATCCCAAATTGGACCAGCCATTTCATTCGATGCTGTGCAGAAACAACAGCTTGATGAACAGTGTCATCGTGTTGTGTGCCTGGCTTCAAAAAGCAGGGCAAAACAGGGAAGAACTGCTCCGGTCGTTTGTCGTTTTTCTTGTTTCAGAATTCTTTCCCTTGTTTTACTTGACGTATGTTGACTGTAACTTTTGCAGCTGAAGATCCATCCACCTTCAAGCAAAGCATTCAAGTTTCTTATCTAACAAACGGGGACGCATCGCTGCTTCCTGAATGCACGACAAATGGCAACACTGTTTCCCCTATCCAGACTCCACTCTTCACTAACTTTGATAATCTTTGGTTCTTGCAGTGTGCCGTAACTTACGGCCCCGTAAGACTGCCACTTTCCCTTCTGGTCCACTCAGCAAGTGCTCATCGATCGATCACTGCAGTGGTCCAGGTGGAGCAGCAGAAGATCCAGGCCTGGATCAACAAGATTTGCGGGAATCAAGGACGAATTTTGGATGGTTTTCTAATTTGTTGGCTAGTCACGCTGTTCATCATTCAACAATGGTAAATGGCTACACGGTTTGACCTTTGAATCGAACACGGCAGAATCCACTGGAGAAAAGATCTGGATCCTTATCCCAAATCCAACTCCACAAGCACCAACAGTCCTGCCCACCGACTCTCTGCCTCTCTCTGCAACTGCAAGTGGATTCAATGCTTATCTATTCATCTGATCTCTCAGTCAATTCAAATCTGAGAAGTGAAGGATTTGATGTGATGCTCTCTGCGTTCGAGTCCGTGAAGCATTCACTTACTGAACAACGTGGATAAGGTCCATGTCTGGCATGAGATTTTACTAAAAGGGAAAGTTTCTACGTGTTCCTCTTTCTCACTTCATATTATTTTGAACAAACTCATTAAAAGGTATTTGACTGGGCTCTCATAAACAAAATCTATCTCGATTCAATGTTTCTGTCGAAGTCGAACTCCTCATGCAGAGTCCAACTGGCATACTACTTCTCTTATTAATTTCTCCTTGGATTATCTACTTTGATACGAGTAGACAAAGCAGTTGACTGTCAGGAAACTAAACACAGTGATTACAGATTTCCACGCAAATTCTCTATTTCTGCATGAATCATCGGTAGTGATTCAGTCTGAAATCACAGCAAAAGTAATCATAGTATTTCTGAGCTTTAATATACCGACTGTCTTTTAGATCAGAGTTAATAGATCCACTATTTTCAAGTCAGATTTTAGTAGACCGAAATAGAAAGGAAATCTTCTTTAAAAGATCTGCAATGACTCAAGGAAGTTATTAGAAGAGGTCAAGGCAAGCTTTGACATAGCTCCTCTACCCTTCAAGTTAGATATTGAAGAAAAAATAGAGAGAATCTGATGGTGTAACCTGTTACCTTTAAATAGGAAGCGAAAGGATGACCTAGATTCACAAAAGGCGCATATCTTTCTTTCCTTGCCGAGAGACACCTTTCTTGACTATCAATGTCTTAACCAGTGTATGTGACTCGAACTGAATTGACTTTTTAGAGTTGATTCGATTCAAGTTCGTCCTAATTGAATCCGAACTCGACTTGATTGGATTCAAACCCATCTTGCTTGTGACTTCCAGCTCGATATGAGTATTGATTTGACTATATCACGTGGAGTCGACTATCTCTACCATATCACAAGTAGCATGCAGGAGACTGACTTGTTTAATTGTGACTGACGCCGGCAGAGTCATCCACGTGCTCGTGAAGGAAAAATAAAAACCTGGTCACTTTCACGAGCTCGTAGCCAATTCAAAGTTGGTTAGGTGCATGGTATCTGTATGTGTATAAGAAGCTTGCACTCGGACAGTCAATTAAATTGGGAGGAAGTCAAGATTGATGGGCTTAGACCAGTTGGAACTTTCAAAGTTAAGTAGACCCTTGAATGCTAACTTGAATATGCCTAAAAATACTCGCCACAAATTGGCCTGCTGCCATGCACAATTAGGCCAACAACCCAATTGGGCTACCCTAAACAGAACAAGAGCCAACTGGCACGAGTAGTTGTAGTCATAGTCGTCGTCGTCGTCATCGTCGTCATTGTCAATGGAATACTTGTCAATGATTGAAACCTTCCTTTGCTTAATCGATCCGGATTCTCTTCTGACCACAGGATTCCTTCCCCGTGTGCTGACAGCCAACCAGGGAGGAAAACATCTAACTGTCACAGACGTAGTTGAATTCAGCAAGCAACTGGAACCTCGAGTACTCGTGAATCGATGGATACAACATACGACGATTCTGATGTCTTTTGCTTTTGCAAATCGATCGGTCCTTCACTTCCAAAAGACAGTTGTTGCCTCATTGATTGTTCGTTCATTATATTTAAGTGTTAGAAGTGATTGATTGTCCAACAAGAGCTTTACGACTCTGATCCTGAGAGCTAGCTAAGAAGAGATGGATCTTCCTGTGTGCATGAGGAAGAAGAGATAGATATATCTTCTCTTGCATCCATCGATCGTTCAACCTTCTGGGGATCGGAATTACTCCAACGAAGAACACGCAACGATCGTCCCATTGCTAGTGCGCTGGTTGATTCTCAGAATCCCAACTTTCGAAGAGGTGTCAGTAGAGGGTGAGTAAAAGATTGGTTAAACTGAATTAATTGATGAAATTTATTAAATATGAAAGTTCACTTTGATTAATTTAAAATTTTGATTTACATATATATATATATATATATAATTCAGTTTTGATTTTAAATTCTATCAATTAATTAAATTAAAATATCATCATCAATTGACTACTATATTATTAACAATCGATTGATATATCTAAATCTAATCATTTTTATACAACCCAAAAAATAAATCAGATTGATTCGATTATTAATATCAATTGATTAATGACATCATTAGTCAACTGATTAAATAAATAGATTAATATAATAAACAATTGAATTAATAGATTTCATATCAATTTCAAGTTACTCAATGTTATGATCCAAGAAGAGGGATGGGTCAAAACTCCCTACAAATTGCTCATGGATGACTTCTTGATGAATCAACAACTATTCTTTAGCCAGGTATGTCATTAATGGGTCGAATTTTAACAGTTTGGATGTTGGTGAGTTAGCTATTGGTGAATCATCTACCAGCAAGTTAACACAGGTTGAGTTGACAATTGATAGTCAGTAGTTGGAATAAATACTTTTTATAAGAAAGAAAAGACTTGACTCTTTATTATCAGACACCCTTGAACTCTGGCAGTTGTGACTCTTCATTATTTGATGCCCTTTAACATTATATTGATGATTGTGACTCTTCAAATGCAAGAAACAATCGTATCTCTTTCATATTTCTGACATAATTTTGAATAGATAACTAACCTCCACACCCAATGCACCCTTCCCTTACCTTTCAAAAAAAATGATAATCCCAGTAGTCACATCTCTGGAGGTGGTTGGCCCGGTCCCACGGAAGTTTCCCATCGACCACCAGAGTAAATCGGGAAACGCATACGGCGGCCAATCCGGATGCCCAGCATCCTTTGATTGCGTTCCCCATTTGGAGGAAAATTCCTGGAAAATTCCTGCAAATACGTCGTAGTTGGGGATCGAACCGCGGGTCACTGAGTTACAACTCGGATGTCCTACCGTTGCACCATTGCCTCGGGGACTTCCCTTACCTTTCAAGTTTGTATTGGAAATGACTCTTTCAATTACTTATCTAGTATATCTTTCATTTCAGCAAAGGTAGAATCCGTCACCTCAGCGGTACCACACGATCGCTTTCACGACTATCTGTGAGGAGGTAAATCGAAAAACTAAACTGACCACTACAAAAAAGGACATTGCCATCTAGTATATCTTTCCTAATTAATATACCCTTTGCTCTATAACTCCGAATTCTATTCGAATACGGAATATCCTACCAGCTCAATTGCCTTCTAACTCGCATGAATTTACATACTTCCTACTAGCTAGCCTACTTTTGAGCTTGGCTGAATGATCCTAAGCAATGTAATATTATCGAGTTCCCTATAAATGTTCCAACTCCTCTTGGATCAAAATCCGACTTCATTTGAATATATGTCCTCCTAGACTCAGCCGACCCCAATAATTGGAAATGTGCCACGTACAATCTATTTTAATCAAGTCAAATCAAGAGCTTTGCACATGGAAATTAGGTTGACTTATAATCCCTACATCATTAGATTTTGATCCTAAAATTTAGTCGGTTCATTTTTTTTAAATTTAATCGATTTTGATTTATTCAATCCGATTAATTTAATTTTAAATCAATTGGTCACTCCTAAGTGTATCAAAAAAAAAAAAGTTCGATGGCGTTGAAGTGAGGCCACCGCCCAGTCAGTGATAGATTAAGTAACGTTGACAAACCCAACTGGCGCCAGGAATCGACATTAATAGTAACGTTGACCAAGTCGATTGGTGACTCAGCGAATCCGAGCCGCCGGTCGATCTATGCTCGTAAATGATAATAATATTTTATTACTAGCAAGATGCTGAGCTGGACCAGCTGTAGTGATAATGGAGTGGCGGGGAGAAGCTTCGCGGGTGTTTCTTTGGGAGGGGACGAGGCGAAGAGAGTGACGTCGGTTGGAAGGATTCCGGATTTCCAACGGTCGCCGTCGCTGACCATCCGAAGAAAGCGCGTGGTGTTTGGGACCTGTGGGCGGCCGGCCCAACTGAAATCTAACTGTCACAAGCTGGGAATTCATCCCCCCATCACTCCACGTTAGTAAACAAACCACTGTCACTTAGCTGGAGATCCGCGGCATGGACGCATGCAGCCTGATCGATACCCGTCGCTTTGACTGTCTGCTCGTTCGATTCTAAAAGTCAATTTTTGTCCCACTTCCTTCCCTCTCCCCTCTGCATTCTATTGTCTTCTTTGGCCTAAGTACACGAGGAACTCAATCTACAAGTTTCAGTTCGACTAACGGAAAAGTCAAAGCATTTGACTGCAAAATGGCGAGAGGGTTGCCAGTCCCCGACCAGTAACCGGACCAACAGCAAATAGATCCTCTTCTAGATTCTCCCCCAATTATCCAAAAATATATTCCTAATATAAAAATTGATACAATTTCTGCCCCAAAAAAAATGTAAAAATCTTATTGGATATTGAAGCCTAAAAGACTAATATAGTTTTATAAAAAAAATTATGGTGCTATCAATCGATGAAAGTTGAAATTGATTTCAAAATCGAAATTTACGTTTCGCGTAGATAGATTTAGATTATTAATTTATTTAAAATCGATTAAGAGTACATGAGAAATTAATTGTTCAAAGTCAATATAGAATAATATTAATTGTTAATTAATGTTATATATAAGGAAGTGCATGAGAAATAGTTTCATATCGAAAAATTTTGATGGACTTTCTTTCCTTATTAATGTTGTTGTGTTAATAGAGTTAACACAAAAACTCATGTACTTTCTTCTCATAGGTGAGCACCACTTGTGAGCTCGCGGTCCGCCATGCGTGCACACGCTGACTGCTAATTGCTGATTGCTGATTGAGCGAATGGATGA
Organism: Curcuma longa; assembly: GCF_044706935.1. Lineage (NCBI taxonomy): Eukaryota > Viridiplantae > Streptophyta > Magnoliopsida > Zingiberales > Zingiberaceae > Curcuma > Curcuma longa. The sequence continues at coordinate 17,378,455 of NC_133871.1, read as the reverse complement.
CAACCGTTGATCAAAGATGTAAGATGGATCACATGTGATGCGATTTGGAGCGTTAGATCGTAAAAAGTCGCAATATGATCACTAGTTATGAGGCTTGATTTGAAACGTCAGATCGAATGAATCATTGGATCCAGATCTGATAGCTGATGACAAAACGGGGATCTAAATGGTTACAACCTTATAGATCTGATGGATGAGATTAAGAGGACTTCTGAAGGGTTACAGCTCTCTAGATCGAACGACCCAAATCGATCCTACCCAAAGGTCACAACCACTTACCAAATGGTAATTTACCTCTTCTCTTTATATAAATAAATCCCTCTATATATTAGAAATATCATTGATTCTACTCATCCATAGAAGCATTCATCTCATCTTGTACATTCGGAATCTAAAAAACTTATAAAAAGGTTCACTAGTCTCGAAATTTAAAGTGCTACTATTCCGACACTAATATCAATTTTACGAAGATAACGTTGAACATTAACTTTGATGATATAATATCAATTTTCATCTTCTCCATACATTCACCGACCCAACAAAAATCTTATTGGATAAACATTAAAAGGGGAATTTATCAAAAGTATAAAAAAATTTTAAAGTCATTAGTTATTTTAATGAATATTTAGATATAATAATATTTAAATTTTAAAAGAGGGGAGGCCACCGCCCACGTGTGCCTCTGACACAGAATCTCAGTAAATTATTGCTATTTTTGTTATAGTTATTATTAAATAATAAAATAATATTCCATACTAAATTGAGGCCAGCTCAGGGCCAACAGACACCTGAGCGGAGATGGATTCCGTAAGTGTCTGTCCCTTCGGCTCACCGCGCGCCACCGCACGCCACGTCGCAATTTTAATTGGATAGGTGATGATGAATGCTGCCCGGGCCCACTGCACCACATAACTCCTCGAGAATCTTCGCGGAGTAAGCAAACGGTTACCTGCTTGCTCTTGACTTTCTCCAGCTGTCTCCGCGTCGAGAGCGAGTGCCATCTCTGCTGCCTGCTTCCCCGCCGCAATGGACACGAGACCACGAGGGAGGTAGCTATATATATGTGGCCGTCTCCGCTGAGCCAACACCAAGCAGAAGCTAGCAGCAGCCAAGGAGGAAAGAAAGAAAGAAAGAAACAGAGAGAGAGAGAGAGAGAGCATGGAGGGATTCAATTCTGGATTCAATTCGGATTCCGGCTCACCGTCGGCGGGTGAGACGTGGGACTACGAGACGGTGTCGTCGGCGCCGCCGAAGCGGCCGGCGGGGAGGACCAAGTTCAGGGAGACGCGGCACCCAGTGTACAAGGGCGTCCGGCGGCGGGGGACGGCGGGGCGGTGGGTGTGCGAGGTGCGGGAGCCCAACAAGAAGTCCAGGATCTGGCTAGGGACTTTCCCCACCGCAGATATGGCGGCGCGCGCCCACGACGTCGCAGCCATGATGCTCCGCGGCCGCGCCGCCTGCCTCAATTTCGCCGACTCCGCCTGGCTCATCCAGGTCCCGTCCTCCTTCTCCGGCCCGAGGGACATCGCCAGGGCCGCCGCGGAGGCAGCGGAGCAGTTTCGGCCCCGCGCCTCCTCCTCCTCCGCGAACTCCCCCTCCGCGACCGCACCGTCGCCGACGTTTTCCACGGCCGCTACCACTCCCTCGCCGGAAGAAGCAACTCCGACAGCCAGCGCATTCGATTTGATGAGCTACGAGGACATGGATTTAGGGTACTCTTACTACGCCGGCATGGCGGACGAGTTGCTGGTGGCGCCGCCGCTGCACGGCGGCTACAATTGGGATGACCTGGAGACGTGCGCCGATGTGCCACTCTGGAGCTACTCTATTTGATATGCAAGATCTTGCCCTGTGCTGTACATCAACGAATCTAAACTACTTGGGGGAAAATCTATCATAGATCGCTCACGAGCCCTGTTCCAAGATCGCTGAATTCCCAATTCCTTCCTTCTGGTAATTTTCTTCTCGGGGAAGGAATGGTCGCCGCCCGCATCAGGCCATTGGGTGTGGATAAGGCCTTCTGTTGACGTGGGCTCCAGCAATTCCTCCACATGGCTGCTGATGGGTCCTCGCCGGCGGCGGCCCTATCAGGTGACTGCAGCAGGGGATATTTTTGTCGAGAGATTTGAGTTCGTACACCTGTCCAGTCGACTGGACAGGTTTGTAAACTTATAAATGAGTTTAATAGATCTGTCAACTGTTTGACCACTCAATCAAAGTATCAAGCATCAACAGGATCAAAATCATCACATAAAAATACAATAAAATTCCAAATGCCAAGATCAGTTCTTAAAACACAGATGTTCCTCATAAACAACCAAGCAGCTAATCCACTGTATCAACAGATTGCCTGTGGCTGGCAAGAAGCTCAAGGCCCCCATCTATCCGAAGAGTAATCGAGCTTTTATATCGCACATTCCTCGACTCATCCTTCAACTCGAACCTGAAGAAATGGAGGAGAACTGCCGACACAATCTTCATCTGTAAGTAAGCAAAATCCTTTCCGAGGCAAATCCTTGGGCCTGCCTGTGGGAATGGAAGAGAAGGAATGAATAAGAATTGTGATACTTTTATCGAGTGACCTTCAGTTTTCTTACTTGAAATGCAGTGAACTTGAAGGGGTTTTCAGCTTGGAAAGCTCCATTCTCGTCGAGCCATCTTTCCGGCCGGAAGTCCTCTGCATCCTCTCCCCACAAGAACTTCATTCTTCCCATGGAGTAAGGCAAGTAGCAGATCATGTCTCCTTCCTTTATATCCCAGCAGCCTGGCAGCGTATCATCACAGAAGCATATTTTTGGATCCTTCAACATTGCAACACGACACAGTGAAGCTAGTCAGTGACCACATCACGTCCAAAACCCTAATGGAATGGCACTCTCACCTCAGGAATGGCAGGGTGCAGCCTCAGGGTTTCAGTCAGTGCTGCATGGAGGAACTGCATCTTGCTGAGGGCTGCTTCTGTTAGGGTTGAAGTGAAACCTGCAGTCATGTCCGTGCAGCAGTGATCTGCTCCAGTTGAATCCTCTACTTCTCGAGCCAACTGGTCCTGTAAAGAAGAATGCTTGCAGAGCATGTAGAAGAACCAAGAAAGCGTGATGGCTGTGGTGTCTCTTCCTGCTATAATTATGTTCAGAATGATGTCTCTCAGGTACTTATCATTCATGTTCTCTGAATCGTTCTCCTTCTCCACCAGGAACCTTGATAGCATGTCCTGCTTCCCAACCTGTAGTTCAATTCCATGCTTATAATTTGATTGAAATTGTTTTGATCGTTAAAGCAAGATCGGTACGCACAGCCTGATTTTGATTTTGCTGCTTAGAGAGCAGCTCCTTCTTGTTGGAGATCAATTTGTAGATGAACTCGTCGATGATTTTGATGTTCTTCCTCAGGGTGGCTTCTGATCCAACATTGAACAGCCTCTTGATCATCCATGAAGGATCGGCGTAGCGCCAGAGCACGAGATCGCCCGCCTCGTCGAACGCCCTCGCGAAGGCCTTCCCTTCTTCGCTCAACCCAGAAAGAGTGTCCAATTCTAAACCAAACCCAACCTTGAATATGGAATCCATGGTCGATCTCATGAACAAATCCTGCAGCAAAACAAAACGACGAGGTGCTCTAGCAAACGAGCAGTTTGGAAACAATTCCACACTGTTTTGTGATATTGACCTGGATGTCCACGGCTTTGTTGGAGCGAGCTGAATTGGAAATCGCCGCCGCAAGCTTGGCCGCGGCCTTTCTGAAAACGTCGCTGCTGAAGTCTCTCAAATTCTTTGTGGAGAACTCATAGCTCGAGAGCTTCCTCTGGTGCCGCCACCTCTCTCCGTCGACGGCGAAGATCCCGTCGCCGAGAAGGTCCTTGAGGTTATTGTAGTTGTAGAATCCCTGTTGGTTCATCCCATGCGTCCGCCATGACAAGATATCGATATACACACACTGATCGATAGAATACGTACCTTTCCATATTTCGCAAAGTTGGTTCTGAGGACGTGCTCGACGACAAGGGGATCGACGGTGTAGAAGTCGCTCCTGCTGCTGGGTCCGAGGAGCCGGAAGGTCTTGCTCTCGCCGGCGAGGTCGGTGTGGTAGTCATGGATCCTGTTGAAGTGGAGGAGTTGGTGCAAGAACGAGCCTTTGAGAGGAGGAAGTCTTCTCTTCTTCCCAAATCTGTGGAAGGAGGCAGCTAAGCACACAAGTAGAAGGGTGGCTGCAAAAGCAATGGGGACATAGGAGAAGAAGAAATCCTCCATGAACAGGAACGTGAGGATCCAAAAGCATCCCTGAAAGAGGTTGAAGAGGAATCACCGGAGTTACTCATCTGCTACAATAAATTCTGCAAGGCGACAACACAAGCCGATTACTTTCCAACCATGACGAAACCAAATTTCACATCAACAAGTCAGAAGAATAAAAAACAGAAAGACGTTCCAATATCAACAAGAAGAATGGATTGGTTTGTTTACCTAAGATTAGGTAGCTGCATTCATTCTTTATACGCACTTCCATCCTTCCTTTGTTGTTAAGTAAAGTTTGTTATTTCAAAAGTTTAGTTGAGATTTATGCTTAGTTTAGTTGAGATTTTACAAGATTTGAGTTGAATTATGAGTTAGAGTTGAAAGAAGGAAACAAAAACATATTCTTAATCTTTTTGACGATGGTCGGCGGTTAAAGCTTCCTCTGATCGCACTGCCTACTATTAAACCCCGGCCGATGCCATTAATGGATAACCAGAATCTACTCGAGAGTAGACGACGAAGCTAGCGGTGCCAAGATCCAACGGAATCTACGTGATTCTCGATCAAAGAGAAGGCAGCAGATGGCGGCGGAGAGAGGAGTAGGGGATGGCGCCGGAGGCGCGTCGACGGCGCTGTTGCGGGCGGACTGCTCGTGCCTGTGGGAGAAGCAGGGGGAGTACATGGATCGCCGCCGGGCCTTCCTCCGGAGCTACCCCTTGTGCCGCGAGCAGCCCCGCCGCCGCGTCCGGCGCCTCGTCTGGGCGCGCCTCCGCGACGCCCGCCGGCTGCCTCGCCTCTTCTGGGCTAAGCTTCGGACTGCCTTCGCCGGAGGCCGCAGCAGCGGGAGACGCCTCCTCGCCTTCCAGCTTCTCCCACACCCCAGCCCTCGCACCGGAAGCCCCGCCGCCAGGAGCTGGCCAAACTGGTAGGCGGCGGCAACATCTTCTCTGCTTTCCTTATCAAACACTTGGTAATCATGTATGTGATTGCTAAATAAAACTCTGCTTAGAATTTAATCAAACCTCTATTTCTCTACAAGAATCAAAACTGGAAGAAGATCTCCATGAACAAGAATGCTTTCTAATTTTATGTTGTAGATATAGAGCCCAATTTCTTGCTTTGAGGAAGTGAGATGAATGGAAGAACCGGTCACAACACTGATCGAGGATAACAACAAGAAAAAGAGATAAAAAAGGAAGAATCTATCTTCAAAGGGACTTTATCAAGAAGACTGAATCATAATGAATTATTGATAGGACCGTAAACTATTAATATTGGAGAAGAATATATCTATAAAAAGATCCTTTGGCCCTTGACAATCTGTATGATTGAGAAATCATTCATCTAACGACAGCAGGGTCGAGTTCTTATTTGAAAAGCTTAAACTATGAGCATGAATCTGAAACTGTATATTTATGATATTGCAATCACAGTTCGGGCAGAGATTTGATTGTTCAGGTCGCAAAAGTTACAGCACACAAGCAAACTGAAGCAAGCTTTATTCTCTTCGATCAAGTCTCTCTCTCTCTCTCTTTTGAATATACACATATCAAACGTTTTATATAAATAGATGGAAAAATCTGTGAGACACACCTGTCGACTATGACAACTTTTGCTTTCCCCCTTTCATGTTCCGATTTCTGCATATTTAAAGCTGAGGAGGAGGAGGTTGCATCTCGTGCCAAGAGCTCTCTGAGAATGCTTGGCTTTCTTCTTTGCTTGATGACCCATATTGCCAGCCATGGGCTTGGCTCTCCCAGTCTTTTATGGACAAAGTGGTGCCATTGAGATACTCTGACCATTTCAAGTCCTCTGGCTCGCCACTCAAGTGGAGTGGAACGCCTTTGTTTGGCAACAAGTCCAGCCATTGGAGGATGCCACTGTCAAAGAGAAGGCCAGAGCTTTGCAACTCAAACTGGCTGCCACCAGGATTTCCAGCCCCCGAGCAACGGAAGTAGGTCGAGGGGACCGTGTTCGAGATCGGCGAGACGACAGGTGGAGGGAGTGGTTCAGAGTTCCCGGGGAAGTGATTCATAGAGTTGGGGGCGGAGGAGTCACTGCGCATGGCTTCTGCAACTGGAGCTGCTGCTTCGACTGCGTGCGTGCTGGGGTTGATGCCACTCTGCATCAGCTTCTTCTTGATGCACGAGTTCCAGTAGTTCTTGATCTCGTTGTCTGTTCTCCCTGGCAGCCGGGCTGCAATTTGAGACCACCTGACAGTGACCGACGCCAAATCGTGAAGAAAAGATAGCCATAAATCAAGAGGAGCGAGCAAAAAATACTACTTGTTGCCCATGACTTCATGGAGCTGAACGATGAGGTCCTCCTCTTCCTGAGAGAACGTGCCCCTCTTCAGATCAGGCCTCAGATAGTTAATCCACCTCAATCTGCAGCTCTTTCCACACCGCTGGAGACCTGAAATGGTGCAATTGTTCATCAGATGAGAAAGTGAAGGTAAGCACATTTTAAATCTCCTACGAGAATTGAACCAGGACCTGCCAATTTGGGGACAGAGGTCCAGCTTCCATGGCCATACTTGGTGATGTGCTCCACAAGCTTCTCGTCCTCCTCAGGAGACCACAAGCCCTTCCTCAGCTTCTGCTTGTAGCAGCAGGACTGCCTCCCCATTCCCTTCACTTCACTTCACTTCACTGTGAGTTAAGAATGAGGAGGAAGCTGAACGAAAGGGAAGAGGGGAGAGCTTAAAGCAGCAGGAGGAGGAAGAAAGAGCAGAAGGTCACTGTCAAAGTGGTTTCGATTGGATTTGTGTGTTCTTTTGCTTTATTTCATTTTCCATCAATGGTTGCCTCTAACTCTTGAGCTGCGGGTGCGTGATGGTGGTGGGGCAATCGAGGAGCAAGGACCTTTTGACAAGTCTGAGAAGAGAAAATATCTGTCGCAGCAGCTGCGAGACGAGCATGGATTTGGCCATGGAGGAATCAAGTTCTAAACCTCATTTACTACTTGCAGATTCTCTGACAAAAGAGCTCCTGACTGATGGTTCGAGTTCAACTCCCAGATGAACTCCTCCTGTCAGAATCACTTCCCATTCCTTTCGTTTCGTTCGTTCACCATCTTTGCACAGTAGAACTTCACCTATCGATCGACATTAAAAGGCCCTACAATAATTCATGCAGTTTCTTGTCCATTTCTCTCTTTTCCACACCATGCTTAAACTGAACACAAGAAGCACCTTTCTTTGATTCCTTTGGAAGTTATTGTTAATGCACCACTCCCACTACCTTCCAATTCTCTGCCATGTTTTCTTCTTTAAACTGTATGTATTGTTACTGTATACACTTTTTGCAGTATTTGGTCGATCGATCTTCTCTTAGCAGATGTTCATTGGATTCTTTTACAAGGGAAATATATGAATCTATCTATTGACAATGTAATGCTCATTGTGAGCGTATATATAGCTTTTATTAAAATTAAAGTAATGTTTTCTTTTGGTTCTTTAATTAATTTATTATGCATTATATTGTTGGGAAGTAGAAAGTGAGCTTAGTAGGCACATGAATTAATTAAATTGACAAGGACCACGAAATGAATTGAATTGATTGAGAGAAGGTGGTTGCATTGCAATTGCAATTGCAATTGCTAAATGATTAAAGGAGGAAGTGATTAAGCTAATTATTTGCCACCTTTAATTAATGGTATGTTGCGGCTGGATTTGAAAAGGAAAAAGTGTGGTGTCTTTTTCATGATTATTAGATAGATATTCATTTATTCATTTCATGACAATTTGCCTTACAATGTTGTTGATAATTATTGCCAATATGATTACGATGCAGTGGCTTTATAATTTCCGAGTTTGATATTCTGCGCGACTCTCTCGTGCATGCCCGTAAGTGTCACGCGATTCACACGCGATCGCACGCCATATGTGACTGTCTAAATGTGGGAATGTACAGTATTCTGCGCCTAACCCCTGTCGCTACCGCCGCCCTTGCCGCACCATCCAACCACTGTTGCCCATTGCCTCGCCCGGGCGTCGATCGACGCGTCAAGCGACATCGGATTCCGGTCGGATTGTAGTTGGAATCCGATGCATTTGGCCGGAAACGGCACGCGCCACTGCCGACCGCGTTTTCGACCATATCGTGGTCGGATTCCGATCAAATCGTGGTCGGAATCCGTGCCACTGCCGGTCGTGTTCCGGCCAAATTGCATCAAATTCCGGCCACAATCCGACCGGAATCTGACGTCGCCCGAAGTGCCAGCAAGTGGCGCGTCGATCGTGCTCAAGCCGACGGCCAGAATTGCCGAACGGCGCGGCAAGAGCGGCGGCAACGACGATGAATCGGCTGTGTCACTCACGGAATCGTGCAGCGCAAATCGCGCAGAATATCAAATCTCTTATAATTTATATTTTAAAATTTTATAACTCACTCATACTTTTGATAAAACTGCAATTAAAATTGCCACATGAATTTACTTAGAGATACACGTTAATCTACAAGGATATTAAGATTTCTTCTTCCTCCTCAGCTCTCATCTTCTCCTTCTGCCTCATGATGAACTCCTTCGCTCTCTCATTGACGTCGTTTTTCCCCTGGCCGGAGGACAGCTGAGGCTGCCCTGCCACGCAGTACTCCTCGGTGGAATTATTAGGCTTCGATTCTTCTTCTCCCTCGCAAGGTATTCCAGGCTGCATCACCGGCGGTGGGTATGGGTGAGTTTCAAGGTGGTCCTTGTCCGGATTCCTCCTCCTCCTCCTCCTGCCGTTGCAGAAGAAGCAATTGCCCATCCAAGTTGATCAATTCCGGTGGCGTCCAGCTTATCTTGCTGAGTGTGGAGTGCAGGACGGAGAATTTATAGTCGAGCGGGGAGGCGAAGTGAATTGGAAGAAGGAGGCGTCGAGGAAAGATTATAATATGAATGATGGAAGAGGGCGGTCGGGACGGTGATTCGGAGGACCGACGTCGGAGGATGCCATGGCTTTTCTGGTCTTGACTTGTTGACCGGTCAACGGTCTGCGTGAGTCTTGTAAAGATGATGATGAGCTTGATTTTATTTATTTGTAAATTTATAGAGTTTCTTTTAAATTTAATTTAATTAACTTTATTTATATTAAATGAAAATATTTTTTTTAAAATATTTTCGATGCCCTTCGATTTAATCCATTGACTTTGACAATTTTCAAAGTCGTCCATCTTGCAAAGAGAAGAAACCCTAGGCGGAGTGATTTCCGATCCTGTTCCTCGCTCGGCCGGCGCTTCGTCGTCAGCGTCGTCCTCCTCCTCCTCAAGACCCCACAGCGGAAGACTCCTCCCCTGGTCCTCCTTTCTCTAGACTTCACTATCGACAGCCCTCGTAGCGCAAACGATCTGCGGCACAAGGTCATCCATTTCCCTCCCTTAATCTTAAGTTTTACGTTGTGTCTTTTTGTACCCTTGCAGATGTTTTTTCCCTGTACATTGCTGACCCGCCCACTTCTATTTTCAAAGTCTCCAGTGTCCTCGTACCCGACATTTTACAAGGACAAAGAATTGTTTTTTTTTTCCTTTATGAATGAAACATGCGAGTTTGCATCTGCATCTACGGAGGTGATCTCTGTGTTGTTGAATAGGTCATGGTATTTTGGTTGAAAGTACATTTCATGCTGATGCTGAGAAATCTGCAACGGTTGGAAGAGTATTTGTAACAAGCCGAATAAATTAAAATTTTCGAATGCATATGACTATCTTATTTAAGTGAACATGCATCTCGTAGTTTCATAGGTCAGACGCAGAATTCAGATTTAAGATTAGATAATAACTTATTGATGCGGCAAATGTTATGGACGGTTGTTCAATGTAAAGTAAATTTACTAAATTTGAAACACAATCAAAATGTTGCTCTTTGTTTGGAATATAGATTATTACACCTTGTTTTTGTGCCATAACAATAGCGCAGTGTCCTTTGCACTCTTCCTCAGAATTATGTTGAAAAGGGAACTCCTTATTTAATTTCTTCACTGTTCTCCTCCTTCCAATTTTTCTTTGAAAAATTCTCTCTCTGTATTCAGATCGTATTGCCTTCTGCCTTTATGTTTTAATTTTCTCATCATCCGTTAAAATTGAACTCTATTTACTTGCTACATATATTCTGCCTAGATGCTAATAAAAACAGAAACAATACATTTTCTTCTTGCAACCTTTGTCTTTCAATGGAAATGTCATATTCTTAGTTTTCTATGTCCATCAGACATCAAGTTGTGCTATCCATCTTCAGCAATGCACTGAAATACAAAAATGTCTTATATTTTGCTTTGCCCAACAAAGGGTCAACCTGTGTAGATATATTGTTCTCATTTTGCTACATTAGGTAAAGGGTCGAGCTATGCTATTGATCTTTCCTCTAAGACCGCTGAGTGTTATCTTTTCCCTTGATTTATTGCGTACTACTATATGCTCTGCTTCTGGATGAAGCCCATAGAAAGATATGTTCCAAAGATGTTTCTTTATCCTCTTTCCATCCTTTCTCTTTATCCTTCGTTTGTCAATGTGCTGATTTGAGATTAAAGACATTATTATTCGTGTGTTGATTTGAAGTTGTAAGGAGCAAAGGTAACAATGCCCTCTTATGTACTATGTAATTGGGTTTTGACATGCAATGCTATATACATTATTTATTCTCTCTCATTTGAGTTAATCCTTCTTTACAATTGCGTTTCAAGTTCTAATACTGAAACTCATGCATGCAGGTTATAGCTTTTGCTTACTGATACAAGATGGTTAATGCAATAAAGGGCCTCTTGATTTCCTGGTTAGATCCAAATGTCAACTTATCCATTCTTTGTTGTTGCAACAGACTTTTTAAGCAATAGTAATTTTTCCTGGTATTCCTGTTAGTGTACTCTACTTATCCATTCTTCATTGTTGCAACAACACTTTTTTTAAGCAATAATAATTTTTCCTTGGTGTTTCTCAGTTCACTATTCACTTTTGGTTTGTAGTGATATCCCCATGGCACAGTTTATTATCAGCTACAATGCTTCCCTGCCTCCTTCCCAGAAGTTCATCTTACATGTGCTTGACAATACACACATATTTGTGCAGCCTAGCATGGGTGAAATGATCCGAAGTAAGATCTCAGAGTTTAGGGATCTAAATACCTACGAGAAGCCGGCATGATTCCCTTTCAGCTATTTGGTAAGACAATAAATTGGCACATGAACCTTATATTATGGATCAGTCTCTTGTTATTTTGTGTGAAAAAGTGCGACGATTAGTATGAGCCATGCATTGGCTGTGCTGAATAATAGGATCAGTGTTCCAGTTCCAGCTTAACTTAACTAGCTTTTAGATCACTACTTGCTATTTCGTATGTCAGTTCTGTTATATGTACAATTGCTTTCTGATATAAAATGCAAAAAAGAGCAATCTTATAAACCCTAGTTTGTGGAAAGCCATCGTGTAATCACGCTATCCGCGCCGGGGAGTTGTTACTGCAATGAGGTCCAGTGAAATGCTGAAGAATGAGAGTTTCTGAAGGGGCAATGTTTCAGGACTTTGAGATGTACCATTGATGTGTTCGATCAATTGCTTCACAGCCATGTTATGATTTGAGGAGTTCAATTACTTGCCGACTTGAATAAAGGAATGAACTTTTTATTTCTTGGTTACAACAAGATACGATGGCAACATAACATGCAGGAAAAGCCAAGCCAAGCCAGAAATACAATCAGCAGCGATACATAAATAAATTGGTGTGTTGGAGCCTCTCAGAGCATGCTATCCGCTCGAGATGGCAGTCTTCTGAAGAAGTTGCTCGGCACTGAAGGAAGCTTGCTGCGGAACCTTGGATGGCGGAGCATGTAGAGGCCAGCAACCAGAGCCACCAGCCGGAAGGGCGCGACATACAGAACCACAGCGGCACAGAGACAGAACAAGATGAACAGGAAAGTGGCTCGTGGATCCCTCCAACTCAAGAGAGACTGCAGCCTCTCCCCTTGCGTCGCCATGTCTCCTACCACCGTCTGTATCCTGCCAGCTACGCTGCGTAGCCTGTCATACCTGATGTGAACCACGTCGTGGGGCTTTGAGGTCGGGAAGGTGTCGAACTCTTCGTCGAGCTCGTCTGGATGCACTGCCTCTGCCCATGATAGCTTGGTGTCCATGTGGGGAGGGGTCCTGGGCCTGTATCTGTAGTTCCACAACCCGATCATGAACATGTAAAGAAACATGGTGGGAAGAATCAGCTCCGGATACCAAACTAGTATCAGGAGTAGCACATGAACCAGAGCAGTCGTTATTGGGTTCTTCCATTGGCATACGTTTCCAAACCATTTGAACATGCTTATGAGGCCTGAGAACAGTGACATGATCCTGAAGAAGTTGGCCTTGCTCCTCCTCATGCTCCACATGTGAGACTCCACGTCGAGCATGTACTCCACCACCTCCCTCCTGAGTGGTGGCTCTGCCCTTCCGAGTCTTGCTGCAACAATGCTCATTGCCTGGTACCTGAGACTGTCCAACTGGTTCACTGTGAATGGGTGCAGGTAATGCATCTTGGGGAGCAGCGGGTGACTGTAGAGATGAACCATGTTGGCGAATGACAGGCAGGTGAACCGAATTGCCAGTTGAAGCTCTCCCATTTTCTTCACTCCTGAAGGTTGGAGGACGATCAGGGGGTACTTGTGTCTGTATAGTTTATCAGTCTCCAGCGTTGAGAGTCTGATTCTGATCTTTCCTATCTTTGTGTCTCTCGGAGCAGGTCCACCTCCGCCATGGCGATCGGCACTACCAAGGTGGCAATTGTCGAACACGCCGATTGTGATCACTGTGCAGGGATCGAACACCTCCCATGTGTACTGCTCGTTCCAATTTGGAGTGAATGTGCCGACCATGGTTCTTGTTCGGACCCATTTCTGTCCATACTTGGCAACGCAGTAGGCATCTGTGGTGCCTCTTCCATCCTTCATCTTCATCGGGAGCAGATCCTTGGCAGCTAGAATCCCAACCTCCAGGATTCCGACTGGTGGTTTCCAAAGTTGGCGGGATGTGGGGCGTTGATCGCTAATGTACATTGTTGATTCATCCATCACATGATAAGCTCCTTCAAGGCAGACTCGCAGGTGGATCCTGCTCGCAAACCAGAACTCCCTTCTTGTGTCACCTTCCAACATCCCTACTCTGAATTTCTCCAGGTCAAACCACTGTGACAGCACCATTGGACGGTAATCCAACCTTTTCTCGAACAGTGTCAATGGCAGTGCTGTCTTACCCAGCACATCATCCTTCATTGGGCTCACCCGGTCTTCGACAGTAAGCACTAGCTGTTCTTCAAATGGCTCTGCCACCACAAAGATGAGATCTTCGTTCCAAAGTGGATTAGCTGTTGCTGTCTGACAAATCCTGGTCTTGAGAACCTGATTTCCAACTTGAGCTTTCACGAAGAGCTCAGGGGCTCGACCTCTAGCATTTGATTGAACATCTTGCGCTTCGATCACATTAACTCTGAGGTACCATAATTTCGGGGAGACATAGACCTTTGAGCGCATGTTGACTGCTCCTTCTCCATTGACAGAGGCAGCATCAGAGTGCCATGCCTCTGGAAAAGCCTCATCTGCCTGTGTTCCTATCCAGACTGCGAGCATGACTTCACCCCTCACCTTCCCTCCTCCTCGGCGGTCCTCCAGCAGATACCATTGTGGAGCTAAGGGACTGTCAGGAGGGACTCTGGTCGGCACTTCATTGAGATCGAACACTACCTTTCCCATGTAGTCATCTCTACCAATCATCTCTTTGTCCTTTACGAAGACCTCCAGCACTGATGATTGGATTCGCTCCTTGGAGAATGCAAAAACCTGGTTCCATTCTGGGCTGGCCTTGCTCAAGTGCCTGGTGGTGCCTTTGTAGTTGCCCAGCTTCACCTCGACGTAAGGGTCACAGCTCATGGTGATGGGGTTGGTGGGTAGGTCTTTGGCTTTGACAACTCGCACATAGAGATAGTACATCTGCTCCACAAGGTCGTAAGTGCTTGTGAGCTTGTCATTGCCACCTCTGAACCAACTAAGGACTTGACCTTGGCCGGCTGCTCCGTTTGGCCGTCGCTCACCAAACAGTGCATTTGAATCCTTCAGTTCATTTTGCTGGTAGTGGCTCATTCTTGCTGGTGATTGCTTCTTCTCTTTTCTTCCTTCCTTCCTTCCTAGTGATTGATGTTGTGTGTTAAGATGAGTGAAAAAGCTGCATCGGCAAAAAATTTAGATCGTGATTATTGTAATGCCGTTCTCTAAGACCATCTACAATTCAACTGCAAAGAAAATCATAGAGTTCTTACATTCAAGAAGAAGTGGGCATCAACCTTTGAGGTCCTCCAATAATGCTTCTGAGACGAAGTCAAATTCAATGGAAGTCTGATAGGTTACTGTCTCTATTCTTCAGTATGAGTATCTTTAGCATCCTAGTTTCAACTTTCAAGTCCCTAAATTCTTGTTCTGCGTTACCTTTGCCTCCAATGGCTGCAAGGAAGCAGCATGTTGCCCCGAAACCTGCTACCCAAGCAAAGTTGTCCTATAGCAATCCTTGGCAGCTCAATGTGAAGTAAGGAATAGAAACTGTACTTGGTACCTTACCTGATGCATTTATTGAAGGAAGCTTTACTTCAAGGTAAAGTCAGTATGAATCTTTCAAAGTATTTTAATAACTAAGAACAATATGAATTGATTCTTAGGCTTTCTACTCATCTCATTTTATGAATAATCAAATGGCTACTGAGAAGCATCCAGGCTGGTTGTGCTTGAATTGAATCTGGCTATGTTATTTCAGTTTCATTTAGAAAATCACTGCAATTTAAACTTCATCCAAGCATTCTTTAGATGCCTTCAGTAATTCATTTTCTCTGTTTCTTCCTCACTCGATAACTTCTTAGTTTTAGCAAACATTCAACTAAGGAGCTTTAACCATCAGCTAATGCATATATATTTCTGATGAAGAATCAAACAATTCAATGAGTTGCATGCTCCCTTGATTAAGCATATTATGACAGACGTGCAATTATTTGCAACTTTTTTGCTCTGAACCATGATTAAATATGCATGTCCTTGGCATTGGGATCTTTCATGTTTCCCTCTTGATGACATAAGGAATTAGAAGGCATTACCTTGTGCGTAAAAGCTTCTTCCAACTAGTGGCCTTTTAGATACCTTTATTCCTAGAACAGCTGTGATTGTGAAACATCATGTAAAAACAGTATTCATTGGGATTTAGAATGAAAGTGCTGTCCTTACTCATTGAATATCCATTTTCATGTTTCCTCTTGATTACTGAAAGAATCAGTAGTAATGAGCAACAGATGGACTTTGTTGCCTTTATTCCTTGTCCAGCCTACTGTAGGCTATGGGAATATATTCTGTTGCACTCCAACTCTAGGGAGTAGTCTGAGTTTGTAGATTTTGTAAGATCTAAGTCTAGCTATGGCTATGAAAAGAAGCTTAATGTTAACTACTGGGCTAGCATTTTCCTTTGACACAGACAATCATAGATTCCTTTGATAATCTTGTTCTGAAGATCAAAACTTTTCCTTGCTCAATGTATCCCAAGATGGCATGCTCTAGCTAGATGTATCAATAGGCCATACCTGGCTAGCATGACTTGGGCCTGAGATCGCGGTCGCACCGAACATGCAAGATTGCCACCCCAAGCACACCACAGGTCTGAGCATTTAGGGCCTGAGATTGCCTGATTCAGGTCGCACCGAACATGTGGGACTTGTGTCATGCCCGGACCGATCGATGCGTCATCTATCAAGTCACAAAGTGGGTTATGTTCGACTCGGTCCTATATCATTCTCATGCGATGCATGTTGGGTTAGTCCAAAAACAAGTCCAAGTCCAAAGGGCGTGTTAATGGTTGGACCGCCGGGAACTGGTAAAACATTGCTGGCAAGGGCAATAGCAGGAGTGCCATTCTTTTCTTTGTCAGGTTCTGAATTCATGGAGATGTTCGTCGGAGTTGTTCGTCGACGAGATAGACGCCGTGGGGAGGCAGAGAGGAACAGGGATCGGAGGTGGAAATGACGAAAGAGAGCAGACGACGTCGAACCAGTTGCCGACCGAGATGGACGGCTTCAGCGGGGACAGTGGGGTGATTGTAATTGCCGCCGCCAACCGGCCGGAAATTCTCGAATTCAGCGCTGCTCAGACCAGCAAGATTCGATCGACAGTTGCGAAATATTTTCCAAATTCACGGAGCTGGCTGCTCTTTGAATCAATCTCCAGCGGCGTGTTTGTGTTATGGACTCGTAGATCTGCATGAGAATCTTGCATCGAGTTTGCTAGTTCATGACGCCAAATCCAACAAACACTCTTGATCCAAGTCTCTAACATCAAGTTAGATCATTTGAGACTTGGAAGGTAGAACCATCTTTTTTTTTTTAAATTTCAAAAGATGAACTTTTTAATTTCTAAAAAAGGGAGTTGGTAAAAGAAATAATTGATCCACCGTAACGGGCCTATCATAACGGACTCCTACATATTGTCTTTGTAACAGTTTCGTTCCTTTTTAGACTTTTATTCGCCTCCCACCGAAGCATCAAATCAAAGCACGGGATCGGCGACGGAGAGCCGAAGGCATCGTCGTCGCCGGCTGCTTCACGCAAACTCGTGGGAGCGATCGTATACAAAGTAGCGTATCGCAATGGAGGGGGTGGGGGCCCGTCTGGGCCGGTCGTCGACCCGCTACGGGCCGGCGACGGTCTTCAGCGGACCTGTGAGGAAGTGGAAGAAGAGGTGGATCACCCTTGCCGCCCCCAATAACTCCGCGGCGGTCAGAGCCAATGGCAACGCCGCCCGATCTCACCTCCTCCTCTACAAGTGGGCCCCCGTCTCCTCCACGCCCGCCGACGGCGCCGCCCAACCGGAGGAGCCCCCGCCGAGGAAGTTCCGATACGTCCCGGTAACTGCTTTTTTTTCTCTTTTTTAGAATTGCGATTTCGTTTCCTGCTATAAAGTTGGGTTTTTCCCAGGATACAAGCAGTAATTCTGGTTTCCCCTCTTTCTAATGACTTTGAACTTCGATCCATGTCTCAAGTTTGGCTTTTTCTCGTGGATGAGGATTAATTTTTGTGGTTAGGTGCGATTTGGATACTGTTCTTGGATTGTCGCTACCTTTAGGGTTTATCATAGCTTTCCTTCTATCGATCTGTTTTCTAGGATCAAAGATCTGATCTTGCTGTTTAAGATCTTAATTTGCCTGTTTAGACCTTGGCCCGTTCCTATTATGATAATATTATTTTCAATGATATAGTCTTCTATGAAGTTTAATGAAGGGGCAAGATCCCTTCAAGATCGGTGTATGTAGCTGATTCTAAATAATTAGGACTACATGGTTTGATGAGGAGGATCATGATCATGAATTCATAATCATCTCCAAGAATAGGAAATCAATTATAGAGCATAGGAGATAAAAACAACTAAGACAACCAGAGCTTCGTGCAGTTTTACTATTGCAATAAGTTTTCTATCAAGTATTTTGACCTGGTTCCAAGGTTTTTGTCAAAGTAAGTTAGGCATTAGAAAACCTTTATGTGAATTCTTAAGGCTATAAATTCCACTAGGCATATATCCTAAATTAGGTCCATGGTTTAGCACATAGATTTTCCAATCAAAAGGATACCATCATTATAGTACTAGCAAAATTTAGCACATAGATTTTCCTGAAATTTAGTGTGTGGTTCATTTGAACTAATATACGCTATGAGATCAAATGTGGCTTCTGTGAATGAACTAGGAACTGTGACCAACTTAGCAATTTCATTCTTTCCCCCACATGACTGGAATTTGTACCATTAAGTGCAAAGCATGTCCTAAGATGTATCTTAGCGTGATAAAATGTTTGTATCATCTATTTAAATATAAAATCTGATGGCCAGCTTGATGAAACCTACTTTACCACTCTTAATAAAACTTTGGATATGATCCATCTATGTTAGCCAGTTCAACAGTTCCTGTTTAAAAGAGGCTTGTGTACCGGTTAGATAAATTTGTTTTTTTGTCAATTTTCTTTGGGAAGCTACAATATAATTGAAGCTCCAAGGTTTACATTTTTTATTTATTTTTCTGTGACCATTATTTCAGGTTTTCTTTTCACACTCAACCTACAGGTCATATTTCAAACCATGATTCTGTTTTTCTTGGTTAATAAGGAAAGCCTATTATTCTTTGCCCATACCATTTCCTTAATCAACATAAAAAAGGAAATTGAACCATAATACAATGTTCATAGCTCATGCTGGTATTGATTCCTCTGTGCATTTAGTTAACCTGACAAAACACATTGAACACAGTAATATAAAAAGTTCAAATTATCAATCTAAAATTGATTCTGGTCATTGATTGGAAGATTTTATGCTAATAATAACCTGTGTTAACACTGGTACTAGTTAACATAGGTTAACTGTGCTAATGATAACCTGGTCAAAAGTTGTCTACTTGGAAGTGGAGGGGAAGGAGAGGTAATTGCATTCATCTCTACCATCCTCTTCTCCATTCAATTGGGAAAGGTGATGATGGTGGTTGATATCTGAGCACGGTCAAGCAACCCGCCATGCACTGGTGGTGATCTAGCCGTGGCCTGATCTGATCTAACAACCATCATGCTTTGGCAATCTTCCAGCGATGAGATCTAGCAGTCGATAGTGGTTTGACAGTCTCATCTAACCACCACTGATGGTCTGTTGACCGACAGTGGCAGACAGTGATGGTCCAGTGGTGAACATGTGATGGTCTAGTGGCAGCTGAAAATGACCTTAGTTCTGGTGGTGTTAAGCAGTTAGTGACAAAAAATGGTATAATGGTGTTTTATCATTTTCTTCTTGCTCTCTTCCGATGCTGTCCATATATGAGCTGATCAATTTTGGAGGAAAAGAGAGACCAAGGGATGCCTCCTGATCACTCCATAGTCAAGTAGCAGATGCTCCTCATCCTTTTCCACTCCCTTCCTCTCCATTTGACTCCCTTCTCCAAGCCATCACTACCCAACTACCCCACGGCTGTTCTAGTAGTATGGTTTTCTTATCATTATTTTGGACTTTAGAGCACACTCTTGCATTACTATATTCCATTCACTCATAATCTATGGCATGTAAATTGTCTAAATTAGTACAGCAAGGATGTTATCTTTCTGTCCAATTTTTGTCCTTCTGTAGAACTTGTTAGTTTATGGTTATTAGATTTTTGTGACCAATGCAGATTGCTGTTCTCGAAGAGCAAAAACAAGAGGATGCTGAAAATCTTGATGAAACAAATGAACCTAGTGATGCTGACCCTTCCTCACAGATAAATCAGAATGTTTCTTCCAATACAAAACCTGACATGAATGACATTGTAATGGGTGAATCTGTGGCGGTAAATATCTCTGATATCATCTATCTACTACTTTCTTGGTTGATTTCCCTTATGGTGACTGGAGTAATAGCTCATGAAGATGGATGAAAAGATTTAGTATGTACCTATGATTATCTAAATCTTGTTGTAAAAGTTTTCATTTAGGATTTATTGGTTACATAGACATAGATCATTTTCATTTCACCTATTTCTAATGCTTTTACAATAATTAATGTTTGTCATGCAATGGATGTTTGAAAACTAAAGTTTCCTTCTAATTTACCTGAACAAGATAAAGATGAACTGATGAAGTGATGATATAAGATTGTTTCACAATGCTAGTAATTAGGTATTCATTTAGGAATTTCATTTGGTAGTGTAGCCAGTCCATTTACTCAATGATTGCCTGAAAGGATGCTCTTAGACTATGTTTACTTCAATATGAAAGTAGTGGAGAAAAGGATTGAATGACTTTTTCAAGGTAGTGGAGGAAAGGATTAAATGATTATTTCATCCTCATACTTCGATAATTATTATACTTAAAGACTTTGACAATAAAGCTCAATCTTTCTTATTAACAATGTAAAAAAAGGACAATCCGATGCATAAAGCTCCTGCCAATGCGGGGTCCCGAAGAAGGATCGGACTATATTTTTATTAACAATCACTTCCAATTTTCTAGATTTTATTTCAAATAGTGATCATTTTTAAATTAGGTTTAATTCAGTTTCAGTCATGATTATTTTTTTTCTTCAAATTATTAGTTTTCTTTCAGGTGGCAATTGATTGCTTTACTTTTCTTTTTTTTAGAACTATATTTAATTGGGTTAATTGCTAAATATATCATGTTCAATCAACATATTTATCCTGCAGTATCTGAAATTGTAGTAAATCTATTACGCAGAAAAAAATTTGTACAAAATTGTTAATTGGTGAAGTGCTTATATGTGGCATTTTTCCATGTCATATAGGATATTCCAACAAAACATAATTATAGGATATTCCAATAAAACATAATTGATGAAAAAAATAAAACCTTGATTCCCCATCCTAGTGTCATTCACCTAATCCTCTACCCTCATAGCTATCACCTCCTTCATTTGCCCAGTGGTGCCCTTGCCCCACTATTTATCATCAATGATCTCAATCTGCTGAAACTCAATTGGCAGTGATAGGATTCTATTTTCTTGTCATGTTTTTGTTGGAATATAATTTATGATATGATTCTATTTTGTTTTGTTATGTTTTTCTTGGAATATACTTGATGACATGGTATATGTATTAAGATGACGATTTGACACAGAACATGTCAGCAATTTTCAAATGAAAAACTATTGACGTGATAGATTTGTGCTATTTCAGATGTGTTAGAGTTGTCAAAACTCATAAAATACATGATATATTTAGCTGACACTATTTAATTTATATTTATGAGGTTTATAATCATTTTTAGATTTAATCCTCTTATGAGGGACCTGAATAGAGTTTCTGGACAGTAGAATGGAGTACTAAGATCAAATAGTATAAGGGTAAAATAGCAAAATTAATTTTTACCCTTTGAATTTTCTTTCCAAGCCAACAACATAGGTGAAAGGGATCATCTACTCTTCTTTCTCCTTTCCATCAACCCAAGTAAACAATAGGGTAGGGATTATGATTGTTTTTTCTTACCTTTCCATTTCCCTTCACAGCTCCTTCAGATTTCCTTTAAGTTAACATAGCCTTCAAGTAAACAATAAGGTTCTCCATGCACTAATCTTTTATTGGTTTTTTAACTGAACCTTTTTGTTGCACTAGGCTCGCGCTAAAGTAGTTATCAGTTTCCTTTCTAAAATATGATGCACTTACTTTATTGTTGCATTCTATGTACCACTCAATCTGCCTCAGTTGCTTTAAATAATTACCATGATCAGTCATATTCTGGACTTGGGGTATTCTTCTCCTGTTGGTTGATGAAATTTCAGGTTTGTCCATTTTTTTGTATGTTTGTTTAGGCGTCACATAATTTTCTGAACATTTTTCTTGCTGATTTATATGTGCTAAGAAATCCCTTATCGTCCGTTTACTTGGATGAAAAATATGGGGCGATGAGGGAAAATGATACAGAATATGTACAAAGTGATAGACGGATCCTGAATCATGTTTTTTCGATTCAGGTTTCAGATACAGAACAAAATTCAGCAGATGATAACAACCTAGCTAATTTGGACTTGAATTTGGGTTTGAAAGCTACTTACAATGAGAGAGAAACAAAATCCAGAAACAGTGGTCCAGATGAAGGCGATCAGGTGGAGAAAATAAACTCAGGCGAGGACATTGAAATGAACAACGGAACGGATTCAGAAGTGCCAAACAAGTTGAAGCGAAAAGCTGTGACCCCTGACCTCGAAATGAGAGTCTGATCTATCATGTCGGCTTTTGGTGTCATGCTGTTTGGCTCACCTTCATTGAATTGCAAGCTGCAAACGGATTCTTCATTTCTTAGTTTGCTGCTTTGAATCCTGTTTGGTTATTGGTAGCCAAACCATTTCGAGCCATGGAACTTCTTTCTCTCTGATTGAATTTGTATCTTGTTATGGATTCTTTTTTCATTATCATGTACTGATGGCACCATTCAACTTCTAAGAAACTTTATAACATTTTGCCTTTTCCCTTACAGTGTGCAAGGATATTAAGAAACTTCAAAAAAAAAATTTCATGTTTTTGTTTCCTCAGTTTTCGAGCACTCTGCCTTTGCATTGTGCAACCACAAACTAATGGTGCCACCCTGATACATTAAACTAATGGTGCCATTCTATAAAAGAATAACTTCAAAATTTAGTCATCTTCTCGAAAGAGTTTTAGCATGCTTTGCTTGTATTCCGAGGGTGTTTTCACCTTAGGAAAGTGATAACAAGCATCTAAACCATCCACAAGTTTCATTCTTTTACTTTCTTCCTTGAGAGTTTCAATCTTTTCCTTTCTTCCAATACTGTACATTTATGATAACAAAATGGGTGATGTGGTATTGGAAACATCAATCAGATATCAGAGGCAATGATCCAAAATTTAAATTGCAAACAGGTTTTATTGCTGACATAGCTCAGCTCTTGCAGTCTGTCTCTGGGAGTTCAAATCTGTATCATCTTTATTCACTCCAAACAGGGATGATGCCTTGAGCTGCCAATCTCTTCCTCACCCAAAACACTACTTGTTTACCAGCAATTCTCTTTTCATCAATGAGGAAGGGCTCAACCGTGCTGACTCCCGATCCGTACGACGACAATGAGAACCCTTTGGGACCTGCAAATGTGGCAAAACTAGTGAGCTTCCATTTGCACTGGTGAACTATCTGTATATGCATATAGAAAGAGAGCATCAGCACCTGTCAAAACTCCATCTGGGAAGAAGGCCCAGAAGGAATATGGAATGCTGTTCTTCAGGAAAGATCCCTCCAACTGTTAATCCTCCATGCTTAAAACTTAATGCACTATTATCATGCAAGTTGTTCAGGTTAGAACAAAGTTTATAGTTTCAAGATTCACTGACCTTATTATCCTGAAATGAGATATCAATATCTGATATCTCCTCTTGATCCTCAAGAGTGTCTTTCAGTGCAGGAATCACTTCCTCTTCCATCATCTCTGGCAATGACTTTGCCAGGGGTGGTTTCTTGGGCTTCTGAGGAGCCTCCTTCGCTACTGTTGCTGCTGCTGCTGCTGCTGCTTTTGCAACTGCCTCTTCCTTCTTCACTTCAGTAACTACTTGAAACACTTCAATATCGAACAGTTCACCCAATTACTACACATGCATTTCTCTTAAGCACACATGCAGTTACCTGCGGCTGCAGTTTTTGTGAACCTTCTTTAGCTACACTGTTTAGAGTTTTCTTTGAGAATAAATGAGGTTGCCACATGCATTCAAATAGATAAATTATACTAAATATCGTTTTCCTTTATCTAATTTTTCCTCCAAAGTCCAAGGGCTTACATTAATTATGAGCAATCTCACACCACAGTTTGTAGATTCACCTTTAAGTAGACTATCATTCAACAAAATAGTTACACAATTTACCTTGTCAACAATCTCTTAAATGACAGTTCAAAGGGCAGTAGGAATTACTCAAATGGTAATTCTTTTATCTCACCAAAGAATCTTGACAACTTTTAAATGCCTACGTGGTTTTGTGCTTGCCTCCAATTCCACTAGTCTTTTCATTCCCATCCTTCACTTTCTTAGCTTCAGATGGTGATGGTGATGGCACTACTCTGATTTTATCTCCTCTTGCACCTGAAACAGGCTCCTTCCAGTGATGTCGGCCTTCCGGTTCATCTCTAGTCCTCTTTGGATCACCCTGAGCTACCCTGGCACTTAGAATCTCATTCCAGGAAGGGACAGCATAAACTGCTTTACTGCTGCTGGCTCCAGCAATTCTTTCTTGCTCAAAAAACAGGAGCTTCACTATTGTGCGCAATGGCATGTACTCATTTGCAATAGCATTTGCGCGAGCTTCAGGCGACAATTTACGGCAGTCAATCAACCTGCATAACTTCTTCCTATCTGCCTTGCTCATCTCAGGATGCTCCTATATCGATGCAAAGTTCAGTTTAGTGACGTTACAAGAGAAGAGAAACTGCAAAAACTACTTCAAATTGGCACAATTGTGCCTCCTCTTTCAGTCTGGCATATCTTAACTAGATATGCATGCATGTACCTCAAGGTATGAATTGATAGCTTGATAGAGCCCATTGTGCTCCTGTCGTGCGATTTCAGGTAAGGATTCTGCTAGTTGGATGAACTTTGAAACTGGTAAAGTGCTGTCCCTTGCAATGGTTTGGAGGTAGGAGTCGAAAGTCTTGCCCACCTTGCTCATGGACACCATCATCCTCTCGTTCTCTTCTTGTTGGCGAAACTGCGCTAAGAAATTCTCCAAAACGGCCTCCACTGTGCCGATATCATGAGACTGGGGATCTGTTGGTGATGGGACGATCAGATCGTCTGCAGTGGCTTCATCCATCTGCCGGCCTGATCGTCTTACGAGCTCAGCCTTGACAGAAGGAGAGGCCCCAACGTAGTTGGCAACTTTCAGGAGCCTGAACAGGAAACTGCCGGAGACCGATCCTGGCTCCGTCGGGATCATGCTGACGATGGATTCGAGTGCCCGACGGTGTTTGCTCAGGGTGTGATCCGTTCGCGCCGAGGAGCTCTGAACATGCTCTCGAATCTCCTGTGGGCTGGGTAAGTGTTTGCATGCGTAGACATGGAGTGCTTCTCCGATGAGCCCTGCAGGGAGCTTCTTGGTAGACCTTAAGGTGGATATAATCGACCGGAATAGATCGAGATGAAGCTCAGAAACATCCTCCGTCCACCAATCCTTGGGGGCTGATGTTCTTTGCTGCTTCTTCGGGTAGCCTGGCCTTGTGTAGGTGTAGGACCATGCAACCTGGAGATGAAAACTTCAACAATCTAAAATGCTCGAGAACTGAGATGGTATCGACAGTTGCTGATCCACAAACCTGTGAATGGTGCACTAGGATTTTTTCAATCACTGAATTCAGGCATGGCTGCACAATCCTATGCTCATCTGACCACCCGGACTGCCTCCACACGGTTTGCAGTGTCACAATGGAGTCTTTCCAGCCCTGGAGGATGCATGATTCGAAGAATGACTCGAGCTTCGTCGTGAAGTTTCCTTTGGCCACAGACTCAGTCATCCTCATAAACTTGGCTGCAGAAATTGCTGGCACAAAGTTGTGAGCGCTGAGGTTGATGGAGATCCCATAGCAGAACTTGGCACACAGTTCAAAAGCTTCTTCTCCTCCCGGTATGTCGTGAAGGGCGATCGGAATTGGCTGACTGGTTTCGTTGCCGGTGTCAGACCAGAGTTGTTGCATGAGGCCACATTTCAGGAGGAGTGGAAACTACAGGTGAAATGCATGCCATGAAATCAAAAGCCTGAACCAACTTCAGGATAGGAATTGCAGTTGTTCAGCCATGAGTGATCATTAATTCGAGGCAAAATTTAACAAAAACTCCAAATAAGCTTCAGCTGATTCTCAAACTTGTTTGCCTATATATGATTCCATGGCAACACAGTTACTTCTTTACCTAGGATTAAATGTATCTGTATCTATCTATACCAACAGTGTGCTCCATAGTTCATACTCCATTCTCTAATATATTAAACACCTGACAAAGAGGGAAAGTGAGATTGTACCTTATGCAAGAGATACTTTGTGTTATTTACATGAATTATGAGGTCAGCTGGTACATCTGACATCACAGACCTGCAACATGAGATTAATTTTCACTTGCAAATACATCAATCCACAATTTCTCAAACTAAAGCTTCTTGTTGGTCTGTTATATGGTTAACAATTGCATACCTTACGGCCTCCTCGGTGAAGAAGGTGTCTGGTTTCGATCCAAGTTTCATGTACTTCATCCTTGCCTGAGTTCTTCTTCCCTTGTACTACTGACATGAGATCTTCCTCTATGAAACTCTAGCTTGTAGGAAATAGCAAACTCTGGTGGCAACATGAACAAAACAAGTTCTATATAACTCAGGTGCAGAGTTTCCTGCACTTGATTGAAGAATAGACAACATAAATGTAAATCCATCTAAACAAACTAAACTATTCATACAACCATGTCCTAGTGTGCTACTAGTTAAAGTGCTACTTCAGCTTTCTGATGTAGGCAATGATATTGAAAAGAAAACTTGTGTTTTTGTTGTGTAAAGAAGAGCCTACAAAAAGGATCAAAGACATACAAAAACCTTGATATTTCCTAAAATCATGTAAGTTTAGCCACCAAAGAATAGGAGAACTCAATCGTCCCGTTAAGCCACAAAACTTCTGCACATGGAAAAAGAGGAACAATTAAGGCCCCATCATCATTTGGGTGGCCACAATGTGGCATTGTTTAAGTGGATTAGATGCTAAATTAGCTTATGAATATAGAGGTGATGCAACCAAAATATTGTAAAATAGTCAAAGCTTGTAGCTGAAAGTACCAGTAGCAAGGATCTGAAGGATGTGGTTGGAGGTCCTGCAATGGCGCATGGATCTGCAGATGAACAACATGAGACTGTCAGTTCCCTCTCACATGAAGCAAATTTAAGTAGAAAATAAACAAGCAGAATTGATAATGATAGATGGGTTTTGAAGAATCTCACCTCAATGACAGAGAAGAAGTTGATACTGAAAGACCAAGAACAGAAACTGGTCCTTTGTGCTCTTTTTCCTGGGACTTTACAGAGAGAAATAGATGAAGACGGGACTACTGCTAGCAAAGAAACTGCCTTTTGTGAAAACACACAAGTACCTTAGATTCCTCTCAGGTGAGATGAGATGTCCATGAAGCATGGGCATTGTAGAGGTAGAAGGAATGGTTTAGGTAGGTGTGATGTGAAGTATCAGGAATGAATGCTTCCATGGAAAAGATCCTGTTGAGCCCGCCCCCAACATATACCTTCTATATATATATACTTGTAAATCATGGATTAGGTAATTGCCAGAGAATCTTTGTGCATTCTAGCACCAACAGTCAACTTTGTCATGCAGCATCCTAATCTTCATAAATCATCTAAAAAGTAGAAACCTGTGGCCTTTGTTTTAACTTTGCAACGATCTAGCATCTGCCACCCACAACAACCGCATGACGACCGTTATTTCTTTAATCAGCAAAAGTAGAAGGCCAGTGGCCTCCGTTTTGTTATTGAAACCTTTTCAGAACTCCTAACAGAGCGCAGAAATCAAACCCTGTAATGTAATCTTTATGTTAATTAGGAAATATTTATAGCATCAGTCTTGATCATTCTTCTCTTTGTTTAATTAATTTAAAGGGAAACTTACTTTAATTGGCTTCGGAAGTTTCATCTCCATTTCACTTTGGAATTCTTTGAAATTTAAGGCAGGCAATCATAATAATTCTGAACCACCTTGCGGCCTCAGTTTCATACGACTGGAATGAGCGGCGATGAGCTTTCTTTTGTGCGTTAACAGCATGATGAGGTCATTGAAAGGGCCAATGATGCACTCCACCTCTCCGCCTCTGGGTGATCCATGATTGAAGCCTCATGGTGGGAGCGACTGTATAAAGGTGTGGAACAAGTAAGATCCACGTGAGACACGTCCCTCTCCCACTAACTCGCCCTAGATTCTGTGCTCCTCTTCTTCTTTGATCATGTTTGATGCAGTCCGACTAAGTAGCTAGATCAGACAGGTTTGGATCTTGAAAAGTGATGAATCCCAACAGCTTTGTTGGTGGTGGTGATGGTGGTGGATCATGATTCAAAGTGTTGTTTCCTCTGCGCCACTCGTTACTGGGGAATTGGTTTCATCGTAGCAGTGCAAATGGAAGTGCAGCAGCCTGCTCCAAAAGCTGAGGTTGTCTGAAAGCTCGGACAAGCCCCCTACTTCACTTTGTCTGCACTACATGGCAAATTAGTAGTGCCTGCCTTGTTGTCTGCCTGCATTGTGCATTGTTCTTCAAGTAATTGATAGTTTCATGACAATTTTAGGTTATAATGATGTTCTAGAAATTTAGCTTTTTCAATTTTTTTATGAATGATTTAAAGATGGCTCTGCAACTACAAAAATAAATTTCTTGGACGAGATCAATTAAATTTCTGACGTCGAAAAATTAAAAAAAAAAAAAAAACAGATTGTATGAACTCAGTTCAATTTTCGTGCCATATACAGTCGTAGAATCTGTACCATAGTAATGAAGCTGAACAGAGTTAATGCTGAAGCAAACAGACGGTGTCCAAAAACGCCATGCCATCTCACATGGTTTATGTCAAATACATGAAATAAATCTGCCATGGGTCCAGTTCCACAGAGGAATGATATCTCTCATCCGGAAGAGAACGTTACACCCATATCCATGTTGCCTAGGAGAACAGAGGGGACGAACGCTCACTGTTGTAGCAACTTAGAGTCACAAGCTACAATCTTCACTCTCTTAACTGGCTCATTCAATTCATCACTTTTGAAAGTTGCATCTTTCAAGATGAACGTCCAAACATTGTCACAGAATCTATAGGTGTGCAGATGGCCCTGCAGAACAGTCCCAGAGCTCAGGTATCTCAATTAGCATATTATCAAACACAAAGGCAAGATAAAGATCTGAATATGTTACTACTTTCCTGAGCAATGGGGATGTTTGAATTCTTATTGGAATCAATAGTATCATATAGAGGATTGGAAACTTCATATTGGAATCACTATCCATGCATAATATGTTGTGTCTAACAGGTTAACAACAAGCTTTTACCTTAATAGTAACCTTGCTCTTCACTTGATTCTCCAAAGCATCAGTCATAGACTAGAAGGAGAAAATATAAAAATGAGAAACACCCATAAGTATGACCTCAGAAGTCCCAAAAGAATTTTAGTAACTCACTAAGAATTTAGCTTACCCTATCAAACTGCATAAGAACTTGAATTGCAAGGTCTGGGCTCAATCTTTCATTTGTAACCATCTCATCTAGAGTTTCTGTCAAGCACATACCAATACGGGACCTTCGATACAACTCGAATGTGGACATGGTCTATTCTAGCATGAAATTCAGTGACAAAAGTCAATGACCCAAAGGGGAAACCTGAAATATATCAAAGTCAACATAAAACAAGGAAGTTCTGTTTAATTATTTATAATATAAAGACAGCAGACCACTTTTAAATATATTAGAAACTGGACTTGCTGAAGCAAATTGGTCTCCACCAGAATGTCAGCATCATAAATTACTAGATGAACCTAGATAACAAAGGGACATAGGTAGCAATGTTGGTGCAGAAGTATTACTATGCAAAAGAGATGTTCTTATTGACAAAAGAAATGACATTATTATTAAGTATAATAAGAAGGGGAAAAAATGTATTGTTCACTTTTTTATGCCATAGGCATATACGTAATATCAGACTTGATATACCATATCAAGTTATCAATGCAGATTTTTTTTATGTGGACATGATACAAAATTATTGATATTAAAATATGAAAAGGAAAACATCTTCCACAAATATCTAACTATAACTTCAAATCCAATATTATTTGAGAGAATATTAAGAAGTAGTCTCATCTCTCCACCTTTTAAGGGAAAGAAATAGCACTTGAGAATCCCAAAGGAAACATAGATAGGCCAACTCAACCTTTTGCCATTAGTAACAAATTATGAAGAAGTGATTTGTTCAAGTCTTCACAAGAGATGGATAATAAATGAAAATGATAATAATAAGAAAACTTTAGAAAAGATCAAGAGGAAACCATAGTGCTCAGTTTTTACTAACTCAAGTAGTGCAAATGTAACACAAATAAAACACCAAAGAATTTGTTGAAAGAAGATAGGGAGAAGAAGAAGAAATATCTAAATGCTACTGAGGTAAAGGGGAAGAAGGGACCTTCAAGCTTTAAGAGAAAGCTACTAGGAAGAAGCAAGAAGAACAAGGGGAAAAGATTCCTACAGAAGATACAGAAACAAGAGACAGATTTGTTGCAAATTTGTAAAAAGAACATACAAAGCACAAAGAAGGAACATGAGGAGCAGCATAAGGAGAATACCCAAGGACTCTACCTCACAATGTCCGGAACTCTATGTCAATGATCATCATGTCCACAACTCAATCTCATCAAATCCACAAGCACCACTCCATATAGGCCTCCAACTCTCAAGCATATGAGCTATCTAAGCTCCACGATCTTCACGATCACCTCGTGCACTATCCAAGTACTTACACACTCGAAGCACATGCCAAAATATAAAACATACCCAACTTAAATCATATTCCTAACACATCAAAAAAAAACATATTAAGTCAAACCACAAGACAAGAATTGTTTCCCCAACACGAGTTTCTCTTAGTGATCGAGTCACATGGTGGACAACGGAGGAGAGACAAAGTGGATAGGGGAGTACAAGACCATGAGCATAGGATAGCAACAAAAAATTGTGGTGGTTGCCATCCAATTCGTTCCAAGGCCTTGGATGTGGTACTTTTTAGAGAAGACAAAAAGAAAGGGTTAGGAGACCACATTGTAGGCTCAAGCGAGAAGACACAAGTTGGATGAGAGAAGGCCACGATTGACCTACAACAACAACAACAACAACAACCAAGCCTATCCTACCCTTATGGAAATATCTCCTCAAAAATCCAAAACCTGAAATGATAGCTTTGATACCAAGTTTAGAGAAAGGTAATATTCTATTACTGATTAAAGATACCTATTATATATGTATATATAAGACAAATAACAAAACCCTAAACCTAAAATGCATATGTGGCACAAGACCCACATTGTCACAATTTCAGTAGCTTATTAACTCTATTACTATTACTAGTATTAATTGTGTAGCACCTCTTTACTCTATTTCCCTATAGGTACATAGCATACAAACTATAGACCTCAAATTTTTTATTAAAAGAGTTAAAACAACTAAACAAGACTGTCGCATAGCACTCCTGAAAAGGTGCTAGTTAGCTCAGCCAGTAAGGGCCATAGAAATTCAGTAAAGGTGTTTAAGATTGAACTGGCATAAATACTTATTATGCTATTACTTCCAAATTAGCCTTCAACGCTTGCTCAAAACAAACTATCTATCTGCTTTTAATTTTGGGAAAAAGAACTTATTCCACCACACCTAACAAAGACAATACAATTTACTTAACAGCATAGTAATGTGCCTGCATAAAAATCTAGAGTACGTGTCATTTATTATTCCTTGAAGAAACCACAAAGCTTTAGACTATCATTAAGTATTGGCAACATAAAGAATAACATAGACTTGATCCTTCTAAGTTAATCAACATTCAGTATATGGAAAGCAAACAAAGAAAGGTAAACCAACTAATATTCAGTTTCAAAAGTAAATGCTGATCCTGAATGTTTTCATGAGTAACAAATTTCTGAGAACACCAAGAATTTAATTGGTAAAGTGACGCATGAAGAAGGAAAATGGTCACAGTACCATATTAACTTCTGACAGGGGACAACAATGTCATGCAGAAAAAAACAACAATTCTTGGTGATTACGTTTGGACTGAACATTACATAATCAACAAACTTCATAAACTTACAAAAACATAATGGGTCCAAATTTGCTTCCAACCACAAGCAAGAAGTACACAAAGTAGAAAGGTTAATAGTTGCATGCTCCTTGAACTATACCCCAACATCAAAAATTTCTAAATATCTTTAAGGAGAATCAAATCTATAATTTTCTGCATCTATTGTCCTAGCCAATTGAAAGGGAGCCTTGGCACAATAGTAAAGTTGCTACCATGTGATTTAGAAATCACGGGTTTGAGTCTCGAAAACAACCTCTTGCAAAGAAAGATAAGATTGCGTACAATAAACCCTTCTTCGAGACCCCACATTGGCGGGAGCTTTATGCATCGGGCTACTCTTTTTTTTTAATTGTCCTAGGCAATTAAATTTTTTCACATAGTCAATCAGTTTTCTTTAATTTTACCATTGTTGTGAACACCTCTAGCAAGAAGCTCAATCAGTCATAAGAAATTCAAAAGTAAAAATATCTAAGTTGAATATCTTCTAAGGAAAGAAGGAATACATTATGCAGTAGCAATCTGCAATTTTCTGTATACAATTGTAACTTCAACTTAATAACAATGTGAAAATCATTCGAGTTAAAAGGGCAATGGTATTCAAGATTTTCTATTAGCTAGGAACTTAAAGTAAAGAAAAATAAAAAATGAAAAATGACAATTAGCTATGAAAAAACAAAATAACGTTCTGCAAGCATCATAGTTATCATTGGGAGAAATGTAACTACATCATCTTCTTACCATAACCATTGGGTATTTCATTTCCTAAGCAGGAACCAACAACTTATACCATAACAAGTCAAAATAAATAATCAAGTAATTACAGAGACCTGAAGAAAATAAATAAAGCATTCTGTTACACGATCTAAGAATCCATATGGTGCAAAAAGAAACATCATTATATCCCTTCTTCTGGCTTTTGCAATCAAATAAGTCGCCAATTACAATTTTCTTAATCCTAGGGTTAGTATCTCATGGTTACTTGCTTAACATAATTATAAATTTTTAACATTGTGAATAGAGAAAAAGAAAAGACAAAATAAGTGCCACCAACAGGATGAAAAACAAATAGATGCCTCTTCTCGGTCCTAAGAAACCTTAAACTAACATTCAATTAGTCTAACAGCAAACAAAAAACACAAATCGAAATAGACAAAATAGCAATCTATATACCAACGAAATCAAAGCAGATTTAGCTATTTTCAGTTCAGCAAAGCCGACCATAGCCTAAACCTAAATCCAAAACCAGAACGATAAAATCAGGAACGGAAACAAGGGGCTTTCGCATCACACGCTAGATACAACGAAAATGAAGCACAAACGCAACGAAATAACCTCCGATCGTCAGATCTTGTGCTAAATCTTGACCGTCGAAAACCCTAATCGCAGCCGGTGACGAAAACTTAGAGAAAGGGGCTTATGGAAGGCGGATGATGTCGCCGGAGGCAGTAGAGCGAGCTTGGAGAGCGAATATACGACGGAGTGTGTGAGGAATACGAGAGAGAGAGAGAGGTCGGTTTCCAATGGTGGATTCAAATCCAGAGTCTTATAGGGCGATGGAATGGGGAGGAAGGAATATATATGGAGAGAGAAAGGAAGCTTTAGGAATGATTTGTCCGCATAAGAATACGGTGCGTACCGTGGATCTGCCGTCGGCTGTCTACATAAAATAAAATGGAACTTGGGACGGTAGAAGAGTTGGAAGACTACGCGGAGCTGGGCCAAATGCCTGCCTGCAGGCCACGGCCGAGTCAGACCGGTTCCTAAAATTAGACCCGACTGCCCGGTTTAAATGATTATTATGGGATGGACATTGATAAAAGTCAAATCTAAATAAAAAAAATATCCTTCTAATTTATTTCCTCTCATATGTGATCGTTAGAGTAACCGTATGAAATTGTCGGAACGATAGAAGATACTCAACTCTCAAATTGAAGAGGCAAGAAAAGATAACTACTGACTCGGCAAATGGATAATAATCGTTGATCAAAAAGGTATGATGGATCGCATGTAATGTGATATGGAGCGTTGGATTGTGAAGAATTACGATTTGATCGCTTGTGATGAGATTTGATCTGAAACGTCAGATCGAATAGATCATTTGATCCAGATCCGACGATTGATGACCAAAACAGAGATCTAAGGGTCACAACCCTTCAGATCTGATGAATGAGATTAAGTGGGCTATATGAAGGGTTACAATCCTCTAGATTGGACAATTCAGATCGATCCAATCCAAAGGACATATCCTCTCACCCAAAGGGTATTTAACCTCTTCATTTGGTATAAATAGATCCCTTCAGATGCTGAAAATTTCATTGAATTCATCGATTCTCCTCGTTCTTTGAGCATTCATCTCATCTTGTACATTCGGAGTCTAAAAAACCTACGAGAAAGTTCGTTGGTCTCGAAATTTGAAGTGCTACTATTTCGAGATGTTCGTCGTTGTATCTTGGGAACGAATTGCTGCTATCTGTAAGCACCGTAGCGGAGCAATATTATTTACGAAAATAGTGTCGAACACTAGCCTCGACAATCTATATCAGTTTGCGTCCTTCCCGAAAATTCACCGAAATAACAAAAATAAATTAATTCGGTTCGATTTTGATATATTTTAAAATTTTATTAAATCGAATAAATTGAATAAACTAAATTAATTAAAATAAAAAAATTAATTTTTAAATTTTTAAATAAGTAAACTTATAAATTCCTAATTAATCGATAAATTTTTTATAATATTTAAAAATTTTAGTTATTTTGATAAATTCAGTTGATAATCGAATTAATCGATATTTTATCGGTTCGATTTATTCAATTTTTATTTAAAAATTTGATCGGTTCGATTAAGTTAAAAAATTGAATTTGATTCGATTTACTAATTAATTAGAAATTTATTAGTTATTTATTTAGAAATTTAGAAGTTATTTTTTTATTTTAATTATTTTATTAATTTAATTTATTTGATTTAATCGAATAAAAAATTTTAAAATTAAAATCAAATTAAATTAATTAATTTTTTTAGAAAAATAATTAAAATTTTAAAAATACCTGGACTTAATTTTTAAATTTAAACGGTTGAATCAATTTATTCGATTGAATCAAATTTTTGTTCATTCCGACTTGATTAGTCAGATGAGGAATTCGGTGACCGCTCCTGCCGGTGCCCACATCCCAAACATTAATTTACGCCCGAGGCGTCTCCCAAACCCTATTCTTTTCGTGCTGCCGCATATACACACTCCCTCTCCGGCAGCCGGACGTCGTCAACCTCTGGCGAACTCTGCCCTCTTCTTTGACGCGGTAGGATTTCTTCCCTATATACTTGCATCTTCTTGTCTTTTTTATCAATTCCTGAAGATTATTAAGCTTTCGTTATATGCTTGTAGCGAGTTTCTAATTTCTAGATGCCCTATTTACTTGTTTCTTCTTGTCCTTTTCATCAATTCGTCAGGATTCTTAAGTTTTGGTTGTCATATGTTTATGACGGGTTTTTAATTTCTGGATCAGGCGAACCCCATTCTCTTCGTTGATGCAGTAGGATTCTTCGTTATTTACTTGCATCCTCTTGTGTTTTTTCATAAATTCATCTAGATTCTTAAGTTTTCGTTATCATATGCTTATGACGGGTTTCTAATTTCTAGATCACTGAAACCGTATGTGTAAAACATTGGATCTTAAACTACGTTGAGTAATTCTTATTTTTTGTTATAGGAAAATTCATGCGATTCTTCTTTCTTTTCTTACATCCAATTGTTTTTTCTCCTCCCGATGTTGATTCCTAGGTTTACATTACATTTAGGTGTTCTTCTTTCGTTGCTTAGGCTTGACCTTCTCGAAATGACTGTTTTGCTATAATTTAGAACGTTCACCCTATCTACATATGGGCTTATATTTTGTTCAGTGTAATAAGTTTCTTTTTAGTTTGTTTTTTTTCTTTGAGATACATCAAATCCTCTCTATTCTTAATGCTAGGTGGCATTGATTCACGATAAACAATGTGAAAACTCTTTTTTTTAATTGTTGAAGGACTTGTGGGTTTGTAATGAGCTTATTCACCTCTTGAATAAGGAATCAAGTCGAAAAGGAGATTCATTCCGGTAAAACTGGAGTGAGATGATGGCCCTCCGCTCTCTTTCTTGTGAAGCTTGCTACACTGTCCTAAATCCTTTTCTTCCTCATCCTAACTCCTTATGAATGCAACAGAGGGATTGTAGATCACTATGAAATTCCCTGCTTAAATTTTAAACCTTGGATATTGGAAACAGATCATATAATTCTGATCTGATGCTTCACCTTTCCATGCTCTACCTTTAGTTTAAAACCTTGACATTTGATTAATTCTCTTTTGGCAGTCAATATGCCGGTCTATACTCAGTGAGCTATACTCTAGTGTATTAGTATTATTTTTTTGACATGAATCTTGAAGTAAACCTTGATGGAGTGGGACAAGAGTTATATATAAACTGAAATATAAGTAACCATTGTTTTCTAGTTGAAAGTTTACTCAAGATCTTCATTGCTCATGTATCGTAAGGCCTAATCTAGCACTCACCCTTTAGTTATTATTCCATTAGGTGAAATATTTGAACCTGTAAAGTTACTGTGGTTGCCAACATGTTTTACTATTAGCTCTGGAAAAAATATTATCAATAATCATGCTAGAATTCAATACCTAGATTTTTTTTTACGACAGTTCTTGCTTCAGCAAAGAGAATGCTACAATATTTAGTAAATGATGAATAAATTTGCTGCAATGTTCGCATCATAAGTTAATTATACCATGTCTATGAATATATTTTCTTTCCTTTGTGAAAGGTTGAAGTTTCCATTTTTTTTGATATAGCTTAATTACTTAAGAAAACAAGATGAGGTTATAATTTGGTCATTTTTGGAAACAATAACATGTTATTCTTTTTTTTGGGTAATTAGTGAGTTTTCTTGAGGTTATACTTTGGTCAATTTCAGAAACAATAATATGTTACATTTTTTTTGATAGCTTGTTAGTTTTCTCAATCACCAAAGAAGTCAGAGATTCTAATTTGGTCAATTTTAGAATCAATAATATGTTACATTTTATTTTTGATAACTAGTTAGTTTTCTCAACCACCAAAGAAGGCATAGATGAATCAATTTGTGGGGTTAGGGCTCCAAATCTTTGTAGGTAACCTAGAGTCAGATTTTCATTGCATTCAGAGGACAAACATGATATTTTAAGTGCATATATACTGATGATCATTGGGATCACAAGGTGCATTCTCTTATCCAAAACCACTTGGCTCAAATGATACCTCAGCCAAATGTGCTTCGTTGTTTAATGAAAATTCAATTCTTCACAAGGTGCATAAAATTCTGACTGTCATATAGGATGCTATTTTTCTACTCCTTAGCCAACTCTTCATGCAAGTCCTTTAACTAAATCATCTCCTTGTGTTGGTCACACCAAAATATTCAACTTCTGTGGGAGAGTGAGCTACTGTCTTTTGCAATTGAGATGAGTTCTGTATTTCAATTTAGTTTGTTGATTTACAAAAAGGTAGCTATAGTGCTATATGAATTTTTTTATGCAAAGAACGTTTTTGTGGCTTAGTGGTGTTAAGTCATGCAGATGTCAGTGCCCTTAGCTGCATTTGGTTGGTTCCTGATCTATTGGTATGCTCATTTCTTGCTTCTCATATGATGTGTATCATACAGTGGGTTTGAAGTATTCTTAATATTTCCATAGGGCCTTACTGTAATTTATCATATGACATTTTTTATTATTATAAATATTTATGACTTTAAAACATTGAAGGGTTAGTAATTTAGAAATTTACTTGGAATAGTTTTCTATATTCAGTTTCATTTTGGTGTGATTTGAACTTTTTTTATTAGTACTTCTATTGAATAATGTATTGGCTCACAAATTTATAATATTTTGAAGGCAATAACTGCAAATCTTTATGGGAAGTAAAGGTCGTATACCTCCTCATATGAGGCAACCTCTGCCTGGCCCTAGTTTGCTCCACCCAGATCCATTTGGTGCAGGCATCCGTCCACCTGGTGCATTTCCTTTTGATATGTTACCTCCTGTTGAAGTGATGGAGCAGAAACTCGCTTCGCAACACAGGGAAATGCAAGTACTTGCCACTGAGAACCAAAGGTTTGCAGCTACCCATTCTTCTTTAAGGCAGGAATTGGCTGCTGCCCAACAGGAGTTGCAGAGATTACAGAACCAAATGGCTGTAGTAAAAGCTGAGCAAGATCAACAATTAAGACTGCTCTTGGATAAAATTGCAAAGATGGAAGCTGACTTGAAAGTTTCTGAATCTCTTAAAGCAGAGTTGCAGCAGGCTCATGTAGAAGCACAAAGCTTGGTAACAACAAGACAGGAACTAATATCTAAAGTACAACAGATGACTCAAGATTTGCAAAGGAGCCATGCTGATGGTCTTCATATCCCATCTTTGATTTCTGAACTTGAGGCTCTCAGACAAGAATATCAACATTGCAGGTCAGGATCTCCCTATTGCAGTGTAACTTAAATTTTCTCAATGCAAATGCTTAAGTTTTTTCTTAAAATATTATTGCAGAACAACATATGAGTATGAGAGGAAATTGCGTATTGATCATCATGAGTCTCTTCAAGCAATGGAGAATAATTATGTTGCGATGGTGAGGGAAGTAGAAAAGCTGCGTGCTGAATTGACTAATGCCAGCCAAGACAGAACTGGTGGCAATGCTTTAGGTAGATGTTTCATTTACATGCCTTTTAATAATTTGTATAAAAGCATTTTATTGTAAACTGTATAAAAGCCTTTGTAAATGTTGTGTTAGGTGGGCAATTTGGAGCAAATGCTAATGCCTACAAGGAAAATATCGCATCTGGAAACCATCCTGTTGGACAAAATGTTTATGAAGATGGTTACGGAGTTCTGCAGGTTTCACCATCAGAGTTTACTTGCACAAAAAAAAAATCTAACTTTGCTTTGTGGAACTCATCTCTTCTATTGCCACTATAGACATTTTCTTTTAATTTCCTTCTACTGTGTTTTACACTTGATCTATATGTGAAAAGCATCTTGGGATACAATTGCTTTATGTTCTTTACTACTACAAGAAATTAGTCATCTAGGTGCATGGATTCAAGTGATCAGTAGAAAGTCTGGTCATGTAGTTTGCCTCATTTGAGTTCCTACCAGACTGCCATAGAAATTTATGTTTGTGATTCTCTTTAAGTGTTTCCTTATGATTATTAGATTTAGAATATTTATTTTCCTACTAATATGTTTTTGTAACTTCAAAATGTGATACAGGGGCATCCCGGTGGCGCAGCTCCATATAGTGGAAGTGCGCCTGGTTCAGCCTCTGCACGGGGTGTATATGATCCCCTGTCAAGGAGCCAAACATATGATGCTTCCAGAGCCCCTGGTTATGATGTTTCTCGTGTCACAGGCTATGACGCTGCTCACGGTGGCGGCTTTGATGGACCTAGAGGCACTCGTAGCCCTTTGACCTCTGGACATGATGTTGCTAGAGGAGCTGGCATGGTTCAAACACCATCAGTCACAGGAAACCCTGCTGCTCCTTATGGGTCTGCACAGGCCCCTCCCTCTTATGGTGCAGCCGTTGCTCCACCAACTTACGGTTCCACACAACAATCAACATATGGATCTGGGCAGATGCCAACTGCCTATGGTACAACTCAACAAGCATCGTATGGAATTGCACAGACTCCAGCAGCCTATGGTACAACACAACAATCAGCATATGGAACAGGGCAGCAAGTAACTCATGCTGGAGGTGGTTTTGAGGCACCTCGTGGTGGGAACACTGGTCGTAGATGAAATGAAAAGGTACGGATGGCCAGCCTGAGTAAAATCCTAAGATTTTTATTTTTTGTAAAAACTCACATCACATTGATATGTATGGTTGGCCGATGACTTGATCGTGATGTTTCTTCTCCATGGTGTAGTTCTCAGATGTATTAGGAATTCCTGTTCAAGCAGAGTGTCTATCTACCCCAATTTTACTATGTAACATCACCGTGTCTGTTGCTCCCCCATTTTACAATGTAACATGCGACCAATAGAACTGATTTGGTGGTGATATTTTATTTAATTTATGGCCAACTACGTAGAATTAATAAAACGATTGTTTCTACATGCCTTTCATTGAAACAAAACTGATTTGTATAATCCCTTAATGGACATCTCAACAGCACATAAATAATTGCCTCCTGTTTAGCAGATGGAATGAGATTGAAGTTGACGAAATATTTTATGAACCCATTATTGCACGATCACATGACCAAGGTTTAAAATATGCACCCGAATTTGCTTTGGCAAGGGGAAGGCTTAGTTTTTGCTCAACCAGCGATACCGATTTGTCTTGTTTCTCCCAGCCTGCAAATTGCAAATTGAACCGTGGTTGATGTTTTACCGAACCACCACGCTTTCTTTCTTTTGCTGTCTGTCTGTCCATCACACGCGAGAGATGAGTGCCACCTGCTCCCAGCGTCATATAATGGCAATGCCAACGACGTGCCAACCACGTCGCTTCCCTCCCTCACAAAACTCCGTTTCTTCTCCTTCTGTTTTCTTCTCACGTGCTTTAATTGGTAATCGATGACTCGGACAATCCACGTCCTCTCCACCACTTTAATTGTTGCAAATATTTTCGAATTACCCTTTTTTTTCTTCTGGAATTAAATTTAATTTTAAAACGGATGGCTCTCGTCGCCAAATTCCAATAATTAAACCAAATAATTTCCACGATCGCCCACGTCACGCCACGCTGGCCGGTGTACCATCCCTTTCGGCGCAACCACTGGTGCCTCCGGTCGCCGTGGACGGCAGGGCCACGTGGCGAGGGCTGGGGCGAGAGGGCTGTCGGCGGGGTGGCGGACCCACCTGCTTCGGCTCGCCCGTTACGAGATCGTACCTTGAATCGAATGAAAGCGGTTTTTTGGGTTCGTAGCGGAAGTCGCGGTTGTTGTTGCTTCTTGTCTTGCGTTCCACATTCGTCCTCCGCATTCTTTTGCTGCCTGCCTCGTGATTTCCTTTCCGATTTATTTATACTCGATCCTCCTCCTCCTCTCATCGGAGCTGGAGAGGCAGGAATCGGGGCTGTCGTTCGGTTCTGCGGTTTGAGGACCTCGATTTGCGGTTTCAGAGGAGTGGTGCGTTTGGGGGTTTCGCAGAATGCGGTCGAGGACGAGCGCGAGGGCGGCAGGGACGGCGGCGGCGGCGGCGTTTAGTCCGGTGAAGGAAGAGAAGGTGGAGGCGGAGAAATGGGAGGTGAGGCCGGGCGGGATGCTGGTCCAGACTCGCAGCTCGAACGCCGACGCTGTCGGCGCGCCCGTCCCCGCCATCCGCGTTAAGGTCAAGTACGGCGCCGCCTACCACGAGATCTACATCAGCTCCCGGGCCTCCTTCGGTAACGACTTCGTAATCTGATCCTCTTTTGCAATCTCGATTGTCTGAGTGGGTTCTGCAACAGGGGAGCTGAAGAAGGAGCTGTCTGCGAGGACGGGGCTGCACCCGCTGGACATGAAGGTGATGTACAAGGACAAGGAGAGGGCATCGGGTACCTTCCTCGACGCCGTCGGCGTGAAGGACAAGTCTAAGGTGGTGTTGACGGATGACCCGACGGCGAAGGCGAAGCGACTGCTGGAGATGCGCAAGACCGAGAGAATTGACAAGGCTGCAAAGTCCGTCTCCGCAATCAACCTCGAGGTCGACCGTCTCGCCTCCAAGGTAACGGCGCTGGAGGCGATTGCGAACAAAGGCGAACGAGTCGTGGTCAACGACGTGGTCAATCTCATCGACTGCTTGATGAATGAGCTGGTTAAGCTGGAGGCCATCGACGCCGACGGAGATGTGAAGCAGCAAAAGAGTCTGCAGGTTACATAAATTTCACATGACTTCCATTCTTCGTTCAATCCCTCGTTTGACTGGTTCTTTGCTGCAGATTAAGAGAGTGCAGAAACATGTGGAAACGCTCGACTTGATCAAGCTCAAGAACGGTCAAGCGAGGAAAGAGCAGCCTCAGCGCCCACCGCAGAAACTCCATTCGCCGCCGCAGCAAGCAGTGCTGCACTCGATTCAGCCCCAATACCAGCAACAAATGCAGCAACCACACAACCCTTTTCTACAGCAAAATCACCACCAGCAGCAGCCGGCGCGTTCTCAGTCAGCGTTCTGGGAACCGTTCGATCTACTGACACCGTCCACCTCCACGCCCACTTCAGCCACCACCTCCACCGCCTCCTCCACTCCCCATGCAAGCTTCGATTGGAAGCTGTTCTGAATTGCCACTACTACTTGGAGAACTCAACAACAATGCGGGCGATCGATTCAATTTGGTTGCTTCTCCTCCTCTACTAGTATTCTTTGTGTGTATTCTATCGATAAATAAATGGATATATACATTGTATGATCTCTCGTCAAGATCTATCGCTTGAAGGTAAACAAAGGCTGCGGGTATCCCCAAAACATGTATTCATATTGAAGGTCAACGATCATAGATGATGTAATTTCAAACACATATATATTGGTAAATGGGTGGTTGCTGGAATTTCATAGATATTGCCTCTACCGTTGACCGTCTTATAAGTCAACCATTTAGCACATGATGCAGGGCTGGGACCTTATAGAATATATTACTACACATTGGCACTTGGCATTAAAGAGCAATCATGCCAAGTGTTCATCAAGATCATGTTCTTGAGGTGGTGGAACTAGATGGTGTTTGTCATGTTCTTGAGATCTTTATTCAATCTTGATGCATCTTAGTTTTTGCTCGATCAATTGTATTTATATCGTGGGATCGATCATATGAGACCGCTGAGTGTAGGGTATTGTGTCTATCAAATTTATAACTCCATGCTCAAGTGGTATTGAAGTGATTTTTATCTCCTTCGAGGGGCAATAATGTCTTATCGCTCGCGCAAACCGCAGGCGCCTCCGATAAGTTGGACATGAGGAACAGAACATCTTAAACGCAGACTTCCTCCTCCCATTCAAAATTGTGTTTCCCGATGACGCCACGTGTCGCGATGCCCGCATCGGTTCCTCCTCGGGAAACCCCAAATCGTGTGCGTTTCAAATTTGCGTCGTTCAAACGGTCGAAATGGCCAACCAGGCGAGCCGTACGTGACGTCAGATCGCTGGGCCCCGACGATGTGCGCCGTTAAATCGCAGCGCCGATTTGAATCCGCCGAATCGGCCCACCACCGACGCTCTTCCTCTCCTCCTCCGCTTCGACGCCACGCTCGACGACTCTTTTGATGCGTGTGAGCTTCTTCCTCTCGCTTCTGCTTCAAGAGAGGTCGTCGCCGCTGGGCTCCGCCGCTGCCTTCTTTTTCGCTCTCCTCTTCGCTTTCCAGAAGCGTAAAGACGATTGCTCGGAAGTCGACGGCGACAGCGCCGGAGCCGCTTCTTTTCCTTTCCTACAAGGTACGCATTTCTCTTCCTGTTCTTCCCTTTTTGCCGGAGCACGAGATAGCGCGGAGCTGGCGATCGCGATGCCTCGGTTGCATTTTCTCCGGCGTCGTTAAGGGTATTTCTGTCATTTCGTCCGTTGCCCCTGTTCAAGGAAGGACGATCCGTTTGAAATGCGATTTTTTTTTTCGGATTTTTATTTTAAAAAGGAATTAAAAAATTGAAACAGGTGATCCCCAATTTTTAAAAGGTAATAATTTTTCGCCAGAACCAGAACGATCGCCGGAGCGAATCATGGTGGAAGAGCACGAGGTTGTCGCCGCAACGGCCGACGGATCAGCGGACCACTGGCTCTCCCGCGCGAGTCTCCTTGTCCCTGTCGCCCTTTCCAAGTCCCGGTCTGCCAATGGCTTCGTCTTGCGCTGGAAATCCATCGCTGAGAAGATCGAGCGCGTGCCCTCCTCCCTCTCTGACCTTTCCAGCCACCCCTGCTTCTCGCGCCATGCTCTCTGCCGCGAGCTGCTCCAGTCCATCGTGTCCTCCTTGTCCGAGACTGTTCAATTGGCTGACCGATGCCTCGGGGCTGATGGCGTCGCTTCCGTCGGCAAGCTCCAGATGCAGAGCGACCTAGACGCCCTAGTCTGCAAGCTTGACCTCAACCTTCGTGACTGCGGGCTCCTCGTCAAAACCGGCGTCCTCGGTGAAGCGGCTCTCCCTCCGGCAACCGCCTCCCGCAACGGCGAGGCGGATGCCACCAGCTGTAACCTGCGCGAGCTACTCGTTCGCCTTCAGATAGGGCACGCGGAGGCAAAGCATCGAGCTTTGGATGGGTTGCTTGAGGCGATGAGGGAGGACGAGAAGAGCGTGATGGCAGTTTTGGGACGGAGTAACATCTCCGCCCTCATACACATGTTGACAGCCACATCCCCCAAAGTGAGAGAGAAAGCCGCCACCGCGGTTTCCTTGCTCACCGAGTCAGGGAACTGCGAGAATTTTCTCGTCTCCGAAGGGGCGCTGCCATCACTGATCAGGCTTCTGGAATCAGGGAGCTTAGTAGCCCGAGAAAAAGCAGTGATTTCCCTTCAAAGGCTGTCCATGTCTGCCGACACTGCCCGTTTGATTGCCAGCCATGGTGGCATTCGCCCGCTGGTAGAAGTGTGCCAAATAGGGGACTCCATCTGCCAATCAGCTTCCGCCGATGCACTTAAGAACCTCTCTGCAGTTGCAGAAGTGAGACAGTGCCTCGTGGACGAGGGAATTATTAAGATTATGATCAATCTTCTTGATTGTGGAGTTGTTTCCGGCTCTAAAGAGTATGCTGCTGAATGTTTGCAGCATCTGACATCTAGCAATGAGAATTTGAGGAGATCAGTTGTATCAGCTGGAGGAATCCGGTGCCTTATTGCATATCTTGATGGTTCCCTGCCGCAGGAATCAGCAGTCTCTGCATTGAAAAATCTGGTTGGTTCTGTATCCAAGGATGCTCTGATTTCACTTGGTCTGCTTCCTTGCCTTGTTCATGTGTTAAAAGATGGATCCTTGGGGGCGCAGCAGGCCGCAGCAGCTGCCATTTGCAAGTTTTCCAGCTCAGTGGAGGCCAAGAGAATCGTCGGAGAGTCTGGATGCATTCCTTTGCTTGTAGAATTACTCGGGGCAAAGACCAATGGCGCAAGAGAGGTGGCTGCTCAAGCGATAGCTAGTCTGATGATTCTTCCTCATAATTGTAGGGATGTCAAGAAGAATGGCAAAAGTGTGCCAAATTTGGTTCAGTTACTCGATCCCAGTCCCCAGAACACAGCAAAGAAGTATTCAGTCTCCTGTCTCCTAATCTTGTCATCAAGCAAAAGGTTGAAGAAGATGATGATTTCATACGGCGCTATTGGCTAT
This sequence comes from Curcuma longa, assembly GCF_044706935.1. NCBI lineage: Eukaryota > Viridiplantae > Streptophyta > Magnoliopsida > Zingiberales > Zingiberaceae > Curcuma > Curcuma longa. The sequence continues at coordinate 17,333,556 of NC_133871.1, read as the reverse complement.
CTCAAGAAATTGTCCGATATGGACGTTCCTGGCGCAAAGAAGTTGCTTGAGCGATTGGAACGGGGCCGTCTTCGCGGTTTGTTCAGCAGGAAATAGTCTGAAAATTCTGCCCATCTGCTTGGGATTCCTTGAGCTCTATGTTTCACTATCTCTTTGAAGCATAAACTCAAATGGCCTGTAAGCTCAAATATAAATCCGCACTCATCAGAACTCTGTCATGTGTTTCAACCTTGCTGTTTCATGTTATGTTCATCAAGTCAGTAGCTTTCCATCTATTCCATTTCTGCTTTCTTGAATTTATGTCTCGTCTGTTAAATTAGCTATAAGAGATAGATTGGTTGGGCAAACTGGTTTAGAGAGGTAAAATTGATAGAAAACAGTTGGTAGGATGGCCTTCAAAGGATGTCTCTTATAGTCCTTACTGTCTATAATGACTATTTAGGCACCAATCTTTGGATTGAAAGATTTGAGTGAGAATGATAAGTGAGGGCTGTAGTCAGGTTTCATGGCGACATCTTTTGTTATTATATAGCTTTAATTCAACCTAACCTTGAAGGATGAGGTTTGCCAGATAGTCCCAAAAGGGTGGACACTTGAAACAGATTGGAGTTGGCTGTTGTTGTCACTTTTATAAAGCTACATCACCAACTCAACCATTTGCAAGGTCAGGAGAGTCATTCTTATTTAATGTTGAATCTATTGGCCATTTATGGTGATGTGTCTTGTCTTTCTTTTTTTTTTTTTTTGTGTTCATGCATCTCTATTTTGGCTTGTTAAATTCATAGAACTAAGCATGGTGAAAAAGTCTAACATAATATAGATGGAAAACAGGTCAAGTGGTTTAGTGTTGATGTATTATTATTGTTCTTTGATCAGATTAGTTACAATCTTGACTGCTTCATCATTTTCTTTTTCTTAGTAATGACATGGTCGAATTGTATCCCTGAGCACTATCGATATGCACACTCAAGTGTAGTAGATATGGACCTGTGGTGGTGGTACTGATTGTTTGAGATAATGCTTCAGTGGTGGCTCGACAGTGGAAGCCATGTAGTGGACTTGTTTACTACTTACTAGTAGTGAGACTGAAAGGTCATATTATGGCACTTATATTGCCCTAAATAGTGCACACAAGCAATGTCAACCACATCGTGTCACACGACCTAGATACGATGGTGGCGGCAATTTTAAGTTTTAAGTTTAGTCTTTTTGGTTTGGTTTGGTTTGGTGTCAGTCTGATTCAACAGCGGCTAAGTTACTCCGGCCGTTCTGATTCGGTCAGCTTGATTCAGAGTTAGTGTCAATCTTCAAAGAGCTTATGATGATGGTTGTTGTGGTGATAATTTTAGTCTTTGAACCCCCGGAGAGAAAGTTGATGTTGCGAATCGGATCACTTTCAGCCATGTCACTTTCTACTTTGATGCAAAATGAGCACAAAGGTTCCGAAACTACAAGTGAAGGCCTTTGATCGAGCATCAACCTAATATATATAAACTTAGCCAAATTCTCCATCATCACTGATGCTTGATGAATGAACTCATTACAAACAATCAGTTCAAATTTGTTCAATCATTGGATTGCAAAATCCTAACAAAAGAGCTCCCCCATTTGTGCTCCATAATTACTGCAACCATGAAATGATAGAGTGGAGAGGAGTCATCGAGCAACAAGAGGAGGCCCCATCATGCCTTTCTTTCTTTCAGTAGCATTAAAGTCCAACCATTAATCATCCATGCAAACTAAACTTTCACCAGCATCATCAGGAACAAGCAGACCCAATGGATGGTCGATCGAAGTGACTCATGGCACAAGTCCTATGCTCATCATTAATTCAGATATATTCAGGCTCATAGTTTATCTTTGCTTAATTATAAATAGCAGTGGAGATACACCTTGCATGAAAACAAACACACACTGCACTGCACTGCATGTGTGCTCCAGTAAATCAGTCGTCGTCTTCAGAAGAACCGCCGCAAGGGTGGTGATGAACAGGTGATGACATTGATCGATCTTCTTTAATTCTTCTCCATTGTCATTAATTATATATTCATGTGATCCTTCTTCCTTCACGACTGACCTTGCGTGCGCACTGCAGGTTGGCAAAAAAGAGGAGGAAGAGCGGAAACAGGCCACTGCAGGTGGTGAATCTGATGCTCTACTTGGAGAACAGAAGCATCATGGAGGAGAACAAGATTCTGAGGCAGAAAGTTGTGCTCCTCACACAGGAGAACGCAACCTTGCTCTCCCACCTTGGCCATCAAGCACCGCGTGATTATCCATCCCTGCAGCCTTGTTAATTATAATTTTATATCCTCGAGTATGAATTTTAATTTACTACTGTCTTGTATACGTATAATTTTATTGATGAACTGTTGTTTATCTGCTTAATTCTGTGTTGTTAGAATAAAGGACATGGCCTAGTTTGCTGAAGAAACATATACACAGTAGTAGAAAGGACTGTTGCTGTTACTAACTCTTTTCCTTGTTCTTATAAACCTAATCACAATCAGTTATGCATGCCTAATCTGTCCTCTAGATCAGATTGAACTTTGTAAAATTAATTCAACAAGATTATCTACTTGCTTAAAATAAGATTTATTCTCCCACTATATCACTTAATGGAATTTTCAGCAAGATATACTTTTCTTCCAATCTAAGGTTTGATGTTTTTCAGACATCAGCCTAAGTGCCTCTTGAATTGCTACTTACTCCTCGCATAAAGGCGTCTCCTACAACTATCATTTTACACCCATGAGAGGGTGATCCTACACCTTAAGGCTTCCCTCCAAGATTCAATTGAATCTTTTAGTAAATGTGCAATTGGTGATATGTAAAATACACTAATTTTGAAAGTTTGATTTCCAAATATCGCTCTTCTGGTGCATGGAAGCGATTTAGATCATTAGAGGGGGAGAGGTTAATGCCAGCAACCTACAAAAATAATATAGTTCTCTTGCTATCAACTTAGCAAAGACACACACTAGTTAAATAAAAACAAACACAATATGAAAGAAAGATGTATGAATTTACTTGGTTATAATTCTCAGATTGTTAGTCCAAGAATTATAAAAACTTTATTATCTTCTTCTTCGTAAAAAAAATGATAGGAGATAGAGAAACCTCTTACAACAATTAAGCACGAGAAAGTAAAACAGAACTAAAAAATAATAAAATCGAGTGTGTTGCCTTTCCAATTGAACTCTTCGTTTCTTTTATAATCGATGTTTGAAGTGCTAACGTGGTATGTTCGGTAGATCAATCAAGCAGATCGGTCTATCGATCCAAGTGATGTGGCAGATCAAATCTGATCTGCATGTTGCAATGACTGTTTTGTTTGTTGACGTTGCGAATAACCTTTCTCCGTTGCAATAATTGTTTGTTGACATAATAGACTAACGAAGTTATCCACTCACTAAGGTGGCATTTAGTAAACCCATCTAATTTAGTTTACATATCTGGGCAACATGGTAGACGAACACAGTCATCCACTCAACGGTATGTTGATGTGGCATTTGGTTGACCGATCTGGTTTGGTCTACTTATCTAGTTCGGGAGATCGATCCACTTGTTCGAATCTCTTGGCTCAGCCTTCCTCTAGTCTTCGCGCATCTCGAATGCCGAAGTACTCTTCTGCAACTCATTGTCCGTCAAATGCACTGACTCCGTCGACTTTTTTCTCATGCTATCCTTCTTGCTTATTATATCTTCTGCTAAGGTTCGTCATCTCCGATGCTTCTCGTCTTTTCCGATTCCTCATCATACTCTACTGGATCTTGAGTAATCAGGTACCTATGTATTTTTCTAAGTTCCTACGTATTCAGACACACAATTTAGTGACACAAGTAAAACTTAATTTAGACTAGTTTGACCATATATCAAAACCGTCATTGTTCAAACCACTCGAGGTTCCAACAACTCTCTCTCTCTTCAAGTCAATGAGGTATTAATTATTATTATTATTTTTTCTTTTATAATTTTATAGTTTATAGGCTCCCATAATATATAGAAAGCATAGAAGAAGAGCTCAGTGACAATGTGAGCGGAATCTATCACCTTAACGATCCCACATGGTTGGTCATATGATCATCTGTGAGAAGGTAAATCAAAAAGTTATAGTTGACCATTACGGAAAAGGGCATTACTTCAGCTTTGTAAAAATTTGACCTTTGTCCATTTTAGTAAGTCTGTCCCGTAGTAACCAACTCAATCATGTTCGGAGATTTTAATTAATTATCATCATTTTGGAATGTGGATGCTTAAATTGGGTGATGTTAATTTTACTTTCTTTCTTTAATATAAATTTAATATTTTCAAAATTTTGATCAATTAATTTGCATTAAAATTTATAATTTTACTTAAAACTACTACCAACTATAAAAATAATAAAATGTTAAGTCGTTTATTAATTGTTAATGTTTCTATATTTTGAAAAAATAAGTACTTTTTAATAAAATTTAAAATTTAGAGTAAAATGTCATTTATTTTTAAAGCAATAAATTATAAATCTCCAACCGTTCTTATCCATTCGTTTCGACGTGGTGACCCCTTTCTCGCCCGATACAAAACCTAGAGAATCGGACGGTTCGGATGCGGCATCGGCCCCTTCCCGCCCGTTGGATTTCAGCCGTCTGGCACCGCAGGCCTCGCAGCGCCCTCTATATCAACACCCCCACGCCGACAACAACGGCCACGCTTCGCTTTGAGAGCCGCCCCAGTGCTCGTGAGTCGCCTTTTAGGGTTTCCCTCTCTTGGCCGCCTTTCGTGTTCGTCCTCCTCGTCGATGGATCCAATGGAGCAGCTCGCCGTCCGATCCAAGGGCACGGTGAAGTGGTTCAACGACACCAAGGGATTCGGCTTCATCACGCCCGACGACGGCGGAGAGGATCTCTTCGTCCACCAGTCTTCCATCAAGTCCGACGGGTTCCGGAGCCTCGCCGAGGGAGAGAGCGTCGAGTTCTCGGTCTCCGAGGGCGACGACGGGCGCACCAAGGCCGTCGATGTCACCGGACCTGATGGATCTGCCGTCCAGGGTGGCGGCGGGGGCGGGGGAGGGGGCGGTGGCCGGAGGGATGGCTACGGTGGTGGCCGCGGTGGAGGATCTCGGAGCGGGGGCTATGGGAGTGGCTACAACTTCAGCAGTGGTGGTGGAGGAGGAAGGGGGAGGGGCGGGGGAGGTTATGGCGGAGGAGGTTACGGCGGAGGGGGTTATGGAGGGGGAGGCGCTGGCGGCGCCTGCTACAAGTGCGGTGAAACTGGACACATTGCTAAAGATTGTTACCAGGGAGGCGGCGGAGGCGGCAATGGAGGAGGAGGCGGCGGCTCTTGCTATAACTGTGGTGAGATGGGTCATCTTGCTAGAGATTGCTACCAGGGTGGAGGCGGAGGCGGGGGCGGGAGGTACGGCGGCGGCGGCGGTGGGGGTGGCGGCGGCGGCGGCTCCTGCTATAACTGTGGCGAGACGGGGCACTTTGCTAGGGAGTGCCCTGGCAGGAACTGATAATGGATCGATATTCACCATTTGCATCAACTTTTTGTCCTTCTATCTAATACCCTGACACCTCTTAGGTTTTGTGGTGCGTATAGTATTAGTATTTTCCCTCTTTGCAACGCATGTGCATGTCGATTGCACTTGGTATGTGGATTTTGTTGGATTGCAATTTGCTTTTGGTTCTTGAAAACAAAGTTTCTATTTGCATATTAGTGTGTTTCCAATCTTTTCTTTCTCCGATATGCATGCGTTCTAGTGTTTTTACTTGATCTTCTCCTTAAATTTCTTATAACTTTGCGCAGGTGACTACTAATTCTAGAACTAGCGTGTTCAATCCAGTTGGAGGTAAGCTTTGGTTTGCTTTTATGATAAAAGTGACAATTCTAATAAGCATTCTGTGTTCTGAAACAAACATATCAAGTTTATCTTATTGATTTGCCAATGCATCATATCTGTTTGAGAAAATCTTTCTATCAGAAAGATAGAATGCTATTCTGGTTCAATAAATTGTTTTGTGAGCTTGTTATTTACTTCATACACAAATGCATTCATTAATGTACAATCGAACAACTAGTTCCATCAAATAATTAGGACTAGCTATTGCGAACATGTCATTGATATTTCATTTAGCAATTTAATCATAGATAGGGGAGATCAGCTCAGCTTAGAAGATATCAAGGATGCCATGGATGGGGCGGTGGCAAAGGGGGCAGTCGAATTGCGTGAGCCACATCTCCCGAGCGCATAGTCGACAGAAGGTGTGGCCGCATTGTATCAGAGCTGCGCCACGAGGCCTCCCATCGCACACGCAGCATCGGAGCCTTCCCTCACCTTCCCTGATCTCCTCCTCATCGTCCTCCATGAAACTTATCGTCATTTCCTCACCTTCCTCCTTCTTCTCCTCCTCCTCCTCCTCCTCCTCTTGTGTTTCTTCCTTGGTCATCGTTGCTATCGGATCTTCTTGTTCGAGAACCGGAAGGATTTCGTACACATCGTCGTCATGATTCTTGTTGATGACCATCGTATCATGAGGGGCCTTGCATGACGGTCGAGGTTTTGCACAGCAATAGATGAAGCCCCACAGGATCTTGAAGCTCCTCCATTTCTTCTTCCCGATTCGCTCGGCTTCCATTTGTTTCTTTTGCTTGGGATTGTTCTCCTACGCCTTGGAGTAATTCTTTCGAGGGAGTTTTTTTTTATTTATTGCTACCAAGCTTTTTGAGGAGGAGATTTGTTGTTAGAAAGCTTAACAAACTTCACTAATCAAAGGATTGATAGGGTGGAACACCTCTTCATTTTTATCCATTCTCATTACATGATAGTTGGATGGATATTGATCGGTGAAAATCAAAATTAATGACGCTTTAATTGAAATTATATTTTTTTTTAAAAAAGAATATAAGAAATTTGGGCATAAATTAAATGATAAATATATATTATGTACACAAAGGCAATACTCTACGTCTGATCTTGCTCGACGAGAGCATAAGAAAATTCACCCGACCCTTCACCTTCCAAGGTTTCGCGCTTTCTTGATTCTGATTTCTCGTGTTAACCGACCGATCTGTGCTCCTGGATCGAGGCCATGGGCATCCTCTTCGCCCGGATGCTCTCCTCCCTCTTCGGCAACCGCGAAGCTCGGATCCTCGTCCTCGGCCTTGACAATGCCGGGAAAACCACCATTCTCTGTGAGTTTCGGCCGCCTACCTTCCCGCTGCGCTGTTTCCTTTTCCCATTTTGTTTGTTTGTTTCAGATCGGCTGCAGATGGGCGAGGTGGTTTCCACGATACCAAGTCAGTGAATCTCATAGCTTTCGGCTTCTCCCTATGCGTTATCTTTTTTAGAATTTGGATATTCGGATTTTGCTAATTGTTGGACGCCATGCGCTGTTTCTGATTTGTTTCAGCGATTGGATTTAATGTGGAGACTGTGCAATACAACAATATCAAGTTGCAAGTCTGGGATCTGGGTTCGTTGCCCTCAACATCTGATTTCATTTCTCTAATCTAATTGCTTTTGTGTTGTAACATTTGTGCTCATTAAATTGGCGCTAGTTACTGATGAAATTCTACCAAAATACGCTTGCGATTGATGCTAATAATTGTTTGGTGTTAGCACTTGGAAATTGTTTGGCTAAATTCTCACGGCATTGAGAATGTGATGCACAGGTGAGAGCATAACTGTCATTTGAGGTTTAAGCATCTTAATTTTTCAATTTCATACAAATACAAGGTTTATTCTGAATAGAGGATTGAGTAGCTTCCGAGTGTGAGATAAATTGGAGTGACAATCTAAGATTATAATTTTAGAATATGGTGCTCAGCTTCCTGGATGTACAACATGGTCATTGGGTTACAAGATGGTGGTACCAATTTTATGAAATTTGACCATGCAGAGTGTAAATGCTAAGGGGTAGCAGTTACATCATAACTATGGGAGGGATGTCATTGCTGTTAGACTTGTAGAAAACCAGAAGTAAGTTTTTCGCTGAATTTTTTACCATTTATTTGTTCCTTCCATGTATAGCTTCAATATGATAATTGTCATTTGACTCATCTTGAGTTGCTTTGGGAAAAATTGTTAATCTATAACCCATAGGAAATAGTGTCCCTTTTATTGGATTGTCCTTGATATTTACTATTGCATTGTAGGCTGCATGATGAATTGGTCAACCTTGTTTCTAACCCCATCCAACTCTTTGCCCTTTTTACGAAGTTTAACCATTTTTTTCTTGTTGATTGATGTTGGCCATGGTTGGCATAGCTCCATCGACTCTCATGTTTGAGCTTTTTTTATATTATTATTTGTTGTCCATGTTAAGCGGAGAATTGTCTTTAAAGAAAATAGTCCTTTAAGAGTTTAAAACCCTTCAAATATTTGAGAATAACAGATGCATCTATAAACTGTTAATTGGTGGTCTTTTCTTATATAATATATCTGAAGCCAACTTCCTTTATGTTTTACAAACTCCTTTTTTTTCCCAAAAATGTTTCTTGACTCATTTGCCATTCTGTTTCTGTTTCTGACTTTATTTTTTTAACTGAACAGGTGGTCAAACAAGTATCAGGTAGTTCCCTTCCCACTTTCAAGTTTTTTATGTACTCTATTTATTATGTTTCATGTCTGTTTGCCAACTTATGCTTGTTTCTACTTGTCCATCGTCGAATCCTTTCCTATTGGGATTTTATTTTTACACTGCAAGGGACCTTTATTCTGCATATCTTCCTCTGTTGATTTCCTTAATTATATCATTGTCAGTGTGATGAAGCATTATATATTTTGGAGTACAGAAAAGTTCAAATAATATTCATATTACTATTTGTTTATGCAAGTAATAAAATTGCTCACAGTACATATTTTTATTTCACGACTCCTTCCAAGCAACCATTATCATCATCAAATTGTGTAAGTCTCAACTGTTTGGGTTCAGCTATATGGGTCTAGAGTCCAAGATATCCTAGAATAAGTGATAACTGACTATTAATATGAACTTGCCTTGATGGAAAATGTATTGAGCTGAGTCATCTAGGCCACATGTACATTGACATGAGTTTCAGATATTGTTTCTTTGTTTTTTTTAATGTTTATTTGTTTGTTTTTATATTTTCAGTTATACACTAATGTACCGATGCAATATAGCTAGTTACTATGACTTCTTTTATCTTTTATATAGACCATATTGGAGATGTTATTTTCCAAATACTCAAGCTATCATATATGTTGTTGATTCAAGTGACACTGATAGACTCGTCACTGCTAAGGATGAATTTCATGCGATCCTAGAGGTATGCACCTTCGTTGTTTGTCTTTTAATTGGTTCAAACAGTTTTATTTTCTTTTTGACAAGATATTGTTAAGATGTTTGCTGGTCCACTCCAATGTTTTTTTTTTGTTGATTATTTTCTTTTTGTGGTGCTGGCAAACCTTGTCCCAACACCTAAAATGCTTCATTACTTGCTATAATTTCCCCTTCAAATTTCCCTAAGATTATATATTTGTTAAATTGAAATTTGAACTAGCAATCAATTTTTAACGTTATCAATGATGATAAATTCTTAATTTGCATGATGCCCAAGATACAATCTCGTTTTCCAACACTTATTTTATTCAATACTTGACCCAAACCACTTGCATCACTCGAATAATACTTACCATCTATTTAAGATTGATTCATTAAAAAGTGAAGAAAATAAAATCCCTTCATCAACAGTTTAAACTGTTAACAAAGCAACCTAATCTTTCAAAATTTTTCATTGTATTCTATTGACTGTTAATTGTTTTACATTGCATTGGTTTTTGACATTTTTTTAGCATTATATCTCAGATGATATTATATTGATTCTTGTTTTTCATAGGAGGAAGAGCAAAAGGTGCAGTTATCCTTGTTTATGCTAACAAACAGGTGAAATAGTCTTGGCTTGTGAATTAGTTGCCAAAGTATCTAAAGAAATTAATTTTGAAGTTAGGAGGGGAAGAAACAGATAGGCATGACTTCAGTGCTCGTTAGCACAAGTCCTGACTGAAGATTTCTTTTTGTTGATCTTCTGTTAATAATATGCAGGATCTCCCTGGCGCTTTGGATGATGCTGCAATAACAGAAGCCTTGGAACTTCATAAGATCAAAAATCGGCAATGGGCTATCTTCAAGACTTCAGCCATAAAAGGAGAAGGGCTATTTGAGGGATTGGATTGGTATCTTTGATTAATATTTTAGAAGTTCTGGTTAATGTTCTGACTAACAAACACCAGTAACTTTTATGCAGGCTTAGCAACACCCTTAAATCTGGTTGAGCTAAATTTTGGTAGAGTATGCGCAATGCCAAAGCTGCTTGTGATTAGGTGTTAAACCCACATTCATTTCTCATCCTGCTGATTCAAAGTTCAGTTAATGGTAGATGTTATTCTATGCCCTTACACGCAAAGGGATAGCAGACACTGGAACTCATAGCTGCCTATCTTTCTTTCAAGTGAAACTTCATTTTGAAAGCTTGATATGATACACTTGACTGGAGTCTGAAGAGGCCTCCTATTGCTGCAGCCCTTCTCTGGTAACTCTCTTGCAGCTCCATTACTTGTATAGCATTCGAGCAAACCATTGAGGTATTAAAAATTAAAATTTTCATATTTTTTATAAAAAATAACAGAAAAGAAACCTTTCTGTTTAAAAATATATCTCAAAAATTAATTATGAAAATAATCTTCTTTTTGAAATTTTGATTACAGTAGGCAAAAGAAACAAGCTTCTTAAAATTTTAAATCGACAATTATTCTTAAAATAATTTATTTTTGGTTAGGAAAGTATTTGTACCTTTCCACATTAAATTTTTTTATGAATATTAATTTCGATATTTCTATATCTGGATTAAAAAAAACAACCGAGTAAATAGACATTTTCTGTGTATCACCGGTCCCTTTCCTTTTGTATTTTTCCTACCAACTTGCTGCTAAGTGCTAAGTGGACAGCTCGGTAGCTTCGAGCAAGCAAGCCATCAAAAAGGGCAGGACGGCAAAGAGGAGGAAGACCAGTGCGGCCATGGCGTTGGCTTCTTGCTTCCTCCTTCCTTTGCTCCTCCTCGGCATCGGAGGCTCAGGAATCGTCTCCTCCCTCCCGAGTGCAGCCGTGCAATCGCTGGTCCACAAGCGCAAGTCATCTTCCGGTCAACTTCCGTTCGCCGCCCACTTCTTCCCCCAGAAAATCGACCACTTCAACTTCCGCCCCGACTCCTCCCGTGTCTTCTACCAGAAGTACCTCCTCAACGCCTCCTTCTGGGACAAGGGCCCCTCTCACTCTGCTCCGATCTTCGTCTACACCGGCAACGAAGGCAACATCGAGTGGTTCGCCGAAAACACTGGCTTCTTGCTCGATATAGCCCCCAAGTTCAACGCCCTCCTCGTCTTCATCGAGGTAATCGACAAGCTACTCGTGCGTGCGTACAGCTTAGCCGGCAGATCCCGCTTTAATCGTATGAATTCTATTGTAGCATAGATTCTATGGTGATTCCATGCCGTTTGGGAAGGATTCGTACAAGTCCGCCGAGACATTGGGGTACTTGACTTCCACTCAAGCGTTGGCAGATTATGCGGTTCTTATCAGAAGCTTGAAGCAGAACCTGTCGGCAGAGGCATCCCCTGTTGTGGTCTTTGGTGGCTCTTATGGAGGAAGTATTACACTTTCCATCAACTGAATCATTAATAATGCATTGCATAATTCAAGTGGTCCACAGTTGCAAGAGTCCTGCATGGTAGGGATAACTAGAACCCTACAATTAATGAACAATGGCAATTGCAAATTTATATCATATGGCAATTGAAACATTGTTTTCATTTCCTCTTCTTGCAACATGTTACCTTTATTTTGTAGGATCTGTGGTCTTGTTAAAGATGAAACTAATATCATAAATGGCTTTGAATAGTGCTGGCAGCTTGGTTCCGACTTAAGTATCCGCATGTAGCAATTGGGGCTCTGTCTTCATCAGCCCCAATCCTGCAATTTGATGACATAGTCCCTTGGAGCAGCTTCTATGATGGAGTGTCCCAGGACTACAAGGTATTTGTTAAAATCTACCAGTCTTTTATTTACTAAGCTTTAATGGTCATATTCATGGCAAAGGACATATTATTAGAGGTGGAAATTGGGCTCACGTTCTTGAATAGCTCAGCATGAAACATGTCGTGTTGGGTCAGGGGCAGTCCACTAGCATGCAGGTCAGACTTGGTATGACCCCATATTGGGCCATGTCAATGACGGCAAGTCTGACTGGTGCTAGGATAAGCAGGCACGACTTGATCCAAGCCTGAGTCCAATGGACTCAACCTGACACGACTCAGTTTTGGTTGGGTCCAGCACAACTTGATCCAGACCAGGCCCTGCAGAGCTTGATCTATGTCATGTCAAGCCTGACGCTAACCAAGCTAGGTTGTCCCTATCTCAAGCAATGCCTAGGTTATGCTCGTGCCTTGGTAGTGTGTGCTCGAGCACAACCCAATGACAGCTCTACATAGTATATCTAGTCACACTTCTTTGCTTTTGGGTTAATTGCCATTTTGCAGGATGAGAGTGCCAACTGCTTTGAGGTAATTAAAAAGAGTTGGGATCAGTTGATGACAACAGCAGCTAAGAAGGGAGGAATGCGGCAACTCACCAAGAAATTTAAAGCTTGCAAGTAAGGAGTTTTTAAGTGGAATATTTGTCTCAAATCAACAACAAAATATTCAATTTGTTGAGCAGTTTGGATGAATTGATAATGCTAACTTCTAATCATGCTAAGGGTACATGCTAGTTTGTATTTTTTTTCCCCTTGAAGGGTGAGATGCATTGTTGATCATTGAATATCAATCTATTACTGCTTATGGTTGATGGTAATTATCCATAAAAGTTCAACTGCTATGTATTCCACGGCCTTCAATCTTTAACACAAAGGGAGTACCAACCAAAAAGCTTTGCTCTATTGATAGTAATGACTAAATTCATTGAATGGGGCATTAGGACATCAATTTACAAACAAGGCTATTGGTGGAAATATGGTTTGTCTATTTATTAATTATAGACAAATAGTTGTCCTACAAAAATAGGAAGTCTTCTGTTTTTGTCTTATTTTTTGTAGTCTTGATGGCAACCTTTCAGTGTAAGTCTTGATGACAGCCTTTGGTACACGTACTAATAGGAAGTGTGCATTTGATTTTATTTAAATCACTTGTTGCATTGATCTAAACTGATGAACCTGATAGTAACACCATTTTGTTTGAAGAACATGGTGTAGAGAAGAATGAGTTGATGATACAAAAGTATGCGATAGCTACACCTTTATCTTGCAGTTTTTAGTCATTACTTCTTTCTCACTTTCTTTCCTGAAAAAAAATTCCTCTTATATCATCTAAGATGAGTTTATTGTATTGGACTAATTGGGGCAAGTTGTCATGATCAAATTGCAGAACCATTCAGTCTGTATATTCTGTGAGAGACTGGCTCTGGACAGCATTTACATATACAGCAATGGTTGATTACCCTACTCCAGCCAATTTTCTGATGCCTTTGCCTGCTTATCCTGTTAAAGAGGTAGTGCTTTCAGAAGAATTCTATACATCTAATCTGTATGCATTTACCTTTGACTTCTTGTCAAGCTACACCTACATATTATTTTTCCCACTCCACTCTGAAACAAAAATATGAACTGTCACTTAAAACAGAAGGAAAATCCCAACTGAGTAATGTGAGTAAGATTTGATCCCAAGGCCATGGCCAACTGAGGTTGCCAGAACCTTTCATTTTAGTCTCGTAAAAAATTATGATAAAATGACTTTTATTACTGTCTTTGTTCCAGTTTATTCTCACAGCAATTACGATATTTTCTTCTGCACTAACTTGAACCTATTTCTTGACTCGCAAAAGATGTGTAGCATTATTGATGGGTTCCCAAGAGGAGTTGACAAGCTGACCAAGGTCTTCTCAGCTGCTAGTTTGTACTATAACTACTCAGGCACACATTCATGCTTTGACATAGAGAATGACAGTGATCCCCATGGCCTCAATGGTTGGGGCTGGCAGGTAAATTCTTGGTCACCTATTCCATATATTTTAATGACATCTTAATCAAATATTGTTAAAAGTCTATTTTCATTTTGCCGACTCTTAAAAATTATCACAGTACAATTATTGCAATTCTGAGTTCACATTTTGCACAACCTACAAGTATGCACTTAGAAGATTATAGATGGGCAACTCAATAATCAGTGCATCCACAGCTACATAATGTGTTGAATTTGATAATGAGATGGATAATAAAGTTGAGTATCATCTAAAAATTAATTGAAGAAAATATGCAGATAAAGGGATGGATGAAACAGGATATTGTTGTTTTATCCAAATTTAGACTCTTGTTTCGTTTACAAGTGAATCTATATTTAGTAATCAATATGTGGAAGTCAAGAAGAGCTTATGACAACTAGATATGGAATATGCGACATGAAGAAAACACTTATATCATCATAACTTCTCTACCCTTTTGTTTTTTACCTTCGCTTTTCTGAACTTTATTTACTTCCAATTCCTCAGGCATGCACAGAGATGGTGATGCCTATGACTTGCTCAAATGAAAGCATGTTTCCTCCGGACTCGTATTCCTATGAAGCATTTGAGGACCAATGCAAGGCAAAGTATGGTGTTCTACCTAGATCGCACTGGATAACCACAGAATACGGTGGCAATGTGAGACGATCATTTTGTCGATACGACTCTTCTTTTTTCCCCTTCCACATTTTTTGAGTATTTGTTATTTGAAGAATTTCCCAACACATAGATGCTCAGAAATGTTCCTGATGACTCCTATTATTAACAGAGAATTGAGCTAGTATTAAAGAGATTCGGAAGCAACATCATCTTCTCTAATGGAATGAGAGACCCATGGAGTAGAGGAGGGTAATTAACTAATGATTCTACTTCAAATGAAACTTAAATTTACAGTTTATTTGTCAGTAAAACAATCTTGTACTTGTATCAATTGTTTTACAGTTTCTCTCATAATAGCCATTGAATCTCATGCAGGGTGCTCAAAAACATATCATCCAGCATCATTGCCCTTGTCGCACCACTAGGTGGGTCTAAAATCTGGTCGCAGAACTTACCTTCTACGAATAAACTCAACTAAAAAAAGATTTTACATCTTTTTTTATTCAACAAGTGTTCCATTTTCTTTCAGGGGCTCATCACGTGGATCTTAGATTTGCCACAAAGGATGATCCAAATTGGGTCAAGGAGCAAAGAGAAGCAGAGATCAAGATTATTCAATGGTGGGTCGATCAGTACCATAGAGATTTAAAAGAGCCTTAGGAAGTGAGCATCTGGGGCTGCATTCTGATCGATGAAATAACAAGAATGTTTATCTACAAGAGGGGCCTAGAAATAAACACACTAGGAGTTAAGTTCTGGCCTAATTTGTAGCATTCTGATAAACCCACCTTTATAATTCTGTAGTTGCGGCCTGGCCATAAATTGTGGCGGCTGACGATGGCCGCGAGCTTGCGGCCGGGTTGCCATGAGTTCTGCTGGCTGTGAGTCGAGGCTGGCACGAGCTTGCGGCTAGGTCATGAATCATAACTGCGAGATGGTGGGCTGATTGAAAATTACAATTGTAGCAGCTACGAATCATAAGTTTACACTAAAAATCAAAATAAAATCATTAGACGATGAAACTAGAGACCACCAAACATTGAGAGAGATTAAGACTAAGCAGTCAACTGCCAAAGTCGGTCAAGGAATCCTTAAGCAGTATTATCGGTCAGTGGCGAACCGTGAAAGTGATGAAGATTGAAGAACAAGGGCCGACCAACCGCCCTCTCGATGTTCGAATCATCCGAACTAGCTAACTTTGCCGGCCTCCATTGACCCAACCAAATGCGACGTCAACCACTGAGTCTGAGCAAGCAGCACGCAAAGGTAAACAATCCACAGTTGTACAGAGGAGGAACAGGCAACTTTCAAAGTCTTGGATGGTTGAGGAATCCTGAAAAATGGTGAAGATCGAAGGGTAACTAATGGAAGAACCAGTTATAAATAGTTCACGTCGAGCTTCCGCCATTGCAGATCAAGCATCAGGCAGCGAATGGGAAATTGTCTCTCTGCATCCAAGTGCCAGCGCCAGTCGGAGAACGACCGAGTCACGCCGGGGAGGAGCAGGAGGTGCGAGGAAGACGACGGCGGAGGAGCGAGGAAGGGCTGTGGCCGTTGGGTTGCTGTCGTCGACAGGAAGGGTGGAGATTTCATGGACGGGGAGCACAGAAGGATGAATTTTGAAGCATGACCACTGCGTTGCAGCTGTATTCAGTTACTGTTTCACAGATTGTAATATACTAAGAGCTTAGAATGCTAAATGAGTTTTTTATATATATAGTTTTTAATATGTTACATCGAATCCATAATAATTCCAACTTTTTTATTCAACTTTTTAATTTCATAAACCTCTTGAAAATTCAGTTGATATCCAAAATATTATTATATTTAAGATTCCAATTTTAGTTCTGTTATTGCTCTTGAGTGAGTGTCTTGCTGCATCTCTTCTTGTTTTTTAAAATGATTAATCACCAAAGTAAATAATGCTTCAAGTGCATAAATGACGTTACATAGTGATAATAAAAATTAAAATGGCTATAAATGTTGCTTTCGACCAGGTCTTTCATAAGAAATAATAGATTTACATTAATTACATTTCATTTCAAGAAAAAAGAACAATCCAACTCAAATAGATCCTCATCTCTTTTATCAACTCCAATGGACAATGTATTAAGTATAGTGTAGCAAGCTGAAACCTTGTTATATTTTTGAACTTGAGGGACAACAGTGAGGAACAAATTGTGGATAGTATAACTTGAAATCATCAATGTACCTCTACTGGTGCCTAAGAATAAAATGACAATAATGATAATTTATGTCAAAAATTTCCCACTGCAACATCAACACCAGGAGATATGTTTTCAGAATTGATGGCAATCTTGTATCCTTTACAAATTCAATGCTACAAAACATCATTACGTCAGTTTTCTTCCTCCATGGAATTTGAGTTCATGCACATCAAGTATGTAGCTGTGTCACATGAGAGACATTCGACTTGGAAGGGAAATATTCATGCTCATGTTACAGTCCTCGTGACAAAATATCAACGTCGACGCTGTTCTTATGTATTACAGATACACGATACTAACTATTGACAATTTCCATCGTATTCGGAATCAAGATGCGCCCAAAACCCACATGACGGTGTTTGCGATATCATGTGGCATAAATGTGCAGGTCCAGAGTCATCGTTGCTTATTCGGGAGACTCACTGAAAGTAACTGGGAAGTTTTTGGCTGCTGCTTCCGTTAGGTCACTGCTCAGGAAAAGAGATTATGGTGGAATATCATAAGACAGTCAAACTTGTGTACGAAAATATAAAGTGATCGTGTTTATGGTAGAATGAACCTGTCTGCGGCTTCAGTTTTGCTGATCCAGGTGATGTTCTTTGATGCCATAAGGGAAAGAAAGTCAGCCAGGTCAGTTTTGCTCCATTTCTTGCACATATCAAGCAAAAAATCATTGAATTCCCTTGGTTCCTGCATAAACAAAGATGCAGTACATTTAAGTGTGAACTTTAATCTTCTCAAGTGTAGAAATAGTTGAGCAAAATAACAAGCACTTAGGACCTGCTTTTTAAATTTTTCGATAAATCATTTAATATAAAAGGATAAAAGTACTATAAAACAGCACTTAATCAATTATCTCCTGTGTTTTTTAGTCATTTAGTTAAGAAACACAGCCCTAGCCAGCTTGCCGCTACGGGTAATCTTACTCTTTTCTTCTTCCCTCTCTTTTCTCTCTCTTAGTTTTTGTTAGCTCCTGTGCCGAATCTAGTGTCGTGCCATCGGCAAATGCAATGGCAAATTTTGCCTGTGGCGACCAGCACGGCGCTTTAAATCATGCCTAAAAGGATCTGTAAATAGTCTCAAGTGTAAACATTTAATAACTGAGGTCTAAGAGAAACGAGTTTCAAAAATTAAAGCGAGCGACATAAGCAATCTTTATGACTAACTAGGAGGATTTGCTTAATGATAGTTTTACCTGCTCAAGAATACAGCCTTCACGAAGAGCTATCAAACATTCAATGGCCTTTGGATATGAATGTCCTTCAAAAGAATTTTCTAACAAGTAAATAATATAACTTTTCATATCTTTGATAGCTTTACTAGTCCATTTTGAACTGTCTCTACGTTTCATCATAGCTTCAAAATCTTGTACCGGGTTCAAATCACCAATCTTTTCTACATTTGTTGAAGGTAAGTCCTTTACCAGACTAGCACTCTGAATCTCAGGAACCTCACCTTCCTTACTGACTTCCTTTTCATCAGAAACAGATGGTTTTCCCCTCCACGCATGTCTAGATAACTTCCTCTTCTGTAAAGAGATATGCTGTAATTAGGACATTAAGTAGTAAGAATTTGATTAAAAAGTATTGAAAAGAGTTATAGACCTTTGAATTTTCCTTCAGTTCAAACTGCTTCTCAAAATGGTTAGTAATGGACTTGTGTCTTGAAAGAATATCAAAGTCAGGTTCAGCTATTTTCTTAAGACTACTATCAAGTTCAGGTATGTCCGACCCTGGATCCTTTGATTTCAAATCAAGAAAGTGATAAAATCGCTGAAACACATATATCATGAAGGCATGATTAGATATTGTGGCATGACATATATAACATATATCAGAATTTGAACAGTAAGATATAGAGAGGTCTAATCTAATGCTGTATTTGCTGAGAAAGGAAATTAAAAGAAACGAATTGAGAAGCAATAATCTCCTGTTTACTTTAAAGAAAATGAGAGGAAGTGAAGAGGGAAGTTCAGAATCAAGTTCCTTCATTTTAATTTTGTCCAAATCAAATGGAAAAGAAAAGATGCAAAGTTGGCTTGCAAATTTCAATTGCTCAAATTTTCAGTTCCTTCTCTGTGATACCTCCAAGTTAAACACTGAGGAAGGAAATGAATTTCTCATTTCCCTTTTCTTCTTTTATTCAACTTAATAATTTTTCTATTTTCTATCCTTCAAGTAAACAAAGCATTAAGAAGAGTTGACAAACCACCAAAACTGGATTTGGAGTATATTCAGGCTGAAGCAATTCTTTTCTGTTAGAAGATGTAAGATCCAACATCTTAACAAAGTCATCTGCTGCTTCTTGTTGTTGCTCATCTGGTTGCGATGATGAGAACTTGCTCAGTGACGGAAATTGAAACTCTCTAACATCTTCAGCAAAAGGAAGCACATTGAAGTAAAATGAATCTGGCTGGTCAAGTAATCAATGTTTATTATTATGGCCTGCTGATCAAGATATATCATAATATAATAAAATTTTCAGAATTCAGGTTTTAGAAGATAAAGATAAGAAAAATCTCACTATCTTATCCACGGATGACAAATTGGGTGTTAGAACCCCAACAACAACATTTCCTTGACCTTCTCTCCATACACAACGCAAAATTGCAGACCTGTTTTTCTCCTTCATTGCTCTAGCTATAGCTGAAACTGCAATGAATTGCTTTTGTATTCCCCGGCTCCGGAATAAAGATATAGACATCCTTCATATAATAGTGCCTTCACAAAGACAAAACATGTAGTAAAGAAGATATGCATGCATATCATATATATATTATGCCTATCATCTACATGCCTATCATCTCTTTCATTGAACAAAGCATATGTCAATTAGCTTTGTTTGATCCATGAAGTTACTCTACCAAACTTCACTAATTGATTTAACTAAACTTAAGGACTTCAACAGGATATGCTGTCAACAGACACAGGCCATCATGTCATCAGACTCCTTATATTTAAAAAACATATATATTACCGTGATATATTTGAAGCCTTTGTAAATCCTAAAAGCTTCACACTCTTTTTAAGTTTGAATTTGACTGCTTCCCATTCAGAAGCTGATATAGGAACAACTTGAGGGCCATAACTATAACCTTTAATTCTTTGCTCCGGGGGAACAATTTTATCAGGATCCTCTATTATTTTATATTCAAAATCCACTTTAACCTCATGTGTTGCATATTTGTCACTTGAAGGTGCTTCATCAGAATACTTTTTCAATGTAGGAAATTTCTCCTCAGCTGTCTTTTTATATACCCAGACCTGCAAAGACAAATCAAGATAAATGGTAAAAATTAAACATAAAACTGAACTTTTAGAAAAAAAAATCAGTGCTGCAACCGCAAGCTTCATTCTAAATTACAAGGACACAATACCAAACAATAAGATTAGAAAAGACTAATCCACGAGGACCCAAATTCAAACAACTACTCAGAAAGGGCAAAAAATTATACAGAAACCCAACCAATATGCATGCAATGAAGTTTCTTTCAATGATTCACCTTTTTTGAATGGAGTTTGGAGATGGATTGTATATTAAAGTCCAATTTGGTGGCACCTTGGTAGATCAAAATTGGAAACCTAGAAAATGATAAAGGTAACCTCATCTAAAAATAATCAATTTGTACATGTTTCTATGCTGCTTCCTTGAAGATGTTCAATTTTCACCAAACTTACCACTAGCAGTTTGTTTTTCGAAATAAACCAGTCTTCCTCTCTCTCATTGTAAGCTGCCTCTATATTCAATCAAGGCTTTGTAAATATTTATGAACAAACTCTTCATATTTACTAATACAGAGAGATGAATTTCCAGCCTCCATTTCCCTCAAAAAATCAAGTAGTACATGGAAATATGACAAAAGAAATTTACCAAAAACAAAGCTAACTGGTTCATTTTTTTTCCAGGCAGAAAATTAAGATAGGAAGAAAGTGCACAGTAGATAGAGTATTACTCAATTTAGGAAGAAAGTATACAGAAGAAAAACAGAGTATTCCACAGCAGAGGAAGAAAGTGTATGTAAATAGAGTCATTAGTGTAGGAGGTAAGTTAAAGTCCAAACAAAGGTAACTGGACTTATTTATCTCTGATTTACAAAAGCATAAAAGATAGCATAGATAATAATTATGAACAGTGTGTCCAAGTTCAAGAAACCTACCAACAGAACAATGTAATGATCTCACCTTAATCTTCATTGTCGAACTTAGTTCCAAGTCTCCTCTGAATATTGTGACGGGATTTATCTTCCGTGTCTTAACAGCACCTAACAAAGATGTTGTGCTATCAATATGCACTATATTGGCTACTGCTTTCTGTGAGAATTGATTGAGGAGTTTGTCATTCTCATCAATGACACGGTGATGTTCAACACCCCATAATTTTTCTCTGATAATTAGACAGTTCAGGCTTATGCCTTGAGCATTCATCTGATGAGCAATAGTTGCTGCCTGATCCACCTTCGTCCCTTCATAAGGTTCCTTCGTAGCACATTGTGCATTTGTGATGAGATGAAGACATTTTTTTAGTTTTTCCTTGGGATCAAATTTCTTTATCAGCATATCCATACCAACCACAATGGCATCCAAAACTAGGAAGTAGTCAAGGATCAAAAATGCAATCAAACTGAACCTATTTCACAAGACTGATAAATCAATAGTAGAGTTAAGATTATGTCTTAAGAGAATAAATGCAACAATAGCCAGCATAATGATGCCATCAAGATTGTAAAAGACATTTCCAAGCAGCAGGTGGTCAACCCAATACCCAACACATGCATATGTGGGTAGTCAGAATTAAAAATGTTTAAAACATTTATATTTATACAATGACTAACATATAACAAATAAATTATACACCCAATCCATAACTCAACATTATATATATATATATATATATATATATTTATATATATATATATATATATATATATATATATATATATATATATATATATATATATATATAGTCATACAATATAAAACACATAATATTACATTGTAGAATACGACATAATATTATAACATAGAATAGGACATATTTATTAGTAGCATTCATATAATTATATCTAAAGTGTTCGTCACTTGAAAAATAAATGTTTAAGTAAACAATTAAGTATACTTAGTTTAATTTTCTATTTTCATTTTTTAGAAAATAGAATTTTAAAATTAAAAAAAAAGTATATTATCATTGATTTTTTGACATTTATTAATTTCTTAAAGGTGAATGGTGTCGTAAAAACAATGATAAATATTTATTTTCTAAAAATAAAAATTGAGATACGAAAATTTTCATAGACCAAAGAAGGGTGTACCAATCATAAGAATTAGTCTTTTGTACATACAAAAAAATCATCACTAATTGCTCATCATATTCTTGATCATCAAATGAACTGAACCATTTTTTTTTCTTTTTAACTGCATAGACAGTCTATCTAGACCACACCAACTGCCCAAAGGAATTGCATATCATATGTGCAATCAGGTCCCTTATCTAAAATGACTTAGCAGCCACATATTCACCATCATCAATATAGGTGTTGAGTGTCAAGGTAAGGAGGATATAAATGAAGAAACTAAGTATTAGAGTATTCTTCTTAAAGAACAACATAATTGTTTCCAATAAATTTTATGGAAATTAAAAAGGCTCGAGACAAGGTCACTTGTTGGTGTTCATGTGATGTCCAAATCCAATGACCACAATTTTCCTAACAAAAGAAACAAAATAAATTTGCAAAAGATCAAAGGATAAGTTTGATTGTTCTTATAAACATTTCAACATTTTAATTCTAATTCTTGATCAACATTTCATCAAGTTAGCTTTAAGATCATAAGAAGTAAATAAAAAACTTTGAAATATAATTACAAAGTCATCTGTGACAAAATGAAACTATAAGAAGTTTATTTGATTCGACATTAACCAACACAGTAACAGTTATGAAACTTGAGCAGAAAGATATTCAAGCAATAATGAGAAAACTTCCTCTAAAGAGCAGAATTTGGATACAGTCTCCTGGGAATGTCCCTCTAGGAAGATTTAAAGTTTCCAGATCAGCTTCATCCACAACTCCAATATCACGTAAAACAAACACATGTTCATATCCACCAACTTCCTTCTCAAGCTCATTGTTAGTATCTGGAAAGTTAATCATGAAATATACTGAATAGAAGTAATGAAGTAAAGATTCAAAAATAAAGATGAACAAACATTACACATCGATGTGAAGAAATCAGTAATTGGTAACATGAGAAAGGCTACTTGATGAAAGAAAACAAAAAAGGAAAAGTAAAGTAGCGAAGGTTTAAGGCTTCCTTTGGCCAAATGAAATTAGAGTAACAAAGCTTGTAGAAAATAAAACTTGAGGTGGCATCTTAGAGGAAAAGAGTGTACTAGAATAAGCTTATCTTTTCCTATTTCACTAATGGGAAACATCATTTTGCTCAACAAATTATCTCTTTTCACAAAAATCCCTAAAGTTTCATTATCGTCAAAAATGCCTCCCGCAATTTAAACTTTATTACAAAACACCTCCAAAGTTTTAATTTATCAAAATGACACATTAATTCACTTTTTCTTACAAAATGCCCCCTTACCCACCGACTCCACTTTAGTAGGAATAGTAAAGCATGGGGGCATTTTAGAGGATGTGAGTAGACAATCAGTTTGTGATGACCAAGATAGATCTAAGATATCATCAGGTGCCCTTTCAATTCATGTAATGGGATTTCCTCAATCTTAAATATCTTCTATGGAATGAAAACAGGAGTTGAATTTTGACATTTTCCTTTCATTTGGTGAAAAGTTCATGAGTGTAGCAAATCCAGCTGGAGACGATGGTGTTGACGTAGACGATCTGTGTGAAGGGTTAGGAGGCGGCCAAAAAACTTAGCTTGTTCATACGACTTTTCCTTTCTTCCGTGATTACTAACGAAATAGCAGAAAATGTTTGGTGATGGAGACAGGTGCCTAGAAGACAAGAAGATGGCGGTTAGTTGCACGGCGGACAAGCAACTTTGGGGCATAATAGACCTAGGTCATATGGAAGTAGTGGCAGCCAGATCTAGGTTTGAGGGAAAAGGATGATAGGTTTAGCAAAAAAGAATAGTTTAAGGTTTTGGGGCAAAGTACAGTGCTAAGAGGTGGAGGCAGCATTAACCAAGATTTAAGGTTTAGAGAAAAAGAATGGTTCTGATACCATGAAAATTGTATTAATTGAAAACTTATCACATACATGGGATCCTAACTAGATAAAATGACTTATTCTTCATAAAATAAATAATTTTTCAAATAAAAACCCTAAACACTCTATCAGACTTTTCTGACCAGACTTATCTAAAAAAATTTAAACAAAACTAAAAAAACTAAACAAACTTTTATTAAAACTAATCATGCTATCGTATCCCATAATTTATATATATACAAAATCTTGTTTTCCCAAAGTAATCCATTTAAATATTAACAAAAATGATAAATTGATACACAAAGTGAACAAGCAAAAGATTAACCAAAATGACATCAAGCAGCAACTCACTGCATAGCAAAATCGGAAGACTTCATTTCCAAGTGGCATTAACCATTAGATCCATCAAGAAATATGCAAAAATGATCTAACTTGAATGTGATAGCATCTTCATGTGTATTGGATTTAGTAAGGATAACCCTATATGGAATTGTGAAATTATTGTTTACACCATGGTATGTTTCTCAGGATATGAACCTGTTAGATCTACTAAGCAGTATGCAAAAAATGATTAAAATTGAATGCTACATCTTCATGCATATTGGATGCCATAAGAATAACCCTATATGAAAATTAGTTAAATTATTGGCTAAACCATGTTGTGCTTTTTCCCGGCTACAGAGATTAAAGACAACAGTTGTAGCAGCTTTAATATTCATTGCAACAATAACTTTGAGATACTATCAGCATTTGAAATCTTATGCGGGTAAAAGCACCTTTAGTTCCAAATAGAACTATTCCAACCAGATCAGATTTAGCAAAAATCAGCTGCAAAAGTTAGAGAAAAATCAGTCAAGGATCTGGATGTGATTAGGAAATCAAAGATATAAGCATGAATTACTGAAAAAAAAGTCATAGAACAGCCAAACAAGGGCAATAGGGTCATATTTTATTAGATATTGTTGGAATTACTATTTCAAACTGAACATGTTTAGTGACATGTTAAAAGGTATTAGCCCAAATATACTATTCAGTTCCAAGATGTTATAATTGTGTTCCTACAGTGTAAGGTAATAGTCCCTCTTTAATGAAAACTATAAATGGCAGCCGGTACACAAAGTTTCTACCAATGCGGAGTCCCAAGGAAGCGCCGGACCATTGGATCTATAGTGAAAAATTATACAATCTTAAATTCCTAATCTAACATGACATGAGCTAGGATTCTCTACATTAATCACTTAAAGGAAGGCCACTAATTTAATATGATGCCACAACCTCCCTTCATCCTTCTACCTTTGTGAACCCCCTAATTTTCTCTCCTTAATTATTTTTTTTGTTGTTGTTCAAGTTTTCATAAACTCTTATAATCTTAATCACCATCACTCCTCATCTACCTACTTGAAGGATTCTTAGCCATCTACTTGGGGCCCAATTATAATCGCATAATAATCCCAACCTCTGTCATCTACTTGGAGCTTATAAGCACAGCATTTTATATGCCTCTCGTGATTGCTTTCAAGACCAATGTCTCTTCTTTGATGGTGCTGCCAATGAGCTTGCTTCCCGCATCTTATATGGATGCTCATTCGCAGCATCCCATCATGGTACCATCACAAGAAAAACTTGTCATTTGCTTCCCTTAAAGATAAGTAGAGCTCTCTCATCCCCTATCAGAAGGAAACCTAATCTCCTAAACCTCTTCCTCAAGGTCCTCTATTTGTTTGTCTCTCCTCCCTAGATCTAATCTCTATGGTCCTCTACATATCACTAGTTTTGCAATCTCAAAAGAAGACCTAGTTTCCTTCCCAAACTCATCTAAGAGGCCTTCCAGCATGCACTTTTTTTTCCTGTCGCCACTGTAGTCATTTGGTGATGATGTTGCTCTGCCAGTTATGTATTTACACGTCCTGCAGAGATGGACATCCAGACATGTCACTTCCTTTACGCTCCATTACACTCCATGCATGATAATTACCATGATAACAAAGGTGCCTTCTACCGAGCCTCTTAATCTACTTCAGCTGCTTCAGTGTTGATAGTCTCATTACCTCTTTTCCATTCAGTGGAGAAATTGACCAATTTCGGCCATCTAAAGGGTTTTCGTTGCCACCCAATCATTACTTCAAGCAGGACAACAATTGTTATCAAGTCACCTAAAGTGCTTCTGCTGCTGTCCAACCATCTCTGGTGGAGAAATTTGATCTCAAATCGGCTAGTACTTTTGTTGTCTCTCATCTGGTGTACACATTTATAAAACTTTTCTACTTCGCCAAAATCTTTTTATTCCTTTAATGGGGCTTTCTGTTATACGGAGAAAGCTGGACATATACAATATCTACACTCTACCTTGAGCAACTTGACGGGATATTAGCATAGTAATTAGATGTGAAATAGGTTTACTGTCTATGTGTTAAATAGGTTTAATCTCACCTCTTCTATCTAGTTGTAGGATGTTGTAATTGAGTCATATATATGATGTAACCATACCCTTCAGTGAAGAATAGTAGTAAATATTTAAACCCTAATTTTACAGATACAATAAAACCGATCGAATTAATGTATCTAAACATAACTGAAGAAGCTTTGACTATAATCCTCTGAAGATTTTAACTTGCCTTCTTCTGTACGAACATTGAGCAAACTTTTCCAACCTCCGGAAGGACGCTATGCATCGACGGACCAACATCAATCAGAAAAACCACCGCTTCCTGCAGAAAGCAACACACGATGAAGGTAGAAAAACATGGAGCATGCCATTACGACCAAATTTCCAAACCCTAACTCCACAAAGCGGCAACCTTTTTGGTCTCAGACGCATATATGCATGCTTACAATCAGTAAGAAATCCGAGTTCAAAAGACTGATTTAAGTCCGACTTCAAATAAGTAAAAAAATGAAAATTTGAATTGAGAAGTAATTCACGCGAGGACTAAATCCATAACTGACACGAAGATGAAGGAAGCAGGGGAGACAAGACATGATTTTGATGGGGAAAAAAAACAATAATATGAGCATTCTACTGGAAGAATAGCAGAACGGATCAAACGTCGATGAAGATCGAGAATGTTAGACTGAAACAGGTAGTAGCCACCTTGTTACGAGCCATTGTGCAGAAGGAAGAGGCGAGAAATCGACCAGTGAGAGAAGGAAGACGCTACTTCAAATGAGAAGAGATCAAGCTTCTCGGGTACGCATCGTCTTTCTCTTGTCAGGCTGCCACATTATTTCCGTTATTGTTAAAAAGGCCCTCAAATTTTCTTTTCAAATTATTATCTAATTTTGGCAGTTTTAACTAAAATTGTTGTAGTTGTAAAAATAGTTCTAACTATTATAGTTTAGAATAATTTTCACCGAAATTACTTTAAACAATTTTAACTAAAACTACTCTGACATTTATTAAAATTATTTCAATTTTAATTTTAATTAATAATTAATAATTTTGATTAAATTTATTATAATTATATTATAGTAGTTTTGGAGTGTCAATTCGAAAGTATCAAGTGAGTTCGGATTAAATTAAATCTGATCGAATTAAAATAAAATATTTTTAAAAATTTTAATCTAAATTTGATTTCAATCCGAAATTTAAACCCATATAACTCAATCAATCCAAAAATTCTAAATTCGAACTTGTATAACTCAACCAATTCAAAAACCCCAAATAATTTTTTAAAAAACTTCTTTTATTATTTTTCTATATAATTATTCATTTTTTTTCTTAATATTTTATTATTATCCTACTAATATTACATAAAATATTTTAATTTTTAAAATAAAATTTTATTTAACCTTAAAAAAATCTCTGACTCTAAATAAGAAAAATCCAAATTCAGAATTCTCCTTATCAAAATTCAATCCGAATTTAATTCAATCTGAACATGATCCAAATCCAAAACCCCTCAATCCTAACATAATCCGAATCTAAAATCTCTTGGTCATAATTTGATTTTTTTTATTGAATCGAGTTAGATTGGCAGATCAAGTCCATTTTTGACCCTCTACTAATTTTGGTCAAATTAGAATTTACAGTGATAAATAGTTTTGACTAAATTAATTGTAATAAAATTATAACAGTTTTAAATAAGTCCAAGTAGTTTTAATCAATATTGGAATTTTACATTTGACATTTTTAATTAATATTGAGGCTTGATAACTTTAATTGATTGAAGTTTTCCTCATCAAATGAAATCGAAATATTTCTTTTCTGCAGAAGAAAAGAAATATAACTTTCATATTTCTAAGAGAATTGTCAAATTTAGAGTTGCTAAATTTTAAGAAAAAAAGTTTTTCTGATAATTTTAATTAAAATTATTATATTATTGTTCTTAAGTTGTTGATGGATCATGAACTCTAATGATTTCTCTCTAATATAACTATCTATTGACTTCTCTATAATATATATTTTGATTTATTTGAAAGGTATTTAGGATTTAAAAAAAAAACGGGTAGGACTTATTATTTCAATTTTTCCCCCTATATATATATATTAAAAATTATATTTCATGTTTATTGACTTTATAATGTAAAGTTAATATTTCCTTTTTCTGCCTTACTAATTAGGGTTCTTATTGAACAGTAGCCGTTCAAAATTTGAATTCCCATTTGGGATCACAACGGCAACGAAACAACAGAGCGGAGCCTGCCATTTTTATTTAAACAAATCTCCCTTTCACTCACCTACAACGTTACCGACCGTTCCAGAGGATAATGGCGGAGGTGGAGAAGGAGGCGACTTGGGCGGCCGCGGCTCAGGCAGATCCGGAGGGGGCGTTCTTGCTGCTCCAGCGACTTGTGGAGCGGGAGGCGGACGGCGCCGGAGCAGCGGCTGGGACGGCAGCCGGGTTCGAGTGGGAGTTGCATAAGGAAAACGTGAGGCCCTTGAAGCGCGGCCGCAAGATTAAGCTCCTCAACAGAGCCCTCAAAGCACAGGTCGATCGCGACCTTAAGGCCTCCCTCCTCCAAACCCGCAGGTGATTTTCTGTCTTCGAGGGTCTTTTTTTAGGTTCCCTCTCCTGAAAGATTCACGATCATTTTCTTTTTGGTTGTATACGCATCAGGAGGATGATCGAGGCGATTGATGAGTACCAGGGAGAGGATCCCCTTCAGCCGTGGCTCGAGTAAGAATTTCTGTAATTTTTGTGCGATTATCTGCGTCGAGGTTGTCTAATTATTTTACATGACCGGAATCAAGTTGCATAAAATGGGTTCAAGAATCATTTCCGACGGGAGGAGAATGCTCGGGGTTAGTTGTGATGTATGAGCAATGCGTGCGCACCTTTTGGCATGACGAACGTTATCGAGAGGATTTGCGGTACCTCAAAGTGTGGGTGGAATACGTGAGTGGCATTCTTTCATTTCTTTTTTTTTGTTTAAAAAAAAAATTGATATGTTCTCTCCATCTGTATGCTATATGTGATCAGTACTAGTATTATGAATATGATGGATCGTGTTTGTTTCCCAAGGCGGCCAATTGTGCTGATGCTGAAGTCATATACCAATTTTTGGAGGCAAATGAAATCGGGCAAAGTCATTCAATCTTCTACTCATCCTATGCCATGCTGCTGGAGTCTAAAAACAAGTTCAAGAAGGCTGATGAGATTTATAATCTTGGATTAGCTAGGTGAGGGGTCTCTGTTTATCTGCTGCTGGAATGAGTTACACAAGATCATGAAGTGGTTTGTTGATTCCCAGTTTGTCAACTACCTGTTCTGGTCGTTTGGCTGGGTACAATTAGTGCCTTGTTTGGTATTCTTTGGAGTTAAGATCCATATATAAAGCTTTCATCTGACTTTTGTGGAGTCTTCTTTAGATTAGGTTATTCATATTGATGTAGCGAGACTTCACTTATTTCATATATAAATGCAAAGAACTACAATCATTTATCTATATGCACTATCAATCTTCTGATTAGTGTCGTTACTCTTATCGTAGGAAGGCAAAACCAATCGAGAAGTTGGAAGCTGCATACAGGGCATTCCTTGTGCGTTCTACAAAGAGGCGCAACAAGGAAGTAAGTTTCAATGAATTTGATCGATCATGTTGAATCTGTGTTCATTCGCTCCATGTTTAAATGTATAGGAAGAGTTGCTAGATAAAACCTTGCCAGCTCGAAGCTTTGGGACTGTTTTAACAGCAGTGGACTCAAGTAAGCAGTACAACTCATTATTATTTGCATGCCGCACAAAAAAGGTTAATCATTTGTTATTTCCCAGGAAGACAAGCTGCAGAAAATCCAAGCTCATCTAGAAGGATGATCCCTCTACAGAAGTGAGTGAACTGCATAGATTTTGATCCAAGATTACTATGTTTCTTTGTGTTGAAAAAAGAGGATTCAAGCACGCTCTAAATCGATAACTGTTGCATTGATGCGTTTCTATGTTTGTTTTTGCAGGATCAATAATAATCGACCCCTCTCAGTGTACCAAGATGAAAATTCAAATACAAATGATCAACACCCGAACATGAATAAAAATGACAAGTCTTGGAATTCCCTAGGAAGTCGATCCGATCGAAACAAGGAAAATACCTCAATGCCCACCAGATGGACATCATATAAGGTTGAAGAACTGCCTTCAAAGATACCCTCGCTTACTCCATAATCATTTTGTTTCATTCATCAGGTTCCACAAAAAGGACAGGGAACAAGTTCAGCAGCACTAACTCCACTGATTGAGGTGTATGTTGATGAAGAATGTGCAGGGTATATTCACATCAACTTCATTTTTTTTTTACTTTTCACAAATTACTGTTTGACATTTAATCTCACCTCTTATTTTGCATGCGTCAGGATAAACTCAAACTCAGTTCAGGCTGCAAAGAATTTGAAGACTTCCACCTTCAAACTCGGAAACCCAGCTAGCGCAAACTTAAAGAAGTATGAGTTTGCAAACTTCCTTACACACTCTGTTGATTGAGGTTATTTGCCTGATCATCTTGTCCTCTTCTTGAACAGGGAAACAGAAATGCTCAAAGACGATCCATTGAGGAACTTTCGCTTAAGTAGTCTCAGATAGCCGGCATCCAGGTCAATGCTCTAGGTTGGCTGATCTTTCAGTGGGTGGCTATATGTATTCCCGACGTGTGTGCTTCTCGTGTTCGCACTCGAGCTGATTGAATTGATGGAATGTTGTCATTTTAAAAACCGCAATTTGTTTCATTTGAAGCTGCTTGGTCATTCATTTCCTGTGATGTCCAAGCAAAGCAGTCTGTTCCACTGAACTCAGTTAATGATCGCATGCATGAGTTCAAGGACGATTCATTCATTCCTTTAATGTCCGCTTGCATGGTGGTGACCACACATGGATGAAGTAGTTAGTGTTGGACAACTAAGAAAGTGTGATGGGAGGGAGGTGGTGGTCTGGTGGAGAATAGTTGGAAGAACACATGAGCAACGCTTGGGCCTCTCCATGTGCTCCATGATCCCACTCATCTTGTCCATGGCACATTTATGATCCATGAATGGATAGATGATAGATGGATTACATGTAGTGCAATACAAGCAACTATTCCACTCTCTCTACTCAAGTGTTAATATATCTTTTTTAATAGTTTTGTTATTATTTTTTTAAAAATAAATAGTTAGACATCTATCCCAAAAGACTATATAAGAAAGCATTGGACAGGAGCATGTCTTGCATGAAATGGGGCTCCTCTGGCAGAGGACACTCACGCTGTGTTTAATGTGTTTTGCAGCTTCTTCTTCAGAAGCTGCTCTTTTCCATCACCATTCTCATCCACCAAATCGCAACTCCACCGCCGCCGGCGCCGTCGCGGAGAGAGCAAGTGACCAGCTTGTATATCATCCGGCTGCTTTTCCCATACCCGCGGATTCTGCCATCGGCGCGCGTGTCAGCCCACCGGCCGGTGGGATCAATGGTGGAGGAGGTGGCGGAGGCGGCAACGGCGGTTACGGCTACGGATGGGGTAGCGGCAGCGGCGGCGGGGGAGGAGGCGGCGGCGGAGGTAACAGCGGGGGCGGAGGTGGAGGCGGGCAAAGCGGCGGTGGAGGCAGTGGAGGGAATGGCAGCGGCGAAGGTAGTGGCTATGGAGGAGGAGATGGCAGTGGAGCAAAGAACGGTCATGGAAAAGGTAGCGGCTGCGGCAGTAGGAGATGCGGTGGAGGCCGTGGAACTGGACATGGCCACCGCCGTGGCGGCGGCGATTCTGTTGGCCGGAGCTTCAGACCAACCAATCCACGTGGAGATTAAGGATTTGGTCCTTAATTAACAGATCAAGAACGTTTTATGTGGTTGATGGTTCCTCATTGTGCTCTAATTTCTAGAAATGTATTATTATCTTTTTAATTTTTGCCTTATAATTAACATATGCGGGCAGTTTGACGAAACCGACAACGATCTTCGTCATGCCCAAACGCGCGGCAGAAACAAAAACACGTGTCTTTGAACGTGAAAGAGAGAGAAAGAGGGAGGAGCGTCACGTGCTAACTCGCTCTCCCTCACTCACTCCTCCGCCGTGCGACACAACCATGGGCTCTGTTTCCCTCAAGATCGGCGACGGCACCGCTCGCTTCCGCCGCGCCACCCTCTGCTCCTCCGCCCTCCACCTCCTCATGCTCGCTTCCGTTGTCACCACTAACCTCTTCGCCCTCTACGCGTTCACCTTATCCCCCTCCCCCTCTTCTGCTCCCCTCCTCATCGACCCCGGCACCGCCGCCCATCCCCGCAACATCTCCCTCATCTCTGAGAATGTCGCCCTCATCGTACGCGAGATCGAGGCCTCGGAGCGCCGACTCCACCAGATCGAGCGCGAGCTCGCTGGCTACGACACCTTCGATCCAGCCAAGTCCTCTCTCCCGCCGGACCTCAAGCTTTTCCTCGCTCGCAACCCCCTGCCCCTCGGCCGCGACGCTCGTTCCGGCATAACCGAGATGGTGTCTTCCGTCGCTCACTCTTGCGCCCGGTCTTCCGCCGCCGATCTCCTCAACCGCTATATGTCCTATAAGCCCGCTGCCCCTTGCCCCCTCGACGATCCCTTCCTCCCTCAGAAGCTCGTCGCCAAGGCCTGCGAACCCCTCCCTCGGCGACGCTGCCTTTCGAGCTCAACAGCTACCGCTGCAGCCTCTCGCCTTCCCTTTCCTCAGTCTCTCTGGAGCCCCGGCACCAAGAATCCTGGCGCCGGAGTCTATGGCCTAGACAAGCAATTATGGATCAAACCCCGGTGGAAAAGTGATTTCTTGATCGATGCTGTCCTGGCTCTCGGCCGCGGTGGGATCCGGATCGGGTTTGACATCGGCGGCGGAGCTGGGAATTTTGCGGCCCGCATGGCTGAGCGGAACGTCACCATCGTGACGTCGACCATCGAAGTAGGGGGGAAGCAAATGAACGAATTCATAGCTGCTCGAGGCCTCTTTCCTCTGCTCCTCTCCCCTTCACAGAGGTTTCCATTCTTTGACTCGGTATTCGATCTGGTGCACACAATGAATGCCTTGGACGAGGGCGGAGCTCCAGCACTGGGGCAGGCAAGCCGTACACAGGCGCTAGAGTTCTTGCTGTTCGATATCGATCGCGTCCTCAGACCAGGGGGATTCTTCTGGCTCGATAACTACCTCTGCGCCGGCGATGAACGGAAGCGCATGGTCACCAGGCTGATAGAGAGGCTGGCGTACAAAAAACTTAAATGGGAGGTCGGGGAGAAGGCCGAAGCCAGCGGCACGGAGAAGGCACAACTGTATCTCTCCGCTCTGCTACAGAAGCCAGCTAGAGGCTGAAGTGCATCACTGTCGATGGAGGATACATGCTATCAAGGTAAGTGGAAATTTGCAGTTCAATTCTTTGATCCCCATTGTTTTGGTTGAATTTATATGGATATAGTTCCTTGACTAGTAAATTTCATGGAATTCATTGATCAAGTTACTGAATGAAGAATAAGTGTAACACCAGAACTGTGTTTGTTCTCTCATTTAACTGGGCTGCTTCAGGTGGGTTTAGAGTAGCTGATTATGTGCTTAAGGATTACAGTGCTACCATGATTGAATTCCTTTCTGAAACAAAGGAAATTCTCCTACTTCTGTTATAGAATATGCACTTCATTATCTTTTTTGTCGATGTTTGTTAATCTTCTGTGCAATGACTAAATGGTCTTAGGTTCGTCACCAAAGGATAACAAGACATTTTTTATTATCTCAACAGCCAAAGTTTGAACATGTAAACCTGTTATACAAATAGTTTCAGTTGCAGACTTTTATGTGAATCCTTTAAATGCTTTCAGGTACCATTATTGAAATGGTATGGCTGAGAGCATACCATTCTTTATGGTTCATGATTGAATGCAAATTTTATGAAGCCTCTTTCCTTGCATAGTCCTTTATGTATCCATTCTTTAGACCAAGTGTTTCCATTTCCTTTATCATGTGTGTCATTCTTTGAGGCCAAGTTTACCTGGGAGGAGAGTTCAGAAGAAAGAGAGATGGCAAAGGAGAGGATAAGTGAAGAAACTCTTCTCATTCCTGGTTTAATATTCACAGAATTTTATAGTTTTTCATCCGTCCTCTACATTCCTTTTTTTTTTTTAAGAAGTGATGATATTTTTGTAACTTTATATATATTTAATCTTCCTTCCCTTTCTTCCCAAACAAGGTAACACATGTTACGTTAGTGAACCTTCCATTCCTTCCAAATAAGAAGAACATAACTATTTTTTTTTCTCCCGTTCTCTTTCTTCTCTTCCTCTTTTTTTAATGAACTTTCTCTCACCCCATCCAAACGAGTGTAAGTGTCAGCCCTACATTGCCTCGCCTGCCAACCTGATGATTGCAACCACTGTCTCGCCTGCCTAACCCAGCACTACCTTTCCTCAACCTACAACTGCCCGAGTCACCTTCTTGATGAAGACTCGACCTGCTTCACGTTTTTCTTTGATGAAAGGGAAGTGACAAATCAGGAAATTTCCTTCCACAGCAGTACTGCATCTGCCCTGTTTTGGCTGGCATGAGTTTTTTTGGGTACCAACACTTTGTAAAGAGAGGAGGCAGTTTCTTTCCTCCAGATTTGAAGCAAGCAATCTAGGGAGCGTTGAGATACAATCAAAAATATATAGAAAAGATTCTAGAATGATAAGACAGGAGATCTTATTAGTATGAAGCATTTTTGGTAACAGGGAGAGCCTTTCAGTGTGAGTTTGGCAACATTCTTTAGATTATTCACATTTGTATTTCTCTCCTTGGGTGGGAATTGCGAAATAAAGAGAGACCCTTCTAAAAAAAAAATGATAAAATTTAAATGCCTAGCATCCTTTGATTGCGTTCCCCATTTGGAAGAAAATTCTTACAAATACGTCATAGCTGGGGATCGAACCGCGGGTCCATAAGTCACAATCCGAATGTCCTACCGTTGCACCATTGCCCCGGAGACAAGAGAGACCCTTCTCAAGGGATCTCTTTGGATTGTCTTCGTACGAGTTTCCTTCATCGACTTGTGCTGAATAACTATATTAACCTCTTTAGTTACTACACATGCTTCTGCAACACAATGTTAATCTGATCTGTTCTAAGCTAACTTAAAAAGTTCAAAACGAAACTGGAACAATGGGCATTATTACTCTTCCTATGGTTTCAGCTTATTGACAATGCGTACAACTATTATCTAAGTCAACTACTCTTAAAATTTACCAAACTCGGACCTCCGATTTCTTCCATAGGGAGGGAGATCTTTTGGTAGCAATTTTTGCGTCTGGAACAGCATTTTCATATGTTTCTTTATGAAATGTTTATGCTACTTCGACTGGGCTTCTAAATGACAACTATAAGTCTCCATATCGCTAACAGCTTGTGTTGTTTCTATTTGGTCCTTACTTCAATTTCTGAATTACAACGTATTGTTAATCAATGTTTGCCCTTACCTGCAAACTCTTGGTCTCGGATCCCCAACTCAAATTATACACACCAGATTATATTGTGTGATAGATTATATAAATCGAGAAACTGCAGTTGATCATGATGAAAGAGTATATTGTTTCTGCTTTGTTTAGATTCGATCTCGTTCATTTCAATAATTTTATTTCGTTGTAATTAATTCAACGATGTCTCAAGTGCAACTGGTTAAGTAATCACGCGTCGTATGATTTTGACTTAACGGGTCGGATCCAAAGAGATAGATCTCAGATCCGTCAAAGAAATCTGAGGGATATGCGTTTAGTGGACTCGATCGTAACTTCTCTCTTGTTGCCTTTCCGATCGAAAGTCTTCCGACCACTAAAATGAGCCGCCGCCTTCGCCGCGGGGGAGATGATCCGGCTGAGGCCGATGTCGACCAGTTACTCCGCGCTGTGGAGGACGATCTCCTTCTAAAGCTCAGCGTTGGAACTTACTCCTCTCGCTCATCGCCCTTGGACCCACACCTCGCTCGCCGCTTCGAGGACCTGAAGTCGCCCCCTCCGCCTCCATCCTCGGCGGTACAGCCTCGTCCTTCGGATCCTCTCAGAACCGTGACGAAGGGAGGAGCTTCGTTGGCATCGGACGATGGGCAGTGGGGGGAGGTCCTGGGGGATGACCTCGCGATCAGATTCGCGGCCCTCAAGGGATCCTCCAGCTCGGGTGCCGGGAGATCGGATCCGGGTATCAAGAATTCAGGTCTGGCGACGCCGCAAAGGAAACTTCCCTTCGAAGAGGAGGAGGAGGAAGAAGAGGAGGAGGAGGGTGGAGTTTCGAAGAAGGAGGTGGATAAATTGCTGCAGTGGGCGATGGACGCGGCTCGGCTTGATCCTTCGAAGAGCGACGATGAGGATGACAGCAGCGAGGATGAGGAGGATTTGGACTTGAAGAGGAAGATCGGGAAAGACGAGAAGGTGAAGCCCAAGAAGAGGTTTTTCTTCTAGCTCTGATTTCCATTACATACATATGTCATGTTCTTGTCATTACTAATTGTTGGTCTGATATTTAAATGCAATTAAAGCATTTATGACTCTAGATGTGCCTATATATTCTGGTGAATGTCATAGACGAGATTGTTCTCTTTACAATTTTGTTAATCTCAGTAGAAAAAAGGAGAGAATACTCAGTATGGCAATTCAATTCACATCGACAAAGATGCATGTACACACAAATTGAACGGTTACAACACAAAACAATGAAGCAATCCAGTTCGAGCTCAAACAAATATATAGAATGATCTAAAACATTTAATCAGTACACCAAGAAATAGGAAGAGAATACTTTGGACTTTCTTCTTCTTGCTTATTACTAGGGGACCAATGATGATTGGAGTTTTAGAGGAGCTTGAACTAGTGCCTCTACCCTTTTCTTGACCATGCAGTGGAACACCCTTCTCCGATGTTCATGTAACCTGTCTCCACGAGCTCAGCTGCCTTCACTGCTACTTCCTCGCGTGCAAAGGCAAAGATCCACCCTCCTCAATCATCTCTATGAACTCCCTATTGTACCCATCTTCCTTGACCAATCCCCTTTAATGTGACCTTAAGGGACCATTGCCCTTGCCCATTGCAGGTGATGACATGGAGACGATGGGCTTGATGTCCTCATCCATCCACTATCATGGAATGACAATTCCATGACTAAGGCCATAGGGTGAAAGCTAGGAGGGAAGTCATTTCATATAATGTGAACCATGGTGGTGTCATCAGCTTTCCTATTGCTGCAAGGGGTGGCCAATCTTTGGGTTTTGGTCATTCTACCCATAATTCTCTGAGCAGTATTGACCCATTAGAAACTTAAAGATTGGTTAAACTAGATCCAAATATTTTTAAAAGTGAAAATAAAATAAAATGTAATAATTTAATAACAAGATAAGAAAAAGTAAAGCTTCAAAACTTTAACAATATTGAATTTTATTTTTCACTTGCTGATACTGCTAGAAAAGTAAACCATCAAATCTTACCTTATCAGAAAAGTAAAATTTTGTTCACAGATACTAATCAAATCAATAAAATAAGTTTATCAATCAACAATATCAAAAGTTACATAACAGTGTGGATCATGTATATTAAATTATTAATATATGTATAAATAATGTTGGATCATATAATTTATATTAAATAAAATGATTTATTAATATTATTACTAAATATGATATAAGATGAGCTTTAAGTTGATTTAAAAGGATTTTTTAATTTGTATTGCTTGCTTTGTCTTAATTTTAAAGCAATTAGTTAACCATGATAATGATATCATAATCCAATAGTTTTCATATTTAGTTATTAACAATGATTTTAGACTATTATATGTTACAATATTTTCAAATAATATTATTTATTAGATAGATTAATGAGATGCATTATAATAATAATAATTTAATTTAGTCAATTATGAACTCTTGTGGCAAAATGTGATAATGCTCATCCCTTCGTCGTTTGTTATCCTCTGATTGAGGAATTCCTAGTAAGTGCGAGTCATCAGCTCGCGTTGACTACGTCCCTGCCCTTTGTACAAGTAGATGCAGAAGATAATGCTCATCCCAAACATCCATCAATACTAGTTCAATAGCGATTTAAAAGGAGGTAAATCATAGTGACTAAGCAACCTCATCAGGTGGAAGAGATTTTATTCACCAACCCCGAGTCAATTATGAACTAGTCTTAAAGTTATTAGTATTTTTAATATAATTTAAATTATATAAACAATTAAAGTTGTATCTTAAATCATTTTAGTGAATTATCTAATTGTGAATTGAATCCAACTGTAGATCATAAGATTTAGGGAAAAAATTATAAACATTGTTAATAGTACTTTTGATGCTATAAACATAACTTTATGTTACAAATGTTTACATTTATGTTATTTCTTTTTTACTTGGACGTCAAAATGTTGATCTTATCTTCTTCTACAATGAAAAAAAAAACATTAAATTTAGCATATGTACAAGGACCACAACCCATTGCCTCAGCCCCAAGTTTGCATCCTGCTTAATTAAGTTGGCAGATGTGTGCATGATGGCAGTGTTTCTTACTCTAGCAGTACAGATAAACACATCATCCTGTGGGGATTCTTGTCCTTTGTGTTTATTTCTCTGCAGAAGATTGATGGATGATGCCCTACATTTTGGGGCAACAAATGCATATACTTTGCCCTGGTTGCCTTGGTACCATTCCTTTACCGTGAAGAGGAGAGGAAGAGCCTAACAATTACCCTGATCAAGCCTCATTTATTTTCCACTGGTCTTGTCCTTGTATCAATTCTGATATGGCTAGGCAATAATTCAATGTTATTAATGGGTCATTAATTTGCACTGCTGAAAGAGCCTCATCCACCATTGTCACTTGAGATTTGGAGGATGAAGTTCTCAATTATTGAAGAAAATAATTAGCAAAGTGGTTGCTGATATATGTCTGCCAATTAGAAATTTACAAGTTTCTCTTTGCATATGCTTCATCACCTTTTGACCACTCCATCAATTTGATCATCTTCTCCACTAACCTTATCTATCCAGTTTTGTGCTAACTTGTTCTGTTATCTTTCTATGCACTTTTGCAATGAATAGTGGACTTGAGGAAAACCTGTTGTTTTGTTTTGGTTACAATGTTCTGAAATATCTTTGTTTAAACTATGATTTGAATTATGTAAAATATTTATGTCCATGCCTTATCATCAGGCTATTTTCTTTTTTAGCATGATAGCTCCACTGCCAGGTAGCAGCAGGACCATTTTCTTTTTCTCTTAGGTTCTTAGTAAAAGTTTGTTACTGTGAACAGATTCAGTGTTCATCTTTTTTTTTTTTTTTTTTTTTTTTTTGGAGTTTAGACAGATTCAGAGTTAATCTTTTTCATGTGTCTGTAGCATTGCTTTGATTATTTAAGTCGCATCATGCAACTGACTCTTCTGTAAAATCAAAGCCAGAAACTTTCTTCTGTATCTCTCTCTATAGACGACTAGCTAAATCACCAAGAAGGCGACCATGGCGGAGTCTCACGCAGGCACTGGCGGAGTGGTCCACCACCCTCCGGCGCCGGAGCCGGCAGAGAGCAGCAGCAACGCCACAGCCAACAAGTGGGGCCCCTACTCCGGCGTCGGCGACTTCGGCACCAACATGGCCATCGTCCTCGCTTCCCTCTTCTGTACCTCCCTCCTCGCCTTCTCCCTCGGCGCCGCCGTCCGCTTCCTCCTCCGCCGCCTCCGCCGGGAACGCCAGCCTCTGGAGAAGCCGGAGATGATGGAGGCGGCAGCGCCGGCTTTGCTGTTCTCGGCGGGGGACACGAGGCTGGCCGGGGCGGCGGCGGAGTGCGCCATCTGCCTGGCGGACTTCGCGGACGGCGACGCCGTGCGGGTGTTGCCGGGATGCGGACACGGGTTCCACGCCCAGTGCGTCGAGCGGTGGCTGGTGGCCAGCAGAACGTGCCCGACATGCCGCCAGGTGTGCGGTGACGAGGAGCTGACACGAGCGCAGAAAACGGCGTAAATAATCAGCAGTCGGCGTTCGTTTTCTGTCACTTGCGAAAGATAATGAAGGATCGTTTGGGTTAAGTTCGTCACTTCAGTTACTTGTTTTTCTTATCGTTCTCTTCTTGTTCCTTCCGTTTGATTTTCCTAGAAAGATTAAATCAACCTGATAATGAGTTTATCAAATTTCTGGTTATGCTCTCCGGAGTGCATCATAGTTTTTTGTCTTTTTTTATCATTGTGTTCGTCCTCCACCTTATCCATCTATTCTATCCTTTGTCTCTTCCCATTCTTAGACTGCTCTACCTTATCCTCAAGTTGATCTGGACAGTAGACCTGCTATGCTATGTAGCTCTACCATTACGCTTTAGTGGATGATGATCTTGTAGAAAATATTTTTTTGCTTCTGCAGAATACATATATTGAGTTTGATTGCTAGTATATTGAAGT
The DNA here is from genome assembly GCF_044706935.1 of Curcuma longa. NCBI lineage: Eukaryota > Viridiplantae > Streptophyta > Magnoliopsida > Zingiberales > Zingiberaceae > Curcuma > Curcuma longa. Next base: position 17,292,705 of record NC_133871.1, on the reverse strand, counting down.
CTCAGAGATACTTGTAGGTTTGAAGTCTTTCTTGGCAAGTGAAGTTCCAATGGATTAAAGAGAACTAGAAGTTACCCTTGACAGTAGCTTTTAGCAGTAGGTAAAATTCCAATAAGTGGAGGATTAGACATTTGACAAGAAGTGGATTAGATATCTGACAGAAGTCTGAGAGATGGAAAGTCCCAACCGATTAAAGAGTATCCGATGCTTAACAAAAAAGAGTCGATGGTGGAGAGTTCTACAACAATTCAATGACACATATTAACTTCTTTAGATTTTAAGTTTTGAATATGAGAAGTGATAGGATGGAAAGTAGAACTTATAGGTGACCTGACAGAGCTAAGTCAAAAATCAAAGTATAAGTGGAGGTCAAAATCAAATATAGATGAAAGATAAAAGTAGCTTGGTCTGTCTAACTCCATCAGCTTGGTCTATTTCGCTGATTCAAGAGGATTTATAGTCTTTAACTCCATCAGTTCGGTCCACTCAATTAAAGGATTCAAACTTTTCGACTCTATCAGCTCGATCCATCCGATTCTAGAGTACTCAGGCTATTCGGCTCCATCAGTTTGGTCCACTCGACTCTAGAGGACTCAAACTTCTCGATTTTATCAGCTCAGTCCATTTGATTCTAGAGAGCTCAGACTCCTCAACTTCGTTAGTTCGATCCACTCAACTCTAAAGGATTCAAATTTCTTGATTCCGTCAGCTCAGTCGAATCGATTCTCGAGGATTCAGACTTCTCGACTTCATTAGCTCGGTCATTCCAATTTCAGAGGATTTAGACTCCTCAAACTCCTTTAGCTTACATCATATGAGTCACTGACAGTTACTATAAATATTTTCAAACACAACACTACGATTGAATGGAGGAATAATTGTGTGGTTGTCAGGCTTAGTCCCTTAGATGCTCTTCCACGTATATGTGACATCCACTAGTGGAAAAGCAGATAATGACTGTCGGATTTGATCTTTCATTATTATTAACATGGAGATGTCTATACCATTCTAACCTCTGTTTGTCCAGTACCTTACTCGCCCTCAAATCGTCTTCTCATCATCATCAAAATAGCTTGAATCACTATTGACTTTATATATAATCATTGACCACTTAATAGTGGTGAGTAGATCCAACAAACACATAGAATATGTATATATTTGCCTAGATATATGAGTTGAAAAATGAAAATCAAGACCGTTCATGTATTTATTTCTAAGACCCAAAAGATATACACGTAAAGCAGTATTTGTTTAAACAATTTAGTTTCAATAAATACATTGGTGGATGAAAAATAAAAATAATTAACTATTTATCTGATTATCCAAGAACAAGAAAATTAAGAAAAATTCACATGTGTAACACAAAAATAAATCTATAACTTCCGTAGAATAATCTAAAAAATATTAATTAATAAAACAATAGAATAAGCAAAAAAAAATTACTCTGAAAATGTTTTTTAAGATATCAATGCACGGTTCGGTTCAATGCACGGTTTAGGGGCAGGGGCAGTTTTGGAAGACCACGAACAGGATTTGCCCGTGTTTCTCTCGCCTCCCTCTGCTTCTCCTCTCTTCTCTCGGCCGATGGAACCACAACCTCCGCGATCTGCGATCTCCCTGAGCACCAGCAACGAGGACAAGGAGAGGAAGAAGAAGAATGAGCTCGACGGATGCCCAAGAATCCGCCGGGTGGGAGGAGCTACGCAAGGAAGCCAGGAAGATTGAGGGTGACCTGGACGTCAAACTCTCCTCCTACGCCAAGCTCGCTTCCATATTCACCCACTCTTCCGGTACGCTCTTGGCCCTCCCTTTCTCTTCTCCGCACTTCTCCATACTCGGAATCGGTGTTTAATGGAGATAGGTGATTCACGTTTCTCCCTTGCGGTGTCCATCGACCACCTTAGTCGATGACTCGATTTCCAATCTTACTGCATATGCGTGTTTATGTACTTTAGATACAAAATTTTCTCTTGAACTTCCGAGAATCGTCAAGATCTTACTGTGCCGTGTTATTTTTGTAGGCTGAGTTCATCTTTGATTGGGTTGGCGGATCCTTTATTATAGTGCATTCTTTTGCCTAAAGTTTATTTTCTTTCGTGGGACGATAGTAAATATGTGTATATCTTTTAATCTGTTCGTAAAATTTGAATCTTGATCCATGGTTGATTGATAATAAATTGGTTGGCAAAGCCTAATTGTGTGATGAATTTGAGCAAATGGGGAAAAAGTGCTAGTAAATGTTTCTTTACTTTGACACTTGTATAATTTCAAAAGGTCAGAACAAAGAACAAATAAACTGTTGGGATACAATCAAAGTCTCACATTGGAAATACATAGAAAAGATTTTGAGATTATAAGAGAGAGATATCTATATTGGTATGAGACCTTTTGGGTAAAACCCAAAAATAAAATCATAAGGATATGAGCACAAAGTGGACAATATCATACCGTTTTGGAGATATTTGTGGATTCCATCGGACCTAACATAAACATCCTTACCAATAACTATAATCCTTTATTTGATGTTTCAGGGAGATTTTTGTAGTTGTTTGTTAGTTGATGCGACTAGCTTGCCACTATTTCAATTAGTTGAGTTGTGTCTTGTTGATCATAGCAAATTTTTGGGGTGTTTTCATTAGGGGATGAGTAGACAACCAATTACTGAGGGAAAGAACAGGCTTTGGTTATATGCTTTTTGTGAGAAAACCTTTATGAATCTTTACAGACAAATGCAGATAGGATAATTGTTGTTTTAGTAATTGAAACTCATTCACTATTTTGGTTTTGTTTTGTTTTTTAATCTTTTTTCCAGTATTTGGTGAAGTATGTTTTAAGTTATTGAAATTTGGTTTTACGCCAGCTTCTACTTTAAGCTTCCATTTATGTCCTAGAAAAATCCATTTAGATTGTGTTTATGTTCATAGAGTAAGATGGATATTCAGGTAATGGAGACAATGGATCGCCCACTGTAGGATCTAACAGATCATGGAAGTCCATGGAGATGGAAATTGAATCCTTACTAGAGAAGTTATTGGATGTCAATGATTCCATGAGTCGATGTGCTGCATCAACAGCTGCTACAACTTCAATAAATCAAAAACTTGCAAGACATAGAGACATACTTCATGAATTCACACAGGTATAACTTTTTTATTTATGTTATTTTTATTTTGCTTTAAATTATTTCTCAGCATCATCTGGGAGCTTTCCAGATGAATTTTCTTGTTGAATTGGAGGTTTAAGCTCAACTAGAACTTAAAGGTTCATTTCCTGCAATCTATTAATTCCTTTTCACTCAGAATTTTTGCAAGCTATTTTCTTGAAAAAGGAAGAAAAATAGTACTTGAAAGGAGAGTTACATTCTGTCAATTATCTGATTTTTTTGTCACTAAATCACTATTTTAAGCCTTAAGAGTACCATGTGTGGTTGTAATGTTAAAACACATAATGTTTTATTCTTTTTGCCAACTATCTGGTACTTATGAAGCTAACAATTTGTTAATTTTCTGTTTGATTCTTGATCTAGATTAACAAGTTTATTTCTGCTAGTTAGAAAATTAAATTAAGAAGGTTCTTCAAGTAGCAGGTGTCTCTTCATCGATCATCCCTGTAATTGAAATATGCATTTATCATCTTCTGTTTTGTTTTGCTTAGTAAAGAACATTGATATATAAGTGTTTTCCTTATAGCTTATGAAGTGCACTTATGCCATTATCATTTTCTATGTTTTCCAGTGCTTGTTACAAATCCTGTTTAGGAATTTAGAAGAACCAAAGGGAACTTGAACTCTATGAGGGAGCATGCTGAGCTCCTCAACTCTGTCAGAGATGATATCACTGAATCCAAGGTGAGCATAAATCAAATAGCGTATCGAAATTATGTCCTTTTTTTTTATGATATGGGTTGTATGATCTATTTCTTTGTACAGGGATCAGGTGGTATGTCACCTAGGGTAAGTTTGCTGAGGGAGAGAGCAGCAATTCACGGAAACATCAGTCAAGTAAGATCTCTAAATCCTAATATTTGGTAGACGGAAACACAGTTGTATGTTTTAAACACCAACAAGATAATATATAGAAGTAGAAGGAACTACTACCAGAAATTGATCCTAGTTTTCCTCATTTCAATAAGCCTTATGACCTCTTATGCTGAGGAAATAGTTTACAGAAAAGAGAATTTAGTTGTTGAGAAACATGTGAATAATTGAGATGGTTTGGACAACTAACATGGTGCTGTCAGATGAACTAAATGTTTACCCTTGCTATATATACACTTGTGTTCATGTTCTTTAAGCCTGCATGCTAATTTCAATCCTACTAACTGTGTGACTTACAAATTTATTTCTCCTGGAAATATGATTTAGGGTAGAAATCCTTCCATACACATTATTTTGGGATAAGAGACTTTTTACATGTCAACAATTTTGACTCGTATACACTGCTCGGTTCCACCCAGATTGAGGAGTTGATAAGTCAAGCACAAGCAGCAAGATCAGTTTTGGGGTCTCAAGGAGCTTTATTTAGTGATGTTCAGGGAAAAGTGAAGCAGCTGGGTGATAAATTTCCTGTTATTCGCGGCGTACTTGGTATGCAAGATCTGTTCATCACACATATAGATTTTTCTTTTTCTTTGTCAAGTAGAAAAAAGAAAATTACTGAACGGTAATTTGTTCTTCGGTGGATCGCAGGTGCCATCAGGAGGAAGCGATCAAAGGATACTCTTATCCTTTCCGCAGTCATTGCATTCTGCATATTGTTTATAATTATTTACTGGCTTTCGAAGTGATCATTGGCAAATTGGTTTTATGCCCAATGGCTATCAAAATTATGCGTTTGATGAATGATCAACACTCCATCCATTTCTCAGATATCATCATCGAGCCCAATTTTTTAGAGCATGATCGCGATATCTCTCATAGGCTGTCCCTTTCCTCAATTTACTTGAGTGGAGTAACTTAAGACCAGTGGAAAGGATGAGGGAATACCGCTGCTGCCATGATCGTGATCATTTTTTTTTCAGGTAAACAACAGCCCAGAAGAATTATCTTCATCTGCACAAACTGCCCTTTTTTCTTCTTTTTTTAGTTGCATATTTACTGTGGTTGATTTGTATGTTCTTTTGCTTGAAAAATAATCAATTTCGTAAGCTTCTATTTAAATTTCTACAGCTTTCATCTGTCTTTCTATCCTATTCCTTGTGTTATATTCTAACAAAGTTTCTGTAGTTTATAACTGTTTCTTATGTTAATATTGGTTCGTTTCTTATATTTTCTAACTGTTTCTTTGTTTCTCATGATTTGTATGCTTGCTTAGAATATTTTTAGTAAACTAGTGAAAACCAAGTCAATTCTTTTTAGATATACATTTTACCTCATGACATCAAAACAAACTAAAGGCATTTCCACATGGATATAAAACAAAAACTATGTTCGTGAGGACTTATGGTAGAAGAGAATATGAAAGTGTATAAAAGAAGAGAATTAAAATTTCTTCTACAACTTGCAATGGAACAAAATTAAGCATTTTCTAACTTCAACTATATAATCAATCCTATAGAGAGAATGGAAAATTGCATTTGTTAAATAATCAATGTATCCTGGCTAAATGAATGACCACGACACATGATGGTGGCAAGAACCGTAACAAACTCAATATCAATAAAAGATGTGCAAACCTAAAACCTGTATCCAAATCTGATTACCTGGGCAGGTTGAAAGAGCTTCCATATCCACAATCGTGCTTTAACTCTGAATTGGGTTAGTTAAAGGAAATAACATTAGAGACCAAAATCAACATCGAAGTGAACAGCAAGCCTCCAGCATATGTGATAAAAGAAGACGAGGTCTGAGAACCATGAGGTGTCTGCTGCCTGCATCGTTGGCAAATTGAATCAATCAATCAACGATGAAAAATATATGCATATACAAGTTTGACTACAATTCCGAATGTAACCAAAAGGATGGTTAAGAAGTGTGGGGTGACTTACTTCTGCATATCACGAAGGAGACCACAATAGAGAACATTATCTGGCATTGGCATTTCGGTCCTGTTGGAGTGGTCTTCCGGATTGACAACTCTCAGATACAACTCCTGGCCAAGGTAGCGTGTATCGAGATTCTCGGCTCGCACATTCCAAAATCCTACATTGTCAAGTGAGACTAGAACAGCAGTCCATGCCCCTGGAAATACCTGGGAGCAGAAAGATGGCAAGGTGGTTAAATATTTGTTAGAGGGAAACACAATGACAAATGAAATCTCATGAGAAGACCTACAAATTTAAAAAAAAACAAATTTCACAAATAAAATGGCCAACTGAGGAACTCAATTCTAGAGGTTAGGGGTGACAATTTGTAGGGGAATAAAATTGTAATTGCTGCCTATTTGGACAAACATATTTTCTTTACACAAGTATCATATTCATTTCATATTACTAGAGAATTCTCATGAGATACACCTGTGTGGTACAGCGAGAAACTCCATCCCACTTGTTATAGGTGCCTCTACTCTCTTCTGTCCACTCTCCAAAGTCCATCCTGCAGTTAAATAAAAATCAAACATATTGTAAATGAATAAACTCATACTGTTTTTTCCTGATTCTACTCATGTAAGAACAAAAAGTACTGAAGTACCCCGCAACGAAAAATGCATATCCATCCATGTGGTATGTCTGAACTGTGGTGTCATTATTTTGGAATATGATTTCCATGAATCCCTTATAAGTGCCATTGATCACAGATGTTCCATTTCGAGGTGATCTATCAAGTGGTCTTGTGGGAAAATCAAGTGTATAAACTCCCTCCTTATTATACTGATCGGCAAGCCTCAAGGGAGTACTAGGATTAGAATATGATATACCATTAAGAGTAGTTCTTCGTTTTCCATTGATCGTCACAGGAGGCATATTTCTCAAAACATAAACCTGGGTCACATTGATGGAACCATATCTAAATGAACCTTGAGGATTAGGACGCGCAGCACCAGCACTTACATTCATCCTGAAAATAAAAATAAAAATAAAAGATCGAAGGTTATTAGAAATGAGGAAAAAATTGAGTAGGGTTCCATTGCCAAGAAAATTGGTAATAACAGGAGCCACCATAATATTTGTTTTTAAAGAGACTTTAAAGAGAAACTGTGGTTAAAAAAAACAAAAAGGATATCTAATAAGTCAACAGAAAATATATAAGAGGTGACTGCAGATTCTTTCCTATAGAAAATTTGAAAAAGAATCACAAAGAGCAAAACATATTAGACTTTATTAATTTTATAACTTGATAGAAAAACTGTAAGAAGTGACTGCAGATTCTTTACTAAAGAAAAAAAAAGGATGTCAAAGAGAAAATCATAATCAGAATAGAGAAATGTTAACTAAGCAAAGGAAATATACCCAAAGTGATGTAAAGCAACATACCTGACAGATCTAGCTTGATTCATTGAAAATGTCTTGTCATAGAAATCATTAGGAGGATCGGGGAGAGGACCAGAAGCATTACCTCCAGAATTTGAATAATGTAAAATGGCAACACCAGTTACTCTGGTCCATAGTGATTCATTCACGAATCTAGCACTAGCTACGATGTAATAATCACTGCTTGCATTCTGATCCATGGTGACCAAAAAGGAGTATGATTGGCCAACATGGATATCAAGATTGGTAAAATTCTGTTGTACAGTATATGTTCCTTCTGTCTCTACAAGAAGCAGGTTGTGATTTTGAATTCTAAAGTTCAAGCTTGTTGATGTCCCGACATTGTGAACTCTGAAACGGTATGTTTTTCCTGTTTCCAAAAAAGCAACTTCCTTAGGAATTATAAAACCATACTTCAAAAAAGAGATTTTTTGTGCTACTTGCACTGCAAATAGCATTGGATTGAAATCAATGTTAACGTGGTTATACATTCGAGATTTTCTACTAGTTCTCTATGGAAAATGTTAAAGCAGCCACATTTATTCACAGAGCTTTGTAGGGTTTGCTTATATTCTTTCTTCATGTTATAGGGTAACCAGAATTCTTGCCATGGCACTATCTGATCAATTATTTAATGATCTATGCTACTACTCCAGGAGCAACTCACAAATACAATCAACAGTATAATCAAAACAATCTTTGCTTGTGTTCATATTTCATGTTTAAAGTTCATGGAACAAACAATTACCTGGTTCAACGTTGACTGTTTCGTAAGCAATGGCAGCAGGGACAAGTGTGGTATTATAACGATATGGCCCTTTTCCATTCATCAAGACACCGTCAGGCATCCCAAGGTCCTTGCCATCATCAAGTGCCTGCCTTAAATCCTACAAGAAGAATCCATCCAAGATCAAGACAAGCACATACCTAAATCATCAAGAGACAGACATTACTACTCCACAAAATCACACACCGTGTGATTCCGGGTATACCAATCTCCAATGAAGAGGGTGATGTCCCCATCTGGCTTCCCAAACGGCACAGCGATCACATCGCGGTTATTGACAGTGATCCCACCATATCCTCCTGCAGCACGATGGAGGCCCAAGGAAGGGAAGTAGAAGTAGCTGCCAATCTGGTCCTTCACTTGGAATTGGTAGGTCCAGTTCCAGCCGGGCGGGATGGGGCAGTTGGTGCCCAAAACTCCGTCCTGCCAACAATTCTTTCGCTGCTGAATCCCATCCCTTATCACCAAGCAGTCAAACAAACACCAAATAACATCAGCAAAACAACCAAACAAACAAACAACAAACACCAAATCAATACGGCACCAGATACCATGTGATGAGGAGGGGCTCATCCAAGCTATTGAGCACATTGACGACCACATTCCAGTTCGTAGTCAAGTTCATAACGGGTCCAGGAAATTGATTCGAGATCGCGATGACCTGCCATCAACCAACAAGCGCGATCTCACAACTTGCACTAATTTCGAGATCTAAAAAAATCGATGTAGGGCATGAGAAGTGACCGACCTGCTGAGGGACGCCGAGGGGAGAGGCGGTGATGTAGGTCACATCCCAGTCGAAGTAAACGTAGGGGTCGGTGGCGAAGCAAGGCACCGCCAGGGCGGTGGCGCAAAGCAGCGCCACCACCTCACAACACACCGCGTCCGCCGAGCTCAACCGCGATCGCTGCTTCACCATTTCGCTCTCCCCCTCCCTCTCTCTCCCCTTCTTCCACTTCCTATTCGCTACTAGGTATCCGGACTAAGTAGCAGCCTACTGCACATGCAGTCGGTAGGTGCAGAGAGAAACCGAGAGGGAGGAGTCGGCTAGTTTTTTACATATAAAGAAAAAAATAATTAATAAGTGCTAATTCGGGCAGAGATAAATGAGGAGAACGTGAAGGGCCAACCGCCTGGCGTCGTTTCCGGCGTGAATTGAATGCCACGTCGTGCGTCAGGATTTCGCTTCTTCGATTTTGGGTGGGGTCCATCAGAACCACCTGTGGGCCTAAAATTTTTGCAGGGAGTGTGGGGTTTTACTGGCCGAAGCTGGCGCCCATCTTTCCAGATCCAGTTCGATTTGATTTTGATTTCGCGTGAAAGTCGGCGCCTGATCGTCGGCGCGGCTCGCGCTTCCTGACTTCCTACTTCTCTTTTCCAAACGCATCCCCACGCAATTGGGCACCAGTTGGAAACGTTGAGGATCTAAACAATGCACTAAGTTGTCGTCAGCTGCGTCCAGCTTTCACAAAATGACGAACTGCAGGGAACTGCATTTGATCGAGGTAGAAGAATGAGCGGCACCGACATTGCAGTCCAACTCAGATAGGACAAATCGTAAGTAGCAATTCCTTTGCTTCTGGGATTTTGATGTGGCGGTCAGGCTCTGACAACCGCCTGAAAATTTTCGTAATTTTATTTTAAATTACGATGTTTTGTTTTTCTACTTCGCATTTAATTTTAATAAATTTTTATCATCTTATATATTAACAATGAAAATGAAATAAAAAATATTTTTGATGATAAAGGAATTTAAAATTTATTTTATATATTTTTAATTTTAATGGAGTAGGTAACGAAGTAAATATCATTTTTAAAATGATGATTATAAAAGGTTCAGAAATTTTTAAAGTGTAATTCAGTTGCATTTCCCGAGCGAGCGATCGTGACATGATCGTCGGCGCGGCCCACGCTTCCTGACTTTCTACTTCTTCTTCCAAACGCATCCCCAAACAAGTGGGCACCAGTTGGAAACGTTGGGAATCTCTGTATTCGATCGAGGCAGAAACTGAGGTATTCAGTGATCACCAGCTGGGTCCAGCTTTCACAAAATGACGAACTGCAGTGGACTGCACTCGATTGAGGTAGGCGAATGAGTGGCACCAACACCATTGCTGTGCAACTCCAACTTAGTCATACACTCACATAGGACAAATCTAAGTAGCATTCTTTCATCTCGCTTTGGCTCATGGGTTTGGCATCCGACGGTCACTTGAAAATTTATGATTGAATTTTCAATTACAGTACACTGTATAAATATTTTTTTAATGGAATGACAAATCTAACAGGTTGAGACCGCTTTTGGCACAATAATTATGTATTTTTTAATTTACTTCGATAATCTTTGTCGATAAATTTTTTTTTATGATATTAAATTTATTATTTTAAAATTTAATTAATTTGAAGAATTAGATATCTAAATCATTAAAAAATATTCAAATCTCTCCTAATTAGTCCGTGAAAGGCTCTCTTACTGTCCTTGTAAAGTTGTTCAACGTTAAAGTGAGTATTCTATCTAGGAAGGCAAAGACACTCATCAAACATAAATTTTCTGTCTAATTTAAGTCAACTCATATGCCTCGAACCATCAACTTCATGATAACACTTAGAGGTAAGAAAAAAATTTAATTAAATCAAATAAATCGATCGAATTTAAAAGTTTAATTCAATTATTTTACTATTTCATTTTTTAAAATTGATTATATAAATTAATTCAGTTCGATTTCGATTTAAAATCTCATATTTGATTAAACCAAATCGAATAAATAAAAAAAATAATTTTTTAAATAAATAAATTTATAAATCTCTAAATAATTTATAAATTTCTTATAATATTTAAAAATTTTGATTAATTTAATTGTTGATAGAATTAATCGATATTTTATCGATTCTGATTCGATTCTTATTTGAAAATGAGATAGATTTAATTAGTTACAAAAAATAAATTTATCCTATTTTGATTAATTCAATTAAACTCTGTCCTATCGACATTGAACACTTTCACCGTATTGTTGTGCCCACGGGGCCACATCGACTCACATAAGATGAGGCCAAATGTGGTTGGTTATACGCCCATAAATGCAAAGGCTGTGTTAAAAGTAGGATTTAGTATCTATTAAAATCGAATTAAATTGAATCCAATTAATCAAAATTGAATCTTTTTGAATTACGACTAAATGTTTAAATAAAAAAATGAATAAACCAAATCGATAAAATATCAATTAATTTAATTTTTGATCGAATTAATAGAAATAATCAAAATTTTTAAATATTATAAAAAATTTATCAATTAGTTAAAGATTTATAAATTTACTTATTTAGGAATTTATAAATTATTAATTTGATTTAACTGAATAAAAAAATTTCAAAATCAAATTAATTAAAATAATTAATTTAAAAAATAATTAAAATTTTAAAATAATTAAATTAAAATTTTAAATTGCATTAATTCTATCGATTTATCAGATTTAATGGAATTTTTACTCACTTAGTTGAAAGAACTCTTCCTAATCTACTTTATCAACTCTTTATGGATAATAAAGAACTCTTTTAATTTTGGATAAAATCACAGGTGGATTATTCAAAAGGATAATAATCAACATATCCATTTAATCTTAAAAAAAATAATCATTATAAATATAAGATCGACATGAATATTTATCTGTTGTCTACTTATCACGAAGAGAACGAGTCCTGAACTTCATGATCGACATGAATATTCTATCCAATTTAAGTCAACTCATATGCCAATAGAGGATCGAATCCTGAACTTCATGATAACACTTAAAGGTAAAAAAAAATTTAATTAAATCAAATAAATCATCCAAACCCATCGAATTTAAAATTTTAATTAGGTTATTTTACTATTTTATTTTTTTAAAATCGATTATATAAATTAATTCAATTCGATTTTGATTTTGAAATTTATTATTCAATTAAATCAAATCAAATAAATAAAAAATAATAATAATTTTTTAAATAAATGAGTCTATAAATCTCTAATTAATTTATAAAATTTTTATAATATTTAAAAATTTTGATTAATTTAACTTTTAATTGAATTAATTGATATATTTTATCAATTCTTCGATTTTTATTTGAAAATGAGATAGATTTAATTAGTTAGAAAAAAATAAATTTATCCTATTGGGCTTAATTCGATTAAACTCCATTCTATCGACATTGAACAGTACTTTCACCGCGTTGCTGTGTCCGCAGGGCCACATCGACTCACATGAGATGAGGCCATATGTGGTTGGTCGTATGTCAAGGTTAAAGGTTGTGTATTCTAAAAATCGTATTGAATTAAATTAATCAAAATTGAATCAAATTAAAAATTTTTAAACTAATCATCAAATTTTTAAAAAAAATTGAATAAACTAAATCGATAAAATATCGATTAATTTAATTTTTCATCAAATTAATAGAAATAATTAAAAATTTTAAATATTATAAAAAATTATCAATTAGTTAGAAATTTATAAATTTACTTATTAAAAAAATTAAAATTTTAATTTATTTGATTAATTTAATTTAATTGATTTATTAAATTTAATTGAATAAAAAATTTTAAAATTAAATTAATCGAAAAATAATTAATTTTTTAAAATAATTAAATTAAAATTTTAAATTAAAATTTTAATTCAATTAATTTATCAGATTCTTCCAATATTTACTCACTTAATTTGACAGAACTCTTCCTAATCTGCTTTATGGATGATAAAATAATCTTTTAATTTTGGATAAAATCACAGTACGATTGGATTATTCAAAAGGATAATAATCAACATATCCATTTAATCTAAGAAAAAAATAATCATTATAAATATAAGATCGACATGAATATTTATCCGTTGTACTACTTATCACGAAGAGAACGAGTCTTTAAATTTGCAGCGAGCGACGCCATTAAAATCACTCCCCCGTCTTCTTCCTCCGTCTCCGAAAAGGGACGTGCCACTGCTTTACTTCCATGGCGGAACCGTGGAAAGGAGTTCTCCGCAACCACGTGCCTGACTCCAACCAGCTCGTCGGCCTGCTCACCCTCGTCATTTTCGGCGGCATCTTCGTGCTCCTCGCCGGCGCCACCCTCACCTTCGCCCTGCTCGCCTTCGCTTTCCTCGGCCCCATCCTGCTGCTCACCAGCCCCATATGGCTCCCCGCAGCCATCTTCCTGTTCGTGGTGGTGGCCATCACGCTCTCGGCCTGCGGCTTCGCCGCCGCGGGTGTCGCCGGCGCCATATGGTCGTACCGGTACGTGAACGTACGGGCTCGCGGCACCAGCAGGATCTCCGAGCCGCGTCACGGACTACGCCGGCTACCTCAAGGACGCAGTGCCTGGGGCTTGATTCCGGCGAACCGTCGTCGCTAGCTCTTGTCTCTCCTCCTGCGGCCGCTGCATGTCTTTTCTCATTGCTTTTCTTAATTACTCGACGTCTTTAATCGATAATCTGCTTCCTTTTTTCTCTGTAATCAGCGTGTACAGGACGATACGACGAAGCGGATGAACTGGTGCAGTTCGCCGGCGGCGGCGGTGCAACGCAGTGGGTTCTAACTGAAGCTTTAACAGGGTTTTGAAGCTGCTGTTTTGACTAGTAAATTTTGTTTATTGGTAAATTTTTTTCTATAAAGAAGATTAGCATTGATAATGTACAGAACGATATGGTCGTTTCAATCATAATCATCATTTTTATTTATTGAGATTGCGTAAAACCCTAAACCCTTTTATAATAAAAGAATAGATATTAAATAAATTTGATAGGTTTAGTAAGGAAGTAAAGACATATATAAATTTTTTAAAACAATTTGCTAATTAAATTTTTGTATGCGTGTATTAATTTTTTCTCAAATATTATTGTTTAAATTGATGTGTTTCACCTAAAATTTAATTTGGATAATATACATTCCTTACATTATATCTTTTAATTTTTAAGGATTGTATTTATATTGTTATAATTCATGTCAATATAATAATTTAAAATTGTAGGATTCTTTTTTCCTTTTTAATTTAATTTATATAAATATTCAACAACATAAATTGATCCTTAACGCACTACAACCAGAGGAACCGTTCGAGCCGTTGGTTCCCCAGGGACCAGAACCGTTCGAACCGTTGGATTCCCATATCAACGCTCGCCCTTCGATAACACTCTGCCCTCATTCGTACCCTCGCTCAGCTTCCCCTTGGCGGCGGCTAAGGCGACGGCGACGGCGACGACGACGACGGCGACGGCAACTGCGACGGCCACGCCTTATTCGAACGATTCCCAAAGAAAGTGGAAGAAATAAAGGGTGTGGGAAGAAATGAAGGAATTCCAGGTGAACGGTACCACCTCTCTCTCCCTCGCTCTCTTCACCGACGTTACCAATAGCAGGTTACAACCTTCACCTATTGTTCTGATTTGCGTTTTTTTTCCTGATGTTTCTCTATGTGCTCCTTCAAATTTCTTTTATCTGTTTTTTTTTGTTTAATTTTTGCTCAGTTGATTGCATCAATCATACTCAATGAACTAAGTCGAGTCTTCTGTTCAGATTCTCTTGTTTTAATCATCTCCAGCATCCTTTTCTTTCTTTTCCCAGCTCCGGATGAGCTTCAATTTTCTGAACAGGGGAAAAGGAAAAAGAAAACAGAAAAAATGAACTACTTTTCGCTCCTTTGAACCCCCATGAGCTTCAAAAGAAACTTGACTGCTTGTTTGGAATGTCAACAATAACTATTTAATATCGTTTCAATTTCCCATTATTAAGAACTATCTTCTTGATATTCTCTAAAATTAGGCACTACCTTATTATCTCTAGAATTAGTTATTCATTTAATTCTATCTAGAATTTGTTCCTTTTTCAGATAGTTACTCTATCACATGCTTATAAGAAATACTTGTCTAGGAAGGAATTAATTTTATTTGAGAAGAGATTTTCCATTAAAATGAACTGTTTCCCACAAAATTGCGTAGAACAATACCACGTAACCTACTATGTGAAGGGCTTCTTAAACACATTCTTGCTCTTTGATCTATAAATATTTGATGGGTCAGAAATGAATGATCCTTAAATTTCCATCTTAATTGGAACCTTGTGGCAGGTGTGGTTATGCTTCTGTGGTTTCTTAAGAATGTGATTCTGATGGTTCTTATCCATCAAAAGAAACTTAAAGTGTGTTGAACAACTGCCTAAGCCCTAGTATTGGAAGGGCTTCTGAAACATTATACGGCTTCTCTTTTCTATGGGAGTCTAAGATCTGATGAATCTTTGGTAACATTTATTTATCATGTGCAAAATCTTAGTGTCTTACACTCAATTAGAATGTTGAATTTGATGAGAGTGTATTTACACTTGAAATTCACATGTTTAACACACATTGTTTAAGGTCCCACATGTTATGACAAAAGTTTGAATTATAGTGCATATTTTGCATGCGTTGAACCTAAATATTGTTAGCGATTGCTAAGTATATTTATGTATTTTTTGGTCGAAATGTATTTATATATTTTGTTTCACCTGTCAAAGGAATTTTGACATCCATGGCCTAATTTATCTGTGACTGTGAGTATGTAACTTGCAAATAAATGCTTTATGTTTAAAGGTTAGTTAACAATTTTTTCTTATTAATTGCCAGGCAACTTCTTGACTCTGTACAGACAGGAAAACTTGAACCAGAAGTAGCACTTTTAAATGCATCGCTAGTATGCTTGTCTTCCTCCTCTCCTTTTTAATTGAACTTCTCTTGTTAAAATAATAACTTTGTGCTCAAATATTGCTCAAATATATGAAGTTTTCATCTTGGTAGCATTCTTTACACTTCACAGTATGCCTGGAACTGGGCTGTGTTCTTAATGTGGTGTTTCTGATATCTGTTGATTTCCAAATTGTGCCTTTTAGCTTTTAATTTCCATTATCACTACAGGTACCAGATGTTTTCCCTGTTTTAGCGGCTGCACATAAGGCACTTCTATCCAGATCAAGGGAATCACTCACTACACGAACTCTTCATTCAGAACTGATCTATAACTACTCAGGATCCAAACATGTATTAAGTCATATTCCATTTTGTTGTATATTGTTTACAAACTCCATATAACAATTCATCAAAATGGTATTTTTCTAGATTTCTGAATCCTTGAAGCGATGTGGTATTTCTGATGATACAACATATGTTCTTGCAGCACGATTTGCTGCATCTCAAGATGAGGTACACTGATCTTAGTCTTATAGTCTATAGCTCTCTTAGTTATGTAGAAATGCCTAGCTGTCTGGTAATTTTTTTTCATTATTTTTAAAGAAGAGTGCTACTAGAATTCTGAGTTTCAATTTTTGTATTTTATTTATTAACATTAGTTTCTCTTTAGCCCAATCTATCATTCTAAGATTTTGGAAAGTTTTGTTTCATGCAAAAAACCACGTGCTGTTAGACCTTACTGTACAGTTGGAAAATTCAGGTACGTAGTCTAGTCAATGATCCAACTTAAAATATAACTTAAAGAAAAACTACTTTTGATTTATGGTTATTATCTAGAACATAATGTGTTCTTTTTTCTTTATTTATGTGGGCACAAGATAACTGACCATCACGATCCATGTCTGGTTATTCCCATTAGTTTTCTGGTGAAAGTTGTGTTTATACAAAGGTGGATATTGGATGCTAGCTGCTGTTGACCTACCTTTCTTGAATTTTGGAAATGGTCTTATTGTAGGCTTCTTAGCTTCATTCCCTATATATTTGATTTAGTGGTTTTATGCTAGCTGCCTAAATTGCATGTCCCTACATGAATATACATCCTTCTGTAGATCATATAATCTGGTCAAGTTTATTAAATTGAACAGGTGTCCGACTACTAATCTGGGGTGAAACTAAGAGACCATGCACAAAATAGATTGTTGCTACTCTAGATTTGAAATTGTTGGAAGTTGAAGAAATTTTCTAGCTATATTAACAATCAAAATATGGATTCTTAAGAAGTTTACCACAATTTTGTATCGCATGGAACATAGATTCTCAGTTTAAACATACATTTAGAAACATTTTCATTTTACCTAGATGAAAGATGTGGCAGAGCTGATAAATGGGAAAGAGATTGATCTGGCGGAGTTGGAGACGAGAGCGAATACCTCACACATTTTAAAGGTATGCATCTGATTCTTGGCACATCTTATAATGTACACTCTTAACTTCCCCTGTTTGATAAGTTGGTCTTACTCTGTTTTTTATTTATTTGTCTCGTTGCAGCATTATAAGATAACACCAGAGGAATTGGCAATATCTTCCTTGCCTGATGCAATTGTCTGTAGGATTGCTGCTCGAGATGCCCTATAAAGATTGAATATGCCAAGATAGATGGCCCTTTTCCTATTTCGTTCTCCCTCTTTATTTTGTTTGCATTTAGTTCATGTATAATTTGCAGTTTGGTACTACTCTTAGAGTGTACCAGCTCTTTCTAGTGAACTATTGTGTCTTGCGATTGATGCAAATTCCTATGATCTTCTTCTATTTATGAACCATCGAAAGCAGGAGCACTTGTAAGTTGTGATTGAGAAGAATTTGTTGGAGATTTTTCATTATGGATTTAGTTCATGCTACGTTTGATAGATGGATAGCTCTGATACTGCATTTGTAAGTCAAAAGTTTTTCTATTCCCAAACTTTTATTGTTTCAGCAATTATATATATATATATATATATATATATTGCATTCTAATATGAGAACCTAAACTATACGAACACTAAAACACATTAGAGTGTGCAGAGTTGCAGAAGTGAAGAAGAGTTCGAATTTTGACGAAGTTGAGATAATATTTTTTTTCGTCGTGGTTAATTATAATTTCTTGATTTACCTTCTTTCATATGACTATGGAACCGATTGTGATCGTTGGGTGATGGATTTTATCTTTTTTAGAAGAGAAGTTCAAATTGAATTATCTTTTGTACTCTTGTTTATATTTACGAGAGAAATTAACTTATTATTATTTTTAACTTTAGATTTATAAAAATGATCAATTTACTCAAGTGAAGAAATGTAATGGATATACTTACTCATGAAGAAATGTAATGGATATTTTGAAAAAAAAATGATAATTCCAGTAGCCACATCTCTGGGGGTGGTCAGTCCGGTTCCATGGAAGTTTTCCACCGACCATCAGGGTAAATCGAAAAGTGCATACGACGATCAATCCAGATGTCCAGCATCCTTTTGATTGTGTTCCCCATTTGAAGGAAAATTTTTGCAAATATGCCGTAGTTGGGGATCGAACCGTGGGTCCTCTGAGTTACAATCTGGATGTCCTACTGTTGCACCATTGTCTCGATACATAATGATATTTTGAAATCTCTTGGTATGATTGAGTTGATTAATGCGAGATTAATTTATTGGGTACGGTGAGAAGCATAATATCTTCTCTGTAGTAGTGTAGATTTTATAATAATGAATATTTTGAATAAATCAAAAGTGCTATTTTAATTTGTTTTCCAATAAAAAAGTGGCTCAACAATTTATTTGTCGATTCGGGCCAGCTTGATCCGTTTCCCGCTTGGCGCGAACACCTTGGCGGTGCTTCTTTATTACAAACACATTCGTGGCGTCTCCTCGAACCATTTTGAATCGGCGGGGTCCACCAGCCCCTCAACCGGTCCACTGTTACCCGTTGCATCCTGTGGACGCCGTCCTCTCTCCGCCAGATAACGTGGCCGCGCCTTCTCTTTCTCGTGAGCTTTGCTTCCCCCTCCAATCGATTCAGAACCACACTCTCTCTCTTGCTCTCTCTCTCTCTCTCTGTCTCTCTCTCGCTCGTGGTCACTTCACGCCGACCATTTCCTGGTCTCCGCCTCCTCCACCTCGCCGACATGGTAGTAGTGTCCATGAACACCCGGATGCTTCGACCGGCCACCGCCTCCCGCTCGAGATCCGCGGCCACAGAAGGCCGCGAGTTCATCGGAACTAGGCTCGACTCGGAGCGCCTGCGAGGCGCCCGCATCTCCGTCGCCCGCAAGCCCCTCGTCGTTCGAATGTCCGTCGCCACCACCGACGTCGCTACGGATGTCAACGTATTTGTTTCCCTTCGATCTTTCCTGTTGCTCGGGGCCACTGTCCCATCTCTTCTACATGATGAGCTATATGTGGCTGATTTGGATTGGTTGTCTAGTAACTTGTTGGGCTGTATTACCGACGAGAAAATGTGACGGTTTGGTTTTGCAGTTTAAAGAAGTGGATCTGCAGCGGAGGGATCCAGGGACAGTTGTGGCAGTTATTCTAGGAGGAGGAGCTGGAACTCGTCTCTTCCCTCTCACCAAGCGTAGGGCAAAGCCCGCTGTAAGTAATATCGGCTCGTCTTTCGTTACTTCTAGTGCTTTCATTACATGATTATGGATCGTTTTTTATGCGTGATGAAATCGTTTGGAGGAATGTTTGTAAATAGGTGCCAATTGGAGGCGCATACAGGTTGATCGACGTGCCAATGAGCAATTGTATCAACAGTGGAATCAATAAAGTGTATATTCTCACTCAGTTCAACTCCGCTTCATTGAATAGACATCTTGCACGGGCTTACAACTTCAGCAATGGTGTAAGCTTCGGTGATGGCTTTGTTGAGGTACAGAATGCTGGCCATTTGTATTCTTCTCCTCAGTATATTTGTTTATGATTTTTTTTGTCTCTGCTTATTTGTAAGATCATCCTTTTTCATTTTTAAATGCCCATTCTGCAATAAACTAGCAGTGTTACATAATCTGCTACCCCCAATTTGATCCTGATTTAATTGAAAATTATGTGAAAGTTGTATGGAAACTTGATATGGTGAAATCAGATCACAATTCTTTCATTTAAGGTTGAATTTTTCACCAACTTTTGGGTTTTGTTCTCTTTTCAAATTTTCAGTGTGGCTGGATTTCCATAAAATCTGATGGGATACTTGTGAACCTTTTAATTAAGATGCTTCATGATAGTTTTGCTTTATCAATGATTGGAATTGGGCATATTCTCTATGCTACTTGTCGATGGAGTCATCACTTATTTTTCCTTCAAAAAATTATTTCAATATTGTTTTATACAGAACATGAATTTTCAGTTTGCAATAATTCAAGTTGCAGTTAGGTACATAACTAAACTTTTAAGTTGGCCAATGATCTTATTCTGAAGAAAATATTAGAAAGTCTCATGGAAAATTTGTGTTCTTCCTATGTATTTTACATCTGGAACATCCCTGCATAAGTACAAATTGTCAATGGAGGTGGATGCATCCTAAACATAAATAAGACTACAAGTATGCTAAGATTAGTTGTATCAGGTGTTGGCAGCCACTCAAACTCCGGGCCAGGAAGGAAAGAGATGGTTTCAGGGCACTGCTGATGCTGTTCGGCAATTTCATTGGCTTTTTGAGGTATGACATGCCATGTATTCTAATTCATTATGCTCCTACACTTACCGTATCATTAGAGTAATTCTGTTTCGCTGCGTCTGATATTAGGTCAGTAATTTCTTTCTTGTTTCAGTAGGGTAAACCATTTTTATCTGAGTGCAGTAATAATTTGTTTTCTTTTACAAACTAATGATCATAGCTTTAGATGTGGAATTTAAGAAATTCAGGGCAGTTATACAATTGATGCAGGAGCAAGGATAAGGGATCTTACACAGACAAATGAATAATCTCACTTAGAGACCGAAACTCACAAGAAGAAATTTACGAAGTCAAGTTGATTAACATGAGGCATGGGGTATTGGGTCCCTTTTTAAGACTCCAAGCCAAACAAAATTTGAAATAAATTAAAATACATTAGGAAAGAAATAATTCTACCTAAAAGCATGGTTGCAAAATCAATTGATGCCAGTCCAGATTGGCCGGGTTGGATTGTGATCGGGTGATGTTGATCTGATTTTGTTTGAGAAATAGGATTCCTACTAGGGAATCTTTCCTGACCAATTGACATTTAATTTTTTTTAGGAGCAATATCAAAATCGAACCATCAAACCACCCAAGAACTTGAAACAAAGTTGATGAAGCTAAGAAGATATTTACCTCACTCAAAGGAAAAACTCTCGCACAAAGGAAGACGAATTGTAAATTGTATTAATTCAAAAATGATAAACTCCATGTCTGATATCTCTGAACCACTTTATCGATTTGGCTCTAAAAAAAAGAGTAAATAAACAATCTAATTTAGGAAAATACGCTAAAGTTATTTGCAATTATAAGTTTTTATGTATTTTCAAAATAAGGAATACTAATTGATTCTAGATTACTAAATGATAAAAATCAAATTTAAACTTGTTGTGATGCATTAATATATTGAAGGATGCTAAAGGCAAGGATATAGAGGACGTGGTTATTCTCTCTGGGGATCATCTATACCGAATGGACTATATGGACTTTGTTCAGGTATACCTTTAAGAAATCTTCATTCTTCAATATATTTGTTTTAAACTCACAATTTTTTATAATTGTTTCACTTTCAGAGTCATAGACAAAGTGGTGCTGATATTACAATTTCTTGCATACCGATGGATGATAGGTACTTAGTTCTGACTTTTTGAAAATCCATCACCGTACTAGGAAGTAATTAGTAAATGATAGTTCTCTAGAAAATTAATAAGATAATTAACTAGAATGGATAGCCTTGGGATCATAATGTGCTATACAGTTTGCTAGAGTAAACTTTATAAGCTTTACCCAAAAGTTTGTCCATTTCTACTAATTAGAGGCCTTTTGTTGGACTTTGTCAGCCAAATATTTAAATGTGGAGTTTGCAAGTTTCAAATCAAAATTAAAGCTACCCATGCATAGCCTTGCTTACTGTCAAATTAGTGATAAGATATATAAAACTGATTCCAAATGTTGGGCTAACATGGCTTGTTGATGCTGATGTATAGTTCATATTAGTTCATATCTTCTATATCGAAATGTATAAGTTTTATATGGCAACATCTAGTTCAATCTGTGTTTATCCTAATTCTTAAACGATGTTCTATGTTTTTTATGTCAATTTCAGCCGTGCTTCAGATTTTGGTTTGATGAAAATAGATGGTAAAGGAAGAGTTATTTCATTCAGTGAAAAACCAAAAGGAGAAGACCTGAATGCGATGGTAAATTCTCCTTGGCATCTCTATATCCTTTCTTCGTCATTAATGGATATCCAAGATTGTCAATTCAGAGCTTGCTACTATTTCCCTGTTGTTTGATCCTTTGATCTAGATAATTACTTTCCTGTTTGTTTTGTTGGTTCATAGTAGGTGATGCCATCCCACAATTCGGATTTGGTATATTGACAAGTGCTTCAGGTCCTATTTTATGATCTACTTAATCCCATGGTTCTTCTATTTGTAAGATTACCTAAATGGATTAAATGACTTGCAAAAAATGTAAAGTAACCAGGATGACACAAAAGTATGGGAAATATAATTTGGAACCTATTTTGATAATGGGATCTATATTTTCTCTTGGTTTCTTCCTAGTTCTATTCACTTTTTTTTTTGTTCTTTTTGTCTAATAGAGTAATAGAATCAAGGCTCAAACCATATTCTTGCTCAAGTTTTTATGAAATTGGTAAGACATTTGCTGTTTTATTTGAAGCTTTTCTATATCATAAAAATTTTCACATAGCTTTGTTGTTTGCTCCACTATGCATAGGAACATATATAATTCTTTACCTTCGTTAAGTTTTTGGATTTGGAGATTTCACTGAACACTCTTCTTGACAATTTCTTGCATTTATGTGGAACATTTCTTTGGGGCTGAGTGTTGTTGCCGAGAAGTCAGACCACAACATGATCAGTATTGAGTGTTATTTACAAAATGTACTTTGTTTAATGATCATTTATAGGAAGTCGATACCACTGTATTGGGGTTATCAAAGGAAGATGCAACAAAGAAACCATATATAGCATCAATGGGAGTATATGTATTCAAGAAGGACTTACTTTTAAATCTTCTCAGGTATAACCCTTGAACCTAATTGCATTGACTGCTATGTACATTATCCTTCCATAATTTCTCAAGTCAATTTAACTTTGCATCTTTTTTTTATCATAGTTAATGAAAAATAACGGATTGGTTATCATGAATGAATCCAAGAGAGAAAAGATACATCGTGAAAAATATTTTAAAATTTAAATAATACATTAATTTAATATTTCCCTTCAAATTGAAGCATAGATATTAACCATGCCAGCTAGTTTGATAGCTTAGTGAAATGATAAATACTAATAAGGCCTAGAATAGTTATTAACAAATTGGTCTCCAACATAGGGAAGAGGTATCATGCCATCATCACAATGCTATCATAGAAAAACAGGATTAGCAACAATGTATATTTCTATCATGGATTTTTGTTTTTTGTTTTTTTGAAAACTTTGAGATTAGGTTCCTCAATCAGGGTTTGACTCACACTATCTCACAAGCACAAAAAAAAAAAGATAGCTCAAAACTTAGCCTGAACTAGAATGTAATTGAATGCTGTTTTTTTGGTCTTGCAGATAACTAGATTTCTACTAACAAATATGCAAAACCACATACAACATATAAATGAATAGATAAGCAAGGATATCTTATTTTGTTTATAAACTTTTTATGCACACAAATATTCAAAAATATCAAATAGAAAAACACCAAAACAATGTAAGATGTGAAAAATGAAAACAAATGAGGACTTTTGAGAAGATTCACATGATAAATCTCCATTAAATCCAATAGTGAAATATGCCTTAAAGCAACACCTAATATCCTGATTTAACACCCCTAGCATTAGCCTCTAGATTTTTCTAGAGGCATCAAGGAGATATTAGCTAAGATAATATCTAGTAGGAATGTGGCAGTATTTATGATAGCAAAGGTGTTAACTATAAGATAGTGAGTAATGGTAGATATAGCAAATCATGTAGCAATGAAATGTTGTCAAGATATTGTGTTATAGTATCTTAGTTACCTTTATTGTCAAAAGCAAGGTATAAAATCTTGTTCCCAATTGAAACTGTTTTGTATCGTTTAGACTAATAGCATGGTGTTGGTTGCTGCATTGAAAGTGATTTGGAAGTAAATGGAAAATGCAAATAGAATGGAAGAACCCTAAATGAATCAATAAGATTTCCCTCTTCTGGTTCAAACTTCCCAAACAAGGGATTTAAATCCTTCCCTTCTTTTTCTCTTCCCTTCCAATTCTCTCAATCCAGGCAGGACTGATTTTGGCTTGAATGTCTTTAAGGCAGTATCAAACTACATATCTTGACTGCTTCATTATCAAAATTTTTTTTTTCTTCACAAAAAAAAATAGTATGCTGAAAATTGATGGAATGACTCTTCATCAGCATGTTTCTCATCTCTGTATAACATTTATAAAATGCTTTCAGAAAATTGACACTAAATATTTGAAGAGTAACTTCATTTGTCATCAGGATTACATTGTTAAAGAAAAGTTTTATTCATTATGTTTGCCCAGATGGCGGTTTCCTACTGCAAATGACTTTGGGTCTGAAATAATTCCTGCTTCTGCAAGAGAATTCTACATTAAGGTATGTTAGTTTTTTCTCAATATAATTTAAAATCCTATGGAGCCTTTGGCTTTTACTAATCTTTTTTTTTTCTTTTCAGGTAATCTCTTACTTAGTAAAACAGTAGTATAGGTATTTTCTTTTCCTCCCCCTTCTATTAGTATCAGAAGTATTATTCTCGAATTACCAATTTACCATTCATTAAGGACAAGTCTATATAAAGTTAATGACCATAGATTAAGTAATGTTGTTTATGTAATTGAACATCCAAATTACAATGCTAATGGAATTGACAAAGCATATTTAAGGGAGATATAGGATGTTGTAACCAGGGTTTGATTTTAATCTCAAGCTACACAGGATTTCAGTCCTTGGAAGAAGGAGAAGAAGAGGGCATCAGTGTCAGAAGAAGAGGAAGAAGAGGAGTAGGAGTTCTCAGAGGTGTGCTGAAGGAGGAGAAGGGGGCACAAGTATGGATGAAGGAGAGGAGGAAGAAGGCCAGTGTTAGAGGAAGAGGAATATGAAGAAGAGTAGGAGAATAGGAAGTGAAACTAGAATGGAGCCACTACTAGAGTCCAATGGAACTAGGGTTTCCACTTTGATGTGTAGGAGAGCCATGGAAGAAGGTAGATTTCGGTTTTGACATGGAGGAGGAAGCCACAAAGGAAACTAAATGTGTGTGTCGAGTCTTGTGGAAGATGCTGACAATGAAGGAAGCAATGACTCACTTGCCGCCCATATCGAGGATATCGCATGTTGGTCAGGAAGCAGAATGAAAAGTTTTGCCTTGTAATAAAAGACAGGATGATGGGAATAATAACCTCAATTTTTTCTTTAAAGAGTATAATCATCCCTTCTTTAGTCCTAAAATTAATTTTTAATATCTGTTTTTCAAAAAAGTTTCAGATGTTTCTTTTCTATATAGAAGTTTCAAATGTTTCTTTTCTATGTAGGAGACTGTATCACAAACATGTCATTTATTATCCCAATATACTTACTGCACAATTACAGTTAAAGGTTGATACATCAAAAGAACATTGGGTATCAGCAAGTACTCCATGGGATAGTATAGTTTCCTTAATTTCAGTATTGCAATAAGCTTTTGTTTCTATGTGATGTAAATTTCTAATTGTTTTTTTTCTATGGATTGGTCAATTTTTTTCACCTTGTTAAGGTGATATGGCTCTTTTGTGTGATTAATATGCTTACTTTTTGTTAATGGAAATTAATTTAGTAGATCATTGTAACAATGATCAGTTTCTTTGCATATCAGAAACCAAATTCACGCTGTTTCTATTGTTTGTGCTTCATAAATAACACATGCTACAAGTCCTTCAACAGGCATATCTATTTAATGATTACTGGGAAGACATTGGGACCATTAGATCCTTCTTTGAGGCAAATCTTGCTCTTACTGCACATGTAAGTGTTTTTCTCACATTATTATGAGAAATTTTTAGTTCTTCAGCTACATTTTCCAAATTTTTTTTCTCATTTTGCCTTGAAATTTACTGCAATCTGACCCTTATTTAACACTGAATGTACATCATTTTAAATAGAATTCTTGGTTTCTTATCAAATAAAATATTCTTGCTGCATTCCTTCATGCTTACCTTACTACTTCAGTTAATTTCAAATAACACCTTATGAATATCATAGGTGATATCCCCGTTACAAGAACAAATCTACATCTTTAAGTTTTATCTTCTCAAGTCCATAGCTCCTCCTCTAGCTCAAAGTCGACAACTTTCAAACAAACTGTAATCAAATAATGTAATATTTTGCATTAATCTACTGTACTCTGCTCAAGTCTCAGCCATGCCTGCATCATCAGAATGTCTCCTTTTATGCAGTTTAACACTTTTCCCCATCTTTATTGACATAATGAAATATGCATACTAGAAGTTACAAGTAATTCTATGAACTTCTTTGTTTATAAGACTTGAATATTCACATTATTTTGTATATTGTTAAACTATATGATTGATTTCTAATAAATTGATGTTCAATGCAGCCACCTCGCTTCAGCTTTTATGATGCAGCAAAGCCAATGTATACTTCACGAAGAAACTTACCTCCATCAAAAGTCGACAACAGCAAGGTTGGTTGACTGACCCAATCATATTTATGCCAAGAATGGCATTGGTTTGATAATAATATATTTTTATTGAAATTACTTCAAGGGTAATTATTATCATTGCTTAAGACCATCAAATGCATGTACATTTTTAGCCTGTCATTCCTTATGTGTGGTCTGTCATATACCTACATTTCTTTGATTAATTCTGACATTAGCTCTTTATGCATCATTTCTAGATTGTTGATTCAATTGTTTCCCATGGAACTTTCTTGAACAACTGCTTCATAGAGCATAGTGTAATTGGTATACGATCTCGTATAAGCTCTAATGTCCACTTAAAGGTTTGTTTCTTATCCTCGAAAAATTTCATCTGAAATGCATCTTCTCTGCTTGTGCTTCCTTGTCATATTAGTTGGTAAGACTTATCCAACTACATACATGCAGGATACGGTTATGCTTGGTGCTGACTACTATGAGACTGATATTGAAGTAGCATCATTGCTAGCAGAAGGGAGGGTCCCTATTGGTATTGGAGAGAACACAAAAATAAGGTACACCTGTTTTACACTAAATGAATTACTAAAACCTCATGGTTTCTTTTACTTGTGATCTGATATTAACATAGTAGATCCTTTTGTCTGCCTCCAGGAACTGTATAATTGATAAAAATGCAAGGGTTGGGAAGAATGTGATGATCACAAACTCGGATGTATGTTTCTCTATCTCATTGAAAGATAATATATACCACATATTAGTAAAAAATTTCTAATTTTTTGAAATAATCTCCATACCATTCATAGCTCATTCTCTTTCATAGTATGAATCATTTGGATTGTTGAATCAATTTACCACCTTGAATTGAAAATTAGATCATTTCTAATCCTCCAAACAATATGTACTCATTGGATGCAAGTGTTGATCACCTTTTTAGTTCCTGCACCATGGAACTTTTGCCCACTAGCTGATGGTGACCAAGGGAGGGTGAGCATGGTTGAAGTATGTAACAGTAATCTTCCATCTGCTAGGGGCAAAGTCACATTGCAAAAACAAATAAATGTATGATTCCTCAATGTGAATATGATTTTGAGAATCAATGTCCATCAATCCCTTCCTTCTTAGTAGCAGTTTGTTGTTAACTGTGAGGACCTTTTGAAGCCATTTCTTCTTTGAAATCTATAATTCTCCATGAAAACTAATTGCATAGGCAGCTCACTGTGAATTAAGTGGATTGCCATCTCTTTACTGATGGAGAGAAATCGACATTGGTGATGCTAGCATCTATATAGAGAAGATCTTGACAAATCGTTAAGATTAAATCAGCTGCTATAGGAGAGACCAAGAACTATGCTCTGAAAAGGGTTTAGGGGTTGATGGATCAGCAACGTGGTCCGTAGTGCATGTACACCATGCTATCTGTAGTACTAGAATGATAGTGATGCTAAAATCACATAAGTCCCTGATCTCAAAATCCTTTTCCATACATCACCATAATACTCTAGCCTCAGCCATTGACCAAGGAGTTCTGCTAAAATATTCATTTTCACCACAGTGCTCCATGTGGTTTGTGCATTGCTCAACGCCCACTACCACTTGCATAAATGTGTCTTATTGTGTAGAACTAAGTTAGAATTACAAGACTTTGCAACTAGGCCGTCCTTTGATCTCAAGATGAAAGAAAATGAATAGTTGAAAAATCAGCTTTTGATGCCAAAAAATGTAATTGATACAGAAGTTTTTGAAGAAAATGATGGGCAAATTTCATGCATTAAACTTAGCCTGTCATATTTATGATATGTTTTCTTTTCTTTTTTCTTTTTGGATTTTTAGGTGGTCTAGAATGTGAAGCTTCATGGTTTGCTTCTCAGTGATCCTATTTCATCTTTCTTGTTATTTCTCTATCATAAGAACTGTTGATATCATCTTGGTAATCCGCCTTAATGTCTAAATAACTATCAGCAGCATTTTGATGGGTTTGATGCATGATAGGATCACAAATATTATTTTTAAGAAAATAAATAAATAAATAATTAGAAATCTTCATTTTGCTGAAAATGGATTTTGAATCGACTTTTTTTTCTTGACTTTGATCATGAGGCAGCCCCATACTATGTCGGATGTGGGACTCACCCGTTTGTGGTAGGAGTGACAAGGTTAAACCAATCCTGTCGTTATACAAATTTAGATCTCCACACATTAATGTGTAAAGTCCTTTGGATCTAACTTGTTTACCACTAGGCTAATCAATTATTTATTTTTGAACTTAATACTTTGACAACAACTTCCCTATTATTTACCAACTTAGTAAACTGACACTTCTTGAATGCCTTAATTTTCATAAACGGAGAACAATGATACTGAATTTCAAAAAAATAAGTTTAATATTCACTCCATTCTGTTTCTTTTTTTGATATATGAACAAAAGCCTGCATTTCAATTAAAGGCAGATTCTGAATCCAGTCATTACAAAGTTGGTAAGCTGGCAATAGATGATCCTATTTCCATCTATTTGTTGATTAACTAAGAAATTTTCAGTAGATTTGCCATGTGTTAAAATAAAAGCTCATATCTTCAATCATTATTGTTCTTAATTATTAATCAGTTTTTCTCAACGGAGAATTTCCTCATTCAGGATAAACCATTTCTATGTTCTGGAGTTTATTCCAAGTGAAAATTCCTTAATTTTGTGCATGGTTATAGGGAGTGCAAGAAGCTGACAGATCTGCTGATGGTTTCTATATACGATCAGGCATCACCATCATTTTGAAGAACTCAACAATCGCAGATGGGCTTGCCATATGATCAATTATTATTTTTCCCTTAAATTTATGAGTTACTCTTGTAGAATCATAGGAAATTGAAAATTTCCTAGAATAAAAATTTTTATGGGAAATTGATTCTCATGTATACTGAAATGTTTTCTTTGGTTTAATGGAATAAGATGCAAACCATCTTCCAGGTTTGATTTGCTTCGAATGTAATAAATATATTAGGAAAGAAAGAAGAGAATAACAAAATAAATATACAAATTTGGTGATGCTGCCTATGATCCCTTATCCTATGTTTCTGCTGAAGTAAAATCAAGCTCTACATTTGAAGTATGTTACCTTGATGATCAACTTGTTTTATGGGTTCAATTTGTCTTGTGTTAAGTTTTGGTTTTCGTTTTAATAAGATTTGTAGCAGATTTTGTTCAAGTATTCTAATCTGCATGCCTTAGCCAAGAACCAAACAGAATATGTTGGAGAATTTTAGTTCTTCTGTTGTTGAAACTGGTCAAATTTTTATGATTGTAATGTTTGATAATAAGTTGAAGTCAATTGACTAGAGTTATCAACTATGATAATTCACCATAGCTGAGATTCAATTTTTAAATATTTGTGAGACCATGTAAGTATTCTGCAATTGCACATTGCACTGTAACTCTGAGGGTTGATGATTTTTGTTTTTCAAGTAAAAAATGGAAATTCATCACTTCAACAGTTTTACATGTTTAGTTTCACGACCATTTATGAAGAAGTAAATCAAGAAGTTACAGTTTATCATTATAAGTGAAAGTATTGTTTTGACTTTGTCAAAATTCGATCTTTATCCAATTTTAATAAGTTTATCCGGTAGTAATCAACTTAATTATATTTTGGAGATGTTGATGACCCTCTTAAGCTTATGCATGTATCAAAGAAATTAAGTCCCCGAGGTCATGGCGCCGCGATAGGACATTCAGGTTGTCACTCAGTAATCAACGGTCATTTCCATACGGCGTATTTGTAGGAATTTTCATCCAACTGGCGATCGCAATCAAAGGATGTTGGACATCTGGATTGACCGCTGTGTGCGCTTCTCGATTTATCCTGGTGGTGTGGATGACCTTCGTAATCTTACGCTCGTAACAAAGAAATTAAACTATATAAAGTATAGGCAACAAAACTTTGGATTCAAAGTATGTATCATCGTTAATAGATTCAATAACATTTAAAATACCACAAATGTAGGATTGTCAGACACTTTTGAGCAAAAGTATAATTATTAAATATTTTTGAGAAAAAAAAAGTATTTGACGATCCAAATGACCACAAAATTTTTCAGATTAATGAAAAGTTATATAAAAATACAATCACAAATTTTACTCAGAGACGGTGACGAACCCACGGAAAGGGGAGCCCGCTCGAATGACGACCAGATCAACCAGGCCTCGTTGCGGACCCTAACCCTATCCATCCTTGCGAATTCCCGATCATCTCCATGCTTCCAGCTTCCTAATTCTTCCTATTCCGAGCTACCCTTGCTCGATTCTGTCCGTCGCAACTGTGGCAGCTCGCAGATCGTGGAGGGGGCTTCCTGGACACAGCGATGCCGTCCTATGCGGATCTTGACCGCCAGATCGAGCACCTGAGGCAATGCAAGTTCTTGCCGGAGGCGGAGGTGAAAGCCCTCTGCGAGCAGGCACGGGCGGTGCTCGTGGAGGAGTGGAACGTGCAGCCGGTGAAATGCCCCGTCACGGTGTGCGGGGACATCCACGGGCAGTTTCATGATCTCATCGAGCTGTTCCGGATTGGTGGCGAGGCGCCCGATACGAATTATCTCTTCATGGGGGACTACGTAGGTCAGCTTTCTTTGAGCTGCAGACCTTCTACTCGGAAAAATAGGCATTTTTTGGTTTTTGAAGAAAATACATCTGTTTTTATGGCTCATTTTGGCGTTGTTCTTAACCTTTACCTTTGGAATTTTTCTTGATGTGATATGTTTTGATGCAGATCGTGGTTACTATTCTGTTGAGACTGTCACACTCTTAGTTGCATTGAAAGTTCGTTACAGAGATAGGATTACGATTCTTAGAGGAAATCACGAGAGCCGGCAGATCACACAAGTGTAAGCATCTTTAGGTGAAATTTAATATATATTTTTTCTGGATCTTTAAGGTCACGATATCTTATTGTGTACATTGAATATTAAAGTACTGGAATTTGTATTGTTGAACAAATTATTAGACATATTATTTAACTTAGTATCTGTGGTTTTGTTAATAGCTCAAGTATTTGATTTAACAAGAATTTTCCATAGGCTCTTTAAATACTCTTGGTTAATCTACTAACTGTAACTTGATAGACTGTTGTGCCCATTGTCTTCAGGATGTCTATGGCTGTGAGAAACACTAAACCTATGGCATGGAAGATCAACTTGTTGAGTGTTGCCAAGGGTGGTCCTTATGTTCTAGCTTGGATAATGGGCGCTCATATATCTTCTTTTTTGTAACACTCTGACAATCCATGGCCTCACCTTGTAGGATTCTAGTATAATTCCTGCCTTGGCTGTTTCAATATACATTGGTTGGCTTGGTATGTTGTGGGATCTCACCACATAAATGACTACTACTGACCTCTTGCTGGAATATTCACCATTAGCAACATGACTCCAAATCAATGTATTGAAAAGTGGCCTAGGCGTCCACAAATCATTTGAGCCAAGGGATCTTATCACCTAAAAAGCGATGAAAATTCTCAACATTCTAAAATATGTCATGACTCTAAACCAATGTTTCCTTGGCAGCCACTGGGCAATGCTATGTACGGTTCAAGCGCTAGAGGGTCATGGGGAATTTGTCACTAGATGGATTTTCATGCAGCGAAAGGGGAAAATGCTGATTCAGTTTGTGTCATGGTCAAGAACTTAAGAAGGATTTTTCTTTTATCATTTTTCTTCACTAATTATGATTCTTATGATTGTGAAACATTAAACTAACTTTCGATTTGTAACATGTAACTTGTAAATGTTAACTAATATTTATATTATATGTGATAAATGTTTTATGCATGTTATTAGTAAATGTGACCTATCCTATAATGTTATATAATGTGTTTTTCATCATATTATTGACATTGACTTTTTCTATGTGGAATTGCCAATTAAATATATTGATGAATATACTTTGTTGGATATATGTCGATCACTTTATCAATATAAATATTTCAAATATTTTCTATACCTATTTCTTATGCCCCATATCATGCTCTATGTGCACCATGTAGTGGGCTGATCGCTTGCCGCCCAAAAGTACCTTTTAAAACCTTGCTACAACTACTGACAATCCAAATGTCATCCTACTTAAAAGTGTGAGGATGTGCAATGCCCTTGCAGATCACAATGTTGGGGGCTCTTCCATTCCTTTTTGGATATCCTAGGGACTGAGATAGTGGGTGGCATCTTCATGAGTTGGAATATAACTCTTTAGTTTCCCATTGGGGACCAAAATAACCTATGGCCTGCACAACGCCTCTAGACACATGGTATTTAACATTGCTCTTTCAATTTCTAATGTCTATGGCCCTCTTTCACAGAGTTTAGAATAACATTCTTCAAGAACTTTCCTTGATTTAACACTTGCTTGGATGCCTCCTGATTGTGCCTGGCAACTTCAGTGCCATCTTATTTTGGTAGAAGTGACAAATGTCACAGCAACCTCAGAAACTCAGAGGCTTTAAGAGGTAATTATTGAAATGAAGCAAATGGACCTTTCATACTCTGAAAGATAGTTACTTGGTTCAACTAGTGGGTCCTCCATCCATGGCAAGTCTCTATCAAGCTTTACAGTGTGCTGACCAGACAGTGTTCGGCAACTCCCTGTTGTCCTTTTGGCAACATGGCATTCTAATCACTATTCACTCTTCTAGATGGCCTCTCTAGATTGTATCACTATTAACCTATCCGGAGTGAGAATGCTTGGCTCTCACAATGGGAGTTCCTTAATCTCTATATTGATGCCAAGGCATGTTTTGGGGATCCAATAAACCTCGACTATGTTTTGATGATGTGACTGATCTTGTTTTGAGAACTGAAAAGGCATCATAACACTTGCACACCAATCACAATAATAAAAATTAGTTGAAAATGATAAGATTTGAATTTCATTATGCAGCTGTTTCCACCAAGATCATCCATGATTTCTGTATAGCTTTTTCTGATAAGATCATGCATATGCATAATTTGCTACTAAACAGAAAAGTTCACTTGCTACTAAACTTCACTTTTTTTTTTATCTCAACTTACTCGACTCTTATCTTGACCTTATCCTTTATCCTCAGAACTCCTTACCTCAACTAACTTCACTCTAAACTTGGCCATATCCTTTTCCTTCAATACCCTTTATATCAATTCTCTATTTCAACCTTTTCCCTTTGAGTTTTGTGCTCAACAATGTATATCTGCTAACTGCACTCTTTATCTTAACCTATCCCTTGACCTTAACAATTGCTACTCTTTGTTGAGTTCCATTTGAATAATATCTCGCCCTTTCTTCTCTAGACTCTAATGTAATCACCACATAAAAAAAACCTATGGAAGTCCAAGGAGGTCAGTTTATAACTGTGTTTTAATAATACTCTTGAATCTTTAGTAAGTCTGCATTTCTTATATATTAATGTAAGAACTTTTAGATTTTGTAGCTCCGGCAGCATAATATATTAGTTGGAATACACTACTTGCTACTGTTGTTCTAGCATCTATTTCTATAAATAATTTTCTTGATGGCCTTTAGTTTTCAATTTCAGGTATGGATTTTATGATGAATGCTTAAGAAAGTATGGAAATGCAAATGTGTGGAAATACTTCACTGATCTATTTGATTACTTACCT
Organism: Curcuma longa; assembly: GCF_044706935.1. Lineage (NCBI taxonomy): Eukaryota > Viridiplantae > Streptophyta > Magnoliopsida > Zingiberales > Zingiberaceae > Curcuma > Curcuma longa. The sequence continues at coordinate 17,258,340 of NC_133871.1, read as the reverse complement.
CTTACAGCTCTTATTGAGAATCAGGTCTGGTTCTTTCTTTTGTATGGTCTAACTCCTGTGCAACACTAATTTATTAACATTCAGTATCAGACAATTCATTATATTTGTTTTCAGATATTCTGTTTGCATGGTGGTCTCTCCCCATCCTTGGATACATTAGATAGTATCCGTGCTCTAAGTCGCATTCAGGAGGTAAGCATGCATTTAGCAATTAGTACTCTGTCCTTGCAAATTATTAACGTGCTGTCAAATTAGAGGATAATTTTCATTTTCCTACAAAGGTAAAAATCATTTTGCTACCAAGTTGCAGCCCATTATTACCTTGATCTCCAAAGTTTCTTTTATTTTTGGAAGGGAAATGATGCTATTTAATTAGGACTAGGTAAACTTGAAAATTTTATGTTTTATGAGTTGTAAGATTTATTTTGATTGGGCCATAGCAAATTAGATAATTTTCGTTATAGTTATGGATATTTTTGGGGAATAAGTTATTTTTTCATGAAAATTTTATATTTCTGCTTATGTATTCATTCAGAATCTATCTAGAATAGGATTATGGAAACTTGATTTTGTTCATCATCCTCTATTTATGGATGATTTTGAATGACATGCTTTGAGTGTGTAAGTCTAAATGTTTTTGTACATCTGAACTTCTCTATGCTCTATAGGTTCCACATGAAGGTCCTATGTGTGATCTTCTCTGGTCTGATCCGGATGATCGATGTGGGTGGGGGATATCACCTAGAGGAGCTGGATACACATTTGGGCAGGATATTGCTCAACAATTCAACAACACTAATGGACTCACCATGGTGGCCAGAGCCCATCAACTGGTTATGGATGGTTATAATTGGTGCCAAGTAGGTTGAAACTATCATACTATTTACTTTCTAAATTATGTATATCTTCACCAGGTGCAATGCATTTTAGTATCATATGGACAACTTAGTAATAGCTTCTAAGAAGAATGCAGGGCAGATAATTGAATCCTGATATATCAATTATGTATTAGTAGTCACGTAGATATCTATGGTAAATCTGGACGGTGACATATTTATTCTGTTTGCTAATGCCTACTTAATAAAGTTACTATCAATCTCCTTGTTCTTGCACATTCCAAATGTTTATTGATTCTGGAATTTCAACAGCACAATTTCTCGATTATATTGTAAATGACAATATTTGACAGAAATTTTGAAATTATATCGACTCAATTTTCATGACCACTTGTTTATAACTTTCTTGAAGAAACCTTATCAGGTCTTTTTACAATAAATTCTCTTAGCCGAGGCTATCACATTATCATTGTCCCTAGCAGTATCATTAAGCATTTTATTTTAATTTTGTTTTTGTTGATATTTGATTTCGCATTGATGCAGGATAAGAATGTCGTCACAGTATTTAGCGCACCAAACTACTGTTACCGCTGTGGCAACATGGCAGCTATAATGGAGGTTGGGGAGAACATGGAACAGAATTTCCTTCAGTTTGATCCAGCACCACGACAAATTGAGCCTGAACCTACTCGGAAAACTCCTGACTACTTTTTGTGATGTCGATAATTCTCATGCATCTTCTACAAGCTTTGTTCAGCAGATTCGTTGTAGAAAGAGTTTTGGTAATTGGGGAGACCATCATTCTTTTTTTTGGCGAGATTACACCAGTTTTATAATCGTGCTTCTGGTTGTGTTTGGGGCATTAAGCTTTAGGAAGCATGATTCTCTTCTCAGTTCATGCACATTTCGGTATTGGAAAAACACACAGTGGTCCGTTCCTCGAACTGTCGAACATGCTTGATTGTATCTTATTTTTCTTTGATCTTCGGTGGAGGTCTGGAATATTTTATACAATTATACCGGTGAATGTAAAAACAATAGCATGTTCCAGACTTATGTGGTAAGTTTAAATTGCAACTGGGCATTGTTTGGTGTGTGTCACTGTAGTTCAAATTGATGAATTTTTAACTGGAGGATGAAATTAATTGAATGGTAATTGAGTTTATTAAGCAGGCGACTTAAATTAATTAGGATAATTGAGTCTCAGCTGGGGTACATTGTAGAGAAATTTTCATTCAGTGAGAAATAGATCTAAAAACGTTGGTCATGAGTAGTAGGATCGGTTATTTCCATGATTAATTGTGGATATTTAGATTATTAAAAATAATAATAATGAAATAAATAATTAGTAAATAAATAACATATTTTTTGTTTATGAATTAGATCGTAAGTAGGGGTTTCAACTTGATAGTAAAAGATGAAATTCATCATTCAATGATTTTATATGGTTGATTTCATAATCATCTATGAGAAAATAAATTGAAAAATTATAGTTAACCATTTTTGAGAGGTTTAGAGGTCAATTACTACCTTTGGAGTATGATTGAATTGGTTACTGCCTTAGTGGTAATTTTTTGATTTATTTTGTCATATATAATCATAAGATCGATATACGAAGTCGATGATAAATTTCACCTTTTTACAACAAAAGACCAATTGCCTATTAATCATCATAATTTATAAATATTTGTTAATTTCAAATAAATTTTTATTTATTCTTATTTATACAATTTTTAAAAGGAAATAAAAATGGCGATCCAATCGCTGTCTTCCACAGATATTTTTGTTTTTTTTGAGCCTTCAAGTGGTGGGCACTCGTTGCGAGCTTCATCTCTGTGCTTCGACTCGGATGGGGCTCCGCTTCAAGGGACCGCCTTCTTCAAGCTACGCTCCTCCTCTTCTTCTTCTCAAGCCAGACTTCCTCTGCTCTTCTTCCTGTAAGTCTTCGACCCAAATCTCGGTTTTTTCTACGAGCATAGTCGAAATTTGCTTCTTACTCCTCCTTGCTGGATGCAACTTGTGTAAACCATTCCGTACGCGCCGCTGCTAGTCGGAAAATTTAAATATTGGGGGTTCTGGTTGCTCCCTCGATCGGGCTTTCTCCAAAGGAATTCGGGAAGTTTTAGGTTTCTTGATGATTTCGACTCTTAATGTAATGGCTTGAACACGATTTTGTATGTCTGCATCAGTTCATCTCCTTGACCGCACATCTGTATCATGTTCTGTTCAGTTTTTAATTATACGCTGACCACGCACTCGTATCTTGTTTAGATCGGGGTGCATGTATCAGTTTAAATGCGGTCACGGAGTGTATATCCAACCCTCGCAGCTTGTGCTGTGGTAGCAATCATGCCTGTGCTAAAACATGCCAAAATAGATAGGATATCATATTCTTTTATTAATCACTCGCAGCTTCAATGGCAGTGAAAGGGCAAGATAACCAGCTCGGTTTATAGCTAATCTTCTGGTGTAACATTAGCTACTGGGATTGTAGTTTAGTAAGTTCATTGATTGCTGAGTTGGTGGTATTGGTCATTTTAATGACTGATAAAACTGATTAGTTCTGCAATGAGTCTATGACAGTGTTGTTGGCATTCTTGTTTTTTGTTTTGTATAGTTACTGTCTTGACATATATTATTAGCTTTATTATTAGCTTTATTTTGTTTTATACTGGGATTGTAGTTTAGTTTCATTGATTGCCAAATGAATCATATATCATTATTAGCTTTATTTTGTTTTATTAGTATTTGTTTTATCCAAAGAATCATATTGGCTTGTTTTGTCTCCTATGTTTAGGTTGTAAACAATGCATGTTGTAGAGCACAATTTAATTGTTTCCATGTGGTAACATGCAGCTGTATATTTGGTCCATTCACTGAGAGACAGAGAAGTCTGTGTTAAATTTGGACTTCTATTGCACAATACTGATGAAGGGAAATTATCTCATGGTACCGCGACCTACAAAGCCAAAGCATGTTCCTTTGGACAAGTACAAAGTGTTGAACAAATAAAGGTATCTTCTCTTAATATTTAATTTGGAATATATACTTAAAAATTAAGCCCATGTCTCTATTTGAGGAGACTATAGCTGAAGTCCACTGCTCTAACAACCAGGTTAACTTGGATAACTGCACTTCTAAAATATGCCAAGATGTAGCCAAACAAATTCTGAAAGTGGAGGATTCTTCATTTATTCATACAAATTTGACCCTGAAGACTGCTGCAGAATTAGCCATACTAATGGAAAACATTGATAGGATAGAAGATCTTATTGTTGGAGCAGACACGGTAAGGTTGGAAAGAGACATTTTGACTCATTTAAGAAGGCTTGGGGCCATGAAATTATTTACTACCTGTTTCTCCAAGGCCTTCACAGAAACCATAATCGGGAGTTCAAACTTGGTGAATAAGCATCTTGATGCATATCCCTTTGAGCTTCGCTTTGATGAGAAAAAGGATAGCATACTTGTCCACTCTAACAAAAAGGAACAAAGAAAAAAGAGAAGAGCACGAAGATTGGAAAAGGTTTCAAGGAGATCTGTTTTACAAATACCAACAAAATCTAGACACAAAGATGAATTATTTTCATTACATAAAAGAGGTCTAGGAAAATTTGCTGGTCTTTCTGGCTCAAAAGAAAGGGAAATGATTGCTAAAAATGAATCAGAAATGTCTATGGGAGTTAAGGTACTGATGTTTTTGAAATGTTTTAGGCTTTTAGCTCTATAGAATTGTGAGGATAAAGATAATTGGTTTAATTTAATGACCAGGAAATGGCAAATCTAGAAAAGCTATGCAAAAATTTGGAGGAAGATATGGGAAAACCACCCAGTTTTACAAGGTGGGCAGAAGCAGCAGGGCTCGATCAGAAGACATTGCGATCACGTCTTCAATTTGGATGGTATTGCAGAGATAAACTTATAAAGAGTACCCGCTCTCTGGTTATCTTCATTGCAAAGAATTACAGAGGAATGGGGATTGCATTTGATGATTTAACTCAGGTTCAGAAGAAGTCCTTTGTCCATTTATTAGTAAGTTGGATAAATATTAGTGAATTTGTTTTTATGTCCATTCAATCGTACCACAGGCAGGCTATGTTGGAGTCCTTAATGGCGCAGAAAGATACGACATCAAGAAGGGATATCGTTTTTCAACCTATGCACAGTACTGGATTAGGAAATCAATATTGGCAATGATAGCATGGCATTCAAGAACAATAAAAGTGCCTGTAATTCCTTTTAAAGATCTTAGAACTTGGAAATTACTCATTTGATTTCACTGTCATTTACACAAAAGTTTGGTATTTGATTTTGTAGGTAAGAATGGAAAGCATGATCAATCAAATACAAAAAGTGAAGGGAAACTTCCACACCTCAGAAGGAAAATACCCAAACGATGAAGAGATAGCAGAGTTAACTGGTCTCTCACTAGCTTATGTTAGACTCGCTAGCCAGTGCTCTAGGTCTGTTGGTTCAATTGAGCAGGAAGTCAGGGACGGATGGAACACAAAATTCATGGTAAGGAAGAGATCAGAATAAAAAATAGCTTGAAATGAGTAATTCCTTAGTTGCCTTCTAACTATCAGAATTGATTACCTAATTGGAAGTACTTTTTTTACTCAGAATGCTGTCAATTCATCATTTAGCAAAAACTCTATCTTCTGTTTATAACCATGTGCTAATACATTGTTTAATATCTTTTTGAGAAGTAATCTACTTTTTGTAGGACTCGTCATCTATAGTACAACTAGACTCTATGCTATTCAACAATAAATCAAAGAAGCAAAAGAATAATCTTATTGATAGTTTGAACTTCATTTAGTTTCTACTGTGTCAGGAAATTACGGCAGACACTTGTGTTAAAATTCCCTATGAGTTCATTGGGAAGGAGCATGCAAGAGAACAGATCTTAAATCTTCTCCAAACTTTACATCCTAGGGAGAGGCAAGTATTAGCTCTTAGATATGGTTTAGAAGATGGGAGATGCAAATCGCTCGAAGAGATTGGAAGGCTTTGCCATGTTTCAAGGGAATGGATTAGAAAAATAGAAAAAGAAGCTTTGTCAAAGATTAGAAGCCAAGAAATGCAAAGAAGTTTGTCACATTACCTTCAATAGTCATCTTCTAACTGAGAATTGTTCTTTCTGGTAGTAATACTATTTTAGTTGGATTTTTTTCCCCTCTTTGTTTAGAACTTTGTAGATTTTACATAGGATATTTCATGTGTACAAGATAAATTTCTTTTCCAAGGATGTTATTCTGTAAAATATGCAAGTTTGATTTGACAATACTTGAATTTTTCATGTTCTCAAAATGTATATATATTACATTAACATTTTTTTAGTCATTGATGAGCTTAAATTTAATGAAGCTAGCTCTTATTGTAAAACATGTTTTGAAAGTTCAAAATAGTTGTCATGAATACAAACCACAAACAACTTATCATATAGAATAGTTAGAATAGAGCTTGGAGAATTTGTTACTTGAGATGTTGGAGAATTTGCTTGGAGTTTACTAGGATGATCCAAAATGACTGTTTATGAATTGCCCATTCTTATTATTTGCGAGCGAGCGAGCGATTGTAAAGAATATCAATGCATTTTTTTTCTTCAAAAAACAAAATAACTCAAAATTGAGTTTCTTTCATAGATTAAACACTGTTCCATTCCCTCTTGTTAGTGAACATGATCCTCCCACCAATCGCCTGTCCCTTTGTTGTCGCTTCACCTGCCACTCGACAATGGCTAAAGCTTCTTCAAAGCCTCCCAAAATACAAATCTCTTCTTGCTTAACTCGGCTGGCTGCATATACATGAAGAACACACAAGTCAAACAAAAAACAAAATTCAGCAACCAACGAAATACTGCTATTAACTGACTGATCAATTATGCTAAAGAACAAGGAATCAAGAAACAGGAAGATTCAAAGAAAGGTTCTCATATATCATTCTTATCAATTAATGAGGTAACTTCGCAAAGTAACTACTCACGAGCACTAGTTGAGGTCCATGATTCCATGGGTTAAGAAGACTGCCGACGTCGATGCTGTCGAAGGGGCTTTCGGGTCGTCGAGGATGTTCTCTGAAGAATGCCGTGCAGACTCTGCGTTTGCTTCTTCAAGATGGGACATTACGGAATGAAAACTGAAGGCCTCTTCTAGGTTGTGGTAACTGTTTCTAGTAGAACTCTGTGAAGTCTCCGAAGGTAAGATATTAATTGGAAATGCAGCAAAGGGATCAAAACTTTCATCGGTGATCGTCGTAGAAGATTTTTCTTCTGACTCTAAGCTTGTGTCTGGAACCCCAAAGAGGTCCACATTTGAAGGAAAACTAGCGGGAAAGGCAGGTTGAGAGGCAAAAAGATCCATGTTTCCCTGCGCATTGAAAAGATGAGCAATGCCAAGAACATTCAATTCACTGACCAACAAATTTATTTGAATTTGAAATTGCACTAGGACACGAAAAGCTCCAACAGGCAATCTATATGAACTAGAGTTGGTATTGACTGAACTAGTTTCGACATAATCATTCAACACCTTCAGTTTATATGACTTCCAAATAACTCATTGACCTTTGGAATTAGAAAAACCTGATTGTGATATTTCGATGTTGCTTCAGCGTGTATGTCTGACGGAAAGATGGCACCAGTAAAAGGATCGATCTGAGGACTAGCAGTGCTCTCATTTGTGGGTGTTGTTTTCTGAAAAGATGGGTCTGCTAGTTCTGCATTCTTGAGATCACCAGATCCTGCAGAGTCAATCAGTTGGATCACCAATCCTGCTTCTAAGTACCGATTATTCGGGGTTCACTAACCATATTAGATTTCCTACAAGTATCATTAAGGAAGACATTTTCATTGTAGAAACTAATCAGAAGTCAGCCTAATATGTCTACAAGTGACTGACTGGTTACTGAAATATGCATTTGTGTCTTGGTTTTCAGCTCTGAAAGCTCCACTTGCACAGAACTAAATCTCCAACATTGAAGGATAACTAGTTCACGTCGTTATGCATGGTCACACATGAAGATGAATGGAGAAGTAAATTTGCTATGAATTTGCTAGGAGAATTCTACAAGACTTAATTCGAATAACAAATGGCAAAACCATCAAATAGCTTTGTCTTTCAACTATTGCGCTGGCCAAAATATTGAGTGCATTAAAGCATGGACACTCACCAGATGCAGAAGATCCACGCGGATTGAAGTCATCCAAGCGTGGATCAAAGTCATCCAAGCGTGGGTCAAAGTCATCAAAATCATCCTGCCGGCATTGCGGTTGGACATTTTTTCTTGTTGAACTGCTAGTTGGCTTATTCGGCATCCTGGGGGGTTTAGATGCTACAGAATCTTGATTCCTATAGACAAAAGTAAAACAGGTATCAGAGAAAGAACTAGCAAAAGAGGTAATGAACCCAGTGAATTGAACTTTTTCTTTGACGAATTGATGACTATTCTCTATATGCTTGTCCTCTTATAAAACATAGGATTTGTGGCTATATGTATTATAGCTTAGCTTGATTGTCGCGCTAAAGTTTCATTAGCTCTATAAGAGTGTATCTTAGCTCGGTCATCAGATGTTACAAACTGATAACTTCGCTTGTGAATTGTGATGCCTTACCAAATGTTAATAAAACTTGATAGTCAAGCTAACTGATGAAGGGTAAATGGATGAATTAGAAAATGGACATACTACTAATTTGCATTTACCGTGTTTCATCGGGCACAAGCTTCTCGGATTTGCTCATTTCATTTTCACAACCAACAACAACTTTTGGCTTATGGATATCTTCAATAGCATCTTCGCATTTGCTTTCTGTTTCAAATTGTTTGTCCATGTCAAAACTCATGGAATTGCTTCTCCTTGTGAATCTTGGATTTCCATAGTGATCATCACTGTTGCTTCCATCATAGGAGAGTGAACGTGATGCATATGCATTAGTTGTCGATGATCGTCTATAGTACCTGATGAAGTGGATTGATAGGAAAAAATTTGACCATATCGAATGACGAGTTCAGCATTAACACTGGAAGAATTTCAATGAGCCATACTTATCATGAGGAGCAACTCTTTTGTCTCTGATTGCTTGTATTTTCTCCCTATCGTTTAGAAGAGCCAAGATAGTCTCTACCTTGATCCTTACATTTATTCCGACATCCTTCCCCTTAGGCTCAACATATTCAAATTCAGAAATCGCCTTCACAAATACGTTAGTAAAATAAGAAGTACAAGAATGAAAACAACTGTAAATTGAATGCATAAGATAATCTCATTTAGGGTAATTAAGGCTATACTGAAATCCAAGAAATATGTGCAAGAATGTCATCAAGGGCACTTTCTGATCCATTAGCCACCAAGTACTCAATAACAGTCAAAGCCTGATGTTCAACATTCGAGAAATATTAGTTCGAATGTCTTAGTTAATTCGATATAGCAATTAGGAAACTAGAAATCTGAGGAAGAAACAAGTAGCAGCTGAAGCACTACCTTATACACATGGCGCCAATTTGGTCCTGTGTCTGTCAATCTCGTCCATAGAACATACATAACTAACGGGCAATCCGAGCTGATGAAAGTATACAGTCGAATGAATATATTTAGCATTGATCTAAAAGTATGGAAAATATTCAGAATCAAACCAAAAAACAAAATGGTTTACAGTTTTTTTGTTGCTTTAGCGATCTCTGATAAGGCAGTTACACTAGGACCCCAAGGTTCATCATTGGTAGCATCAAAGACCTAGAAACATTTGGGTAGTTGTTAAACAGATACTACGAACTGACCGAATCGACAGAAACAATACAAATTGCGAGTTTATTTGAGTCTAGTTCCTAATTTAGCATGGTAGACTTCCGACTTTATCTTAAGAGACATGAGAAAACTTTAATTTATTGTCATAAATATTATTGTTTCGCATAAACACGCATTGACGGATGCAAAGGATAAACGAGATAATGTCACATTACATTGACTGGATAGGATTATCGTCAAAACTATAGAAAACTAACCTTTTGTTCGATCTCCGGGATCTTGAGCACTTTCAGATTGACCTCCCTCTTTCTGGATTGGATTGTCGGTAACGGTTAAAATAGAGCAGTCTGGAAAAGCATTAAACAAAGAGAATCCTCGAGGAAAAAAAAACTCACATGTCCCGTACAATCTGATCGATAGCCCTCATGAAATCCATAGCCAAAGCTGCGGAACGAAGGGAAGCTTGACGTTCGGATGGCCAAGAATTCAGAGGGAATGGAGAGGCGTTCTGTTGTTTTAGATGGCTTTAAAAGAAGAAGAAAGGAAATGCCCCTTTTTAGGGGTTATTACTTATTACGGAGGGAGGAATGAATAAAAGTTTTTGCTAGGTGAGTATTAATCGAATTAATTGAATCGGAATTGAATCAATTTTTTTTTAAATTAATTGAATCGAATTTTTTCAAATTAATTGAATTGATTAAATTTTAAATAAAAATCAAATAAATTAAATTAATAAAATATTGATTAATTTGATTTTTAATCGAATTAATGAAAATAATTGATTTTTTAAAAATATTATAAAATATTTATCAAATAATTAAGAATATTCATGTAGTTGCTGAGGAAAAGAGATTATTCATGTAGATCGTTGAGTTCATTGATTTATTTGTTGGGTATGGATCAGTTTATTGCCAAAATTAGCACGGACGGGGTAGGATCTAGGATCTAGGAACAGATTGCATAGGAATGGGTGATGGGGTGGAGGTATTTATAGAAACAAAATTTTAAAAAACAATTATGATTTCTAAAAGAAATTTTAGCAACTATATGTCAAAAGAACTAAGGAATGGAGGAAGAGCAAATAGAGACTAGGCTTGCAAGAGTTCATCTAAGAAATGAGGTGTAATGGGATAGAAAAATAGAAGAGAAAGAAAAACATGGATAAACTAAAATTGTGTAAATCATGAGTTTTACATAGATGATTAAATTTTTTCAGGATACAAAAACAAAATGCTAAATTGAAAATTTTACTTTATCACGTCAGCGTTCTGTTAGATGAGATGGATTGAAACAAATTTTCTTAATTTGCAATTGTATCTCAAGCTGGTAAATGAAAAAAAAAAAAGCGGCAACTTGGATTCATAACGAATTCAAGTGAATTAATTATTGGAACATTTTGGCCAGCTTGCATGGTTTATAAACAATAACTTGGTGTATGTTTGACTAGGAAAGAACGTGACACTAGGAAATATAGGGAAAACATATTCTAAAGCCTCAAACAATGTCTTCTTTTGAAGAGAATACAGAGATGATGCATGTAAAGGATGTTTCCTTCAGGTCGCTGGCTTGCCAACTCGCTCAGCTATCCATCCCAACCCATCATACAACCCCTCGCCGGTAAGCGCACAGCAAGCCTGGATGTGCCAGTCATGGTTCTTGATGCTATGCAGCGAGAGGGCTTCAGTTACCTCAGCAGGGGACATGGCATCTTTCAGATCCTGCTTGTTCGCAAATACGAGTACCACAGTGTGCTCAAGGTCACCATGTTGGAGGAGCCTGAAAAGTTCATCCTTCATGATACTGATCCGAGCTCGATCAGTACTGTCTATTACAGCAATAACAGCGTGAGTGCCACGATAGTATGTCGCCCATGATGTTCTCAGCCTTTCTTGTCCACCTAGATCCCACACCTGCTCATCATGTAGGGGTAGCTCAGAGTATTAGCACAAAATCAAATACTATATATTTAAAGCAAAACATGTTATTGAGTTCTGGTGTCTAACTCAAGGACCCTTATGGAAACAATGGAAAAAAGATGTTGTAAGCATCACCTTAGAGGAAAGTGCAACCTGGAGATGTTGGTTACACAAATCAATGAAGTAGAAAGATTAAGAATATGCATTTCATAGTATGCCATAGTTTTGGTCATAAAATGATATAGATGCTTCATTCTCATGTCTATACTGAAATATAGCAAATATTTCATAATTTGTTCATAGAATGAAATAAATGGTTCGCTTTATTTTTACATCTGATTTCATGAATTATACAAGTAATAAAGGAATAAATAAAATCAAAATATCTTCACAATTCATGTGTTTTCTTATCACAATTTTGTGAGAGAAAAAAAAATCTGATAATGATGAAGGAATAAATAAGATGGATTTAAAAAGGATACCTATTATGGCTGAATTTTCTTTTAATCTATTCAATCAACAAAACCTAAGGACAGTGCTTACCCTCAAATCCATAAATATGAAATATAATTTCATGCAAATCAAAGGTGCATTTACGCTACAGCAAACGAGCTTTAGAGCTTTTATTGAGAAAAACAAATTCCAAATAGATTCACTTACATTCATGCAAACAAATAAGTTCAGAATCGTATTGTTTAAAGCAAGCTTTAAATTGTTGTTCTCCTTAATAGGGTAGAATAATATATACACGAAAAAGGAATCTATTTAAAATCTAGAATTTGTAATTAATTTTAGTAATTATTCTAGTCAAAAGTTTGGTATCTTTTAATTTGATAAGAATATGTTCCTATTAGGTATCAGAGTTTTCTTGTACTACATCAAGTAAATTAGCAATTTTTTAAACTGTTGAGACAAATATGCACAAAATTTTAATTTGAAAGCAAATTCAAAAATCAATAGCTTCATCAGAATATATTTACAACTTCATTGACAGTAAAAAAGATGTTATTGAGTTCTGGTGTCTAACTCAAGGACCCATGGAAACAATGGAAAAAAGATGTTGTAAGCATCACAGAGTAAGGAAAGTGCAACCTGAATATGCTTTCAATTGCACAAATCATAGAGGAGAAAAATAACTGTCTGTAGTTACTTTCTGATAAATCCAAGCAGAAAACCAAATATGTGGGTAGTATCTATTTCAAAACTTCCATTCATTTGCAGAAGTAGCATGTGATTCTTAGTGAGCTCAAGCCAAGCTTCAACCTTATTGAACTCAGCTTGGACTGTTAAGAGAAAGAAATGAAAGGCTAGGTAGCAGATATACATGCAGGCACAGGAGAGAGATGGGGTGGGGAGAATAAGTGAGGAGAGAATGCATACCTTAAGAGCATGGTTGCTCAAAAGAGAAGAAACCTAGAAAGATCAAGAAGAAAAAATAATGGCAGAGTGAAACTAACATTAGAGCAAAAGGGTCTTCAAATCACTATCATCTTTTTTAACCGTGAGGGGAGAGACAATCACCAAAAGATAGTAACTCAATAGTCAGCAGCATGGTGGTACTAATTTTCCCTAGTAATATGCAAGTGAGCCATACCAAGCTTATCATAAAATTATTAACCTTTTACAATTGGTTTGCATGGGTTATATACTAGATATAACTAAACTTCTACACGCCAAATAGATGCTACAAGATAATCAACTTTTTGGATATTCTTCTAGACTAATTCATTCACATTTGAGGTTGTTAGCCATAATAATATTTAATGGACTAATTCATTATTTTAATTCATGTTGATTAGAACAAGTATTTCTGATGATTCTAAACCATTTGTTTGGATTATGACGCAAGATTTTAAAATTTGGGTTTTGGAACCTCTTCATAATACTAGTCCACGTAGAGAGTTTCACAATTTTAATTCCACGAATTATCACAAAGTTAGTAACATTTACAATGTGATTGCATCGAATATATACTAGGCAAGATAGATACGAACTAAACTTGTACACAACAAATAGATGTTTTAAAGAAATCAACTCTTTTCATATTCTTCAAAACTAATTTGTTCACTATCAGCCTCAGTATTTAATGTCAAAACTTATTGATTGTTTTAATGCATGTTGCATTAGATAAAATATTTGTTTAGGTGATTCTCAACCAATCATTTTGATTAGGTCACATAATTTTAAGATTTGAAATCATAGGCCTCTTTATGATCTCAGTTCCATAGAGTTTTAAAATTTTAACTGTGAGCAAATAGAGACAGAAATATAAACCTTATAAGAATTGAGGGAGTGAATGAAAGAGAGACAAATGAAGAGGCAATAGACTTTCAACTGTCATACCTATCTATACCATCGAGAAGTCTCTTCGGAGACATCCGATATCTATACCATCGAGAAAGAGAGAAAAACCATGAGAAATTCAACACGATGACAAACAAATAAAATATATTAAAGAAAAAATATTTTATGATTAGTAGTTATTAGATTCCAAATAGAATAATTAACTAAAAATCTAACATATGTGATTGCAAATATAGTAAATAGATTGAATTAGGTGCATTAAAGGAGCTCACAAACATAATCACATATGAACTGTAAAGGGTCACAAGTTGTTTTAGCAATCCAAATTAATGAATCATCAAAGGAAACCAATACTCTCTTTTACCTTATATCAATGATGGGCTTAGAATTTTTTTATACTTAAATGTGGCAGAATAGTCTAATCAGACCAGATCATTCGCCAATTCACTGCTTTTTCATTCTTATCGGCCGCCAATTTGGCTTCTTATCAGCAAAGAGCATTAAACCTCAAGCTAAATCACACTTTGAATTTGTAGATAATCCTTAGCAAGTTGACAAACATTGTTTGCAGCTCATTCATGATCAAAGGAGCTTATCCACGAACAAGCACATTAGTGCAGTTAAATATAAACTTTAGCTAGTTGATAAACTAAAAGGGCAGCCCGGTGCATAAAGCTCCTGTTAATGCGGGGTCCTGGGATAAGATCTATTGTACGCAGTCTTACCCTGCTTTACAAGCGACTGTTTCTGAAACTCGAAAGGCTCAGAAACAAGACAAGACAGAGGCTCAGCTAAACTTAAAAATAAGCAAAAACAAATTGTTGAAGATTGTTATTTATCATAATAATAAAGCTATTGAAAGTAGTTTGTTTGTAACATTAGATGATCTAAGTCCAAACCATCATACATTGGCATACATTTGAGATTCTGAGAAACCAAACACAGGTAACTCTGTAAATTAAGGCAATAAGTTGCTTTGTTATCCATTGACAGAATTATTATCTATTGCTTCAATAACTTGTTAAATACCCAGCCTAACCTGTTCAAACCCCTCATTTAATTTGTAATCATATTATGACATTGTGACATGTATATACAAAGGTATATCAAACATCATTTGGAAGGAATCCTCAAGTTAGAAGAATAATCTCCCTTCCAAGAAGTAACCACAATGTTTTCTCTAAGAAATCCAAACGGTTTATGAAGCAAGATACTTATATTGAATATAGGCAAAATACATGTATTATGATTGCTTCCTAAAATCAGTAGTGGCAACTGAAATTGTGAGTTGTTTTGTCAACCTGTAAGCTGATTATACTAAAAACATTGATATAACTCATTTTTAAGGAAAAAGGGAATGTTTCAAGTTAACCAAGGAAAAGATTGACATATGCCCTGTGCCAGATGGCATATCAATGTGCCGAATTTTATATCACATTTGATTTTTCATAACATCTTATTGCACCTACAAATATAATGCCAAAATAAAATTTCTGGTAGTACAAGTATGCACATTGATGCCTTATATTAAGTAACATTGCACATAAGCTTGTACAAATCCTTGATTTTGCCTAATCAACATGACTAGACAAACTATAGTTTGTATTTCCTCCATCTCAATTTTGCCCTCTTAAAACAGGGATTATGTTCAATTTTTGGTGATTTAAATAGTGTTCTAAAGCAATTGAACAGAGGAGTGTAAAAAAAAAAAGGAATATTCAGTTAGGAACCTAGGGGTATAAACACATTAACAACAAAGCCTGCCAACTATAAACCAAGGAGTATCAACATGCTGTAGGAAGTAAAAGGTACTAAAAAACAAATGAATCCTATTATGATATTTGTTTTAATCCCCTTAAAAGAAAGAGAGACTTGCTCTAACCATCATAGCAACATCAGACTTCCATTATTGTGTTTATTGACTGATGTTAAAAGGAAAGGCTCCCTGAAAAAGTAAATAAAAAAATTAAACGATAATGCTTCTTAGGACAATATCAGGTATTCATAATCCACATGTTTGTTTGCAGTTTTGCCTTCTCTAAACGGAAATTTACAGCAAACTATACCAGAGGGAATTTTAAAAAAATGGAAATGAAACAAAAGACAAGATATTTTGACAGACAGACAATGTCAATGTTGGATCAAATGAGAAAAATTTTGGAATAAAAGAGGAAAGACTTGAAAAAAGGAGGATGGAAAGTCTAATTGGGTAGAAGAAGAGAAGAAAAAAGTATCTTGTAAAAACATACAAGAGTACTAAAATGAAACTAAGTCTCTCAAGCATAGAGAGATTATCTCCAAGTATATCAGACCTGATGTAGATGAAACAGCAAAACAATTAGAATGCTGAAGCCAATGAGAATGATGTCCAAGATTCCAATGTCCAACCATGCTGTCACGTACATCTTATCCGAATACTCAGTAGTTATAGTCCCAGTAAATACTATGATAAATATGGATTGGCTCTTCCTAAATGGTAAAAAATAATTTTTTTAACGATAGGGAAGAAATAGCTGAAATTCGTAGGTTCATGAACTACTGTACCATAACTCTTACATAAACAAATTACAACAAAGTGCCCACTCCTATAAAATTTCCTGATCATATGTAATTGTATGTCAGACGCTGCCAAATGAGATAATCTACCCATGTCGTTCAACGAATTCATCAGGCAGCCTGCTTCTTTACGTAATCGAGTTAAAACATTTAAGTTTGCATGACTAACAACGCAGAAGAAAATATACAAAACACTAAAAGCAAAATAATGATCACTAACCTCAAATCGTATGTTCTTATAGACGACCTCCTCCACGTTGCTGCCGACCGTGGGACTGGTGTTCACAACCTCCCCCAGATGCAGTTTGTACAGCGTCGTAGTCTTTCCGGCATTGTCCAACCCAATGACCACGATCTTGTACTCCTTCGCGGGAAACATCAAGAACCAGAACCTAGAAAAGAACGCCCCCATCTCCTCCCCGATCTAACCTAGCCACCAACGGAATCTGGCAAAAAAAAAAATCAGAGCCATTAAACACTCACGTCGAAAACCCTAATCCATGAAATCTAGAGAATTTCACAAATAGGAATCAGGACCGATCGACGACTCGAGGAACCAAACAGAAATCAAAAGGCCAAAAAAAAAAAAAGTAGCCCCAATTGGTAACGAATCTGCACCTATCGATCGCGGGAACTGGGATCTGGACTTCCGACCGGAAGCTTCGCCCTCGCCTGAGAAATCGAAATAGCGAAGGAAAAAAAAATGAAATGAGATATATTCCCAACATATGTGATAAAACTCCTTTTATATTGTTCCACAAAGGGGAAAGGAAGCGGAGGCGAAACCGACGCCAGCCCGAGCCACGTCTGCCAAGTCACAAGTGGGCCCACCAAACACCGCGACGACCTACAGGCTCGGGCAACTAATCCACTTCTCTTAAATAATTAGCAACTAATTTAATAAACAGGTATAATTAATGTCATGGTTTAAGCAGCAAGTCTGCTCTCCAGTACTGTGAAAATCTAGATACTAAATTAAAGAGATTTTTGCCCCTTGTATTTTTATTTTTTAATTTTATAATAATTATTTTCTCTTAAGTAAGAGTATTGCTAGCGAACTATTCAAGTTTGATTAAAAAAAAAAAATTCGTTTGAATTTGTTCGATTAAGTTAACGAGCCAAATTTAAGTTTGATTTTGAGCTTGAAATATTATCGAGTTAAATTCGAGTTTAATAGTATTTGATTTATGAGTTCGCAAACATGTTTGTTTAAAAGCTCACAAGTATATTCGTTAAGAGGATCGCGAATGTATATATATATATATATATTTGATATACTGCACGACGATTTCCTACGTGCCCGTAAGCAACACGGGATCTACTGTTCATCACGCGATCGCGTACCAGATCTGACCGTCTAAATGTGGGAATATACAATGTTCTGCCCTGACCCCCCACCGCTGTCGCCGCGCCGTCCGGCCATGCGATCGAGCGCGATCGACGCGTCGCTTGTCGATGCGCCAACCATCTTCGACTGCGATTTGATCGGAAACGTTCGGCGTGCACTACTGCCGACCGCGTTTCACGGTCAAATCGATCGATCGGAAACTGGTTGGATTCCGACCACAATCCCGCATTCGGAATCCGATGTCGGCCAAAGCGTCGACGAGCGACGTGCCGATCGCGACCGGGCCAGTGGGCGACGGTGGTCGGATGGCACGGCGGCATGGGTGGATCAGCTGTGTCACTCATAAGATCACGCAGTATGGATCGCGTAGTATATTTTTTCTACTATATATATCGAATTCGAACTTTTGACTGTTTGATTCAATTTGATTCGATTACACCCTGTCCCTAAGGATGAATCATTTGTCTATTTATCTTTTTCTATCAAAATAAACAGGTCCGCTTGGGTCTGTCCCGAGCCGTGCCCATCCTTGTCGCTCTTCGTGAGCCGTATGGTTCCGAACCGACTGCTTGGATTTCTATATATGTTATTGTTTCTGGAAGCGTCTCTTCTCACGCCAAATCTGAGATCCAGTGCAATCTCTCGCCTCTCGCCTACCGGAGAAGAGAACCCTAAAATTGTGATCGCCGCTTAGCTCGTCGTATCTAGCTCTGATCCGCAATTTCGATCCCATGAACGCTTCCAAGTTCATGGACAAGCAAATCATGGAGCTCTCAGGATCTTCGCAGCCGCCCGACAAGTTCTTCGACCTCATCAGCCCCCAGGAGGAGCATCCTATCAGCACCGCCGCCGGAGGAGACATCAAAAAGGAGGAACAGCATCAGGAGCCTGAGATCCTTCCGAGCTATGATTTTCATCCCATCGGATCCTTCTCGCCCCCGACCAGCAGCGGCGGTGGAATCGGTGGTGCTTGGCCCACCTGGGGTTCCGGCGACTCTAAACTGGCTTCCTTAAATCTCAAAGTATGCAAGTTTCTTTGGATTTTCGTGATATTTTGTTGATCGGTCTTTAGTATATTATCATGGATTTTAATTGGATTTTGGTAGATCTGATGTGTTCCCTTCGTTTCACTGTGAAATGATCCTAGTTCCTGTTCTCTCGTTGTGAGCTGGTGTAGAGATTCTGATCCTAGCATGAAATTGGACCCCCAAAAAATTGACAATCTGTTCTGTAATTGGGATGGGCCATTTGTAGATTTATTGCTTTGGAAGATAACTCCTGAAGCTAGTGGTATGACTTGGGGCTCAGATCTGTTCAACTTGCTGTGATAAGAAAAGAGAACGTTTAATTAAATCTTCTGATCTGAGAACTAATACGATGACTATCATACCCCATCTTAGGCCCTTTCACGTTACTACTGGGAATGACCACTTGATGACGATGCAATTTCATCGGAACAGCCTTCATACTAGTCAAAGGATTTGTATCAAAGTCATAAAATAACACAAACTCAAAAAGGCATTCCAAACTTTAATTCCAGAGGTAGTAGTATCTTAGAGCAGTCAAAGTAGCAGAGTAGCCCCTACTAGCCTTGTGTTGATCTAGGAACAAATAGGATTAGGATTGTCATAAATTGATAGAAGAACCTCTCTAAGGAAATCAACCAAAATGTATATAAGTATATAATGGAGATATGTCATAGTCTTTTATTCTACTTGTTTCAGTGGCTGGATTTTGTTTTACATTTCTATGTCCTTACTTTGGTAGGGAAACTCAATCGTACTCATAAAGGGGGTGCATGTTGCTTATATTGACTAAGGGGCCATTTTGGTCATAGTCAAAAAAAAAAATTTCCATGTAATCTCCAATCAGGAGCTAATGATGCCCGATTGCCACAGGCTTATAATTTTTCGAGCTGTGTAATCTTTGTGTAGGTAGCAACTAACTATTTGTGAATCCTAACATTCAGCATGTCATTATCTAGTGTTGGCAGCAACTAACCCAAATGGTAATTATCTAGTGTGTATTGACTTTCTCATGCATGATTGATGCAAGTGGTTAGTTAAGACTATTGCACAAATTTCATTGAAATTGTTAAATCATTTCATTTGGGGATCACCATTCTTTGATACTTAACCTCATGTAGCTGAATGCATAGTTAACTTATGATAACTCCTAGTATAGGGAGCTGAGGTTGGTTAAGGTGTAAGCAACTTGGCTGAAGTGAACAAGGGTGGGATTAACTCGGTCTTTTGATTATTGAGATATATTATATGGTTTGAATCTTAAGGTTCACTGTGAAATTGAGGTGAGGAAGAGCAGTGGCCAATTATGCTAGAGTGGAGATGACTAGAAGGAAAACAGGATGCAACAAGTTGTCATCTGAAAATCGTTGGAGTCCTTTGCTTTTGTAGTTGACCTTCAAAGACCTCTTTACATATTGCCCTTGATTCACTTTTATAGGTGTCAAGTTAATGCCCATCTAATGGTGGATCTCCTTGTGGCCAAGACGTCCATGTGGATAGTGTGTTGCTGTAATGACCCCCATCTGTTGACCAAATTGACCAGACACTTGCCCTGTTCTTATTGGTTTTAACTAGGTCACACAGATTGAGCCTCGTTGATGTTCATCACAATGATGCATGGGATTAGTGAGTAATATTATCCACAACAAAAGTAGGTCATAATCTACTGGGTTTTGAAGGGTGCTTCGTGTTATTAATTTTATCATATTCAATTTAGATCACAATCTACTCAATTCAATTTATCTACAACATTTCATGCTATATTTTAGAACGTTTTAATTACTGTTTCTTGTTATTACCCTGAATAAGCTTGTATAATGCTTCTTTTTTTTCAACAATGATCTTGATCATGACTTTTTTTTTTTTCATATTTTTGCAGAATGCTGGTACCACCCCAGAGCCTCATGGATTTGCAAAAGTTGGTCATGAGAAAGAAAAGAATTCATATGATAATGTAATTGGATCTGACATTGATCACATAGTGAAGAAACATGCTGATAAACTGATGGATGCTATGGAATTTATAAGTTCAAAGCTATTACAACTTGACAACAGGACTCATCACCTTGAAAATTCTTTAGCTGAGATTAAAATGGCTATCGCAAATAATAATGGCAGTACAGATGGAAGGCTAAGTCAACTCGAGAATATTCTGAGAGAGGTACTTTTATTTATTGTTATATTTTACTTATTTGCATGTCTATCATGTGAAAGTTCAGTTTATTTCAACTTCCTTTCATTTAATTTGTCATACTGTTAGCATCCCTTCTTGTTTAAGTTAACCTAAATTTGACAAAGAAAAGAAGAGGAATTAACTTAGACAGTAGTTTGCATGTATTACACAATTGTGAAGAAGTGCAAGTCATGAATCTCATGTGATTAAGAATTCCTTTTATATTTTTTTTGCCTCTGCTTTATATGTTCTTATTGAATTATATGATGTCATCCACTTCTAATTAGTTCTTGCATTGCCTCCTTGTTGAGTTGTTTTTTCTTGTGTAGGTTTCAATGTGATTCCTTGATCAAACCCCTTTCATGTCTCTTAATTGGTTGACTTCTATCTGGATCAACCAATTTGGATCGCTATCAGCCTTGTGGCTTGCAGTTTTCAGTTATTCCAAAACTTATCTTTATAGCTGAGAAGAATCCCAAGATTCAATTACTGACTTTCGTCTTCACATACTATTACCTAAGCTTTGTTAAGCACTTAGTTAGCTGACATTTGTTTAGGATCCATTCTGGATATGAGGCTGAATAGTAGCTACCGTTTCTGTCATTCTACATTCTTTTTTCCTTTTTCCTCTCAAAGTGCTTACTATATTCTGATCAATTCTTATGCTCTCTGCATATATTTCCTTTTTTTCTTGGTAAAATAAAAAAATTGAACATATTTGTTCTTTGAGCTATGCAATAAATTTAACCCGAATGGATGTTCATAGAGGATTTAATTATTCTAACATATCCATATACAGTTGTATAGGTCAACCTTGTTCCCCTATACTGATAAATGGCACAAATTAACTAAAATTGAATGGGTCACATGTTCTCTAGTTCAGTTGTATGTTGGCTAGAGAGCCTATAATTCCATGTTTGGTCATTGAGCTTTTAATGTACTCTTGCAGGTACATTCTGGGGTGCAAGTTCTGCAGGATAAGCAAGATGTCGTGGAGGCACAGCTGCATCTTGCACAATTGAATGCTCCTAAGGGAGAGCTGCAGTATTCTGAAAGTTCAAAAACTGCGCAACATGAATTGCACCAACAGATACCTCCACCACAACAGCTCATCCAACAATCCTATCAGCACACTGTCCCATTAGCTCAGCCAATTATGCTTCCTTCTGCATCTGTTCCAAATACTCCGCTACCTGTACAACCCAATTCATCACTCCCGATCCCTCCGGCGCCTCAATCACAGGTTCCTTCAGTGCCATCTTTGCCACGAGATCCTTACTTTCCTTCAGCAGCTCCACCAGTAGAGGGCCCATCTAAACCATTTCAAGTCACAGCTCAGCAGCAGCAAGCAACGGCACCTCCCCCACCTCTGCCACAAACCTACCAGTCCTCTCAGCTTCCACAGTATCTCCAGCCACCCCCATCACACCAACTTGTAAATCCCTCGCCGCAGTCACTTACCATACCCCCTCACTCTGAAGAATCTGTACATGTGCCTCCGCCTCAGAATTATCCTCCGAGCATCAGGCAATCTGCTCCTTTTCCACAGCATTCCCCCTCTCAACAGTTTTATGGTCCCAATTCCAGCACGTATGAACCACCTACAAGCAAGCAGGGCCCTGGGTTGCCATCATTTTCCTCTAGCTATGGGCCACCTGGTCCTAATTACTCAGATTCATATGTTCATACTGGGTTTGCTTCAAACCAAAGTAACTCTGCCATGAAACCCTTGCCCTTTGCGTCCTCTGTGCCACCTGGTGGAAGCAGCAATTATCCACGTTTGCCGGTGGCCCGTGTCCTACCACAAGCTGCACCGACTGGGTCTGGTTCAGGTGGTTCTCCAGGGGCCAGAGTACCAATTGATGATGTGGTGGAGAGAGTTACTACAATGGGGTTCTCAAAGGACCAGGTCAGGGCAACTGTGAGGAAACTGACTGAGAATGGACAATCAGTTGACCTGAATGTGGTTCTTGACAAATTGATGAACGATGGGGATATCCAGCCGCAGAAGGGTTGGTTTGGTCGGTGATGAATGCAGAAATTTCATGACGCTGTGTATAAAACTCCTATTGCTGGATCGACTGATTTGAGAAACATCTTGTGGTAGTGTTGTGCCTCCCAAGCACAATGCATCAACTGAATTTGTTTGTTTACTCTTGCCTCGATCAGTGTTTTCCATAAATGCTCCAAATTCATGGTCAGTTTAAGGTTGTTCCTTAATGACAAATGCTTGGATAAATATGGTTGTTCAATAGTACTTTCCCATTTTAACCCGAGGAAGGCAAATAATGTGGATGCTGTAAGGATTTACATTCGTCCCGCACGATCTCGTTTCAGCAGGCGACTTCATCAAGTAATGTTCTGCAAATTATAGTAACATCTCAGCAGGACGAGCCTTTCAGGGATTGGGTTTCGAATTATCCAAAGTAAAGAATATTTGTGTAAATAGCTGGTAACGTTTTTTATTCGGTTTGAATAAAGGACAGTCTATATAGTCATACATTAAATAAAACCATAATAATATTTTTTTTTATTTGTAAATTAATCCTGTCTTTACGGTGTGGATGTGATATTTAGAAAACATAAATAAGAAAAGTTAAATTTAAATCTTGAACGAATATTGAATATTCTAAAAGAACGAATATTTTAAATTTATTGAGAGGGAAAATCGTTTATTTTAAATTTGTACCTCTAGATTATTTATAAAAAAAACAGAGAGAGAAAAAGAAATTTTAAAATTTGATTATTTGTTGCAATGCTTTCATGGTAGTTGGTGCTCGCCCACGCCATTGCATTGGTGCAGTTCACAAGCTAGTAATGAAATAAAAAAGAAAAAAAAAAAAAAAGAAAACTTCGTAATAATGCCAAGGTGATTTTACCATTGGTACTTGGCAGCGACCAGGACTTGTTCATAAAGCTGAGCAGCATAATCCCAACTAAAGTCTTGCATCATCCCTCTCATCTGCAGCTCCTTCCAACTCTCCTTGTAGTTCCGATACGTGTTCAAACAATGCCCTATCGCATCTACCATCCGGTTTGCCTCCGCCTTCTCAAACGTCCAACCCAGCCCCGTACCATTGAACGGATCGAACTGCTTCACTGTATCTCTAAGACCACCAACGGCATGCACCACCGGGACAGTTCCATACATCATCGCATAAAGTTGGTTCAGGCCACAAGGCTCAAATTTTGATGGCATCAGCAGCACATCTGCGCCGGCGGTGATTCGGTGTGCCATTTTATCAGAAAATCCAACCCACCCCCTGACCTTGCTGGGGTACTGAGCTTGGAACCTTCGAAGCATATCTTCCAGGTCTCTTCTTCCAGTGCCTAGCATGACTAACTGTAAATCCTGACCCACAAGCCATGGCATGGCGGCTTCTATGAGATCGATGCCTTTCTGACCATCTAACCTCCCAATGAATGCAAAGATAGGAGCATCGTCCCGCGCCGGAAGACCGAGCTCGCGTTGCAGAGCGGCCTTGCACTGTGGCTTTCCTACTTGAAGAGTTTCCAAATTATAGTTGGTGTAGCCATCTGAAGTTAGGAACACATCGAATTTAGGATTCCAAGTTTGGGTGTTGATCCCGTTGACAATGCCCCGGAATTTCCAGCCGATCTCGTTAATGATCCCATGCAAGCCCCATCCACCTTCAGACGTTTTTAGCTCCCAAGCATAACCATGGCTAACAGTGACCACCTGGTCAGCACATTTCAGACCAGCAGCAAAGATATTAAGATGTTCTCCTCCGACAGGGTCATAGAGTCCGAAGAGGTCCATGTAGTGTCCTGGCAAATCTAGACGGCCGAAGTGGTCTAGTGGACAACGACCCTGCAAAGGGAGAGAAACTTTACTTAATTTAATGAAATAGATGAGAGAAAAATTTACCTACAATGCTGTGTGGTCTGATAATTAAGGCACCAGTGCATATAAAAGGTTATTATCATATCCATAGTTCATGTCACAATTCATGTCATAAGGTATGATACATCATATAAAAAAAGTCAAATTTGAAGGAATTATGATGATTGTACATGACTTAATAGAAAACAAAGGTTATGTGATTCCATAGAAGCAAGCTCATCAGAAATTAATCATACTTGTTAAAGTTTAGCCCTGGACATTATAAGATTAAACCAATCCCCCTATAAAAAGAAAGAAAAGATGAATCATCTTGGTTATAAGAGTGGATTGAGTGGCAACTGAGAAGAAGAATCTGGCCACGCTGAAGTGTCTTCCTATATCTCTCTTCATATGGCCTCCTCATCTTCTTTTCAGCTATGTTGATGCCATCAAGGAACTAACAGAGAAATATCATGTCGTCCATTTCATTAATGAAATAGACAAATATTCTAGTCAACTGATAAAGGTGGAAATTATTAACGTATTTTATTGTGACCATGATCAGCGTGTCTCTTTAATGAGGTTATCTTATTAAATATGACATTTTGTTATTTTTTATCTATTTTAGGATCTAAAAACTATCTTTCTAAACCTATTACAGTTTTTAAACTGAATTCACAATTCCAATACATGATATCCCTTTTGTTCAGGATCTATTTTAGGATCTAAAAACCTATCTTTTTAATCTCAAACTACACATGATATGCCTTTTGTTCAGCTTAGATAAGAGAATGATATCCACTTGCCTACCTTCAATAATTAACCAAATGTTGTAATATATTGGAATAATAGATCTATAACAATTGATTGCATGATGATAACAATGCCGATAGAGTTTTTATCATATATACCTGGTGGGCTATGTTGTGTATCACCAAAACACATCTGGTGTATATCATCAATCCGTTGTTACGATAATATGCTTTCAGATAAACAGGAAGCAGGGCTGTATGCCAATCATTAGCAATGAAAACTAAGTTCCCATCTCCATAGCAGGCGCCACCACATGGAACATACCAGGGAACCTGAAAGGCTGAAACAAGTTTGTTTACATTGTTCCATGTGAATGAAAGTATCGATTAAATAAATGTTGAGAACATATCTTTGGTTACTGAAATATAATATAAGTTATTAGGTAGAATACCAATAGATCAAGTTCAATTAATTCCTGAGTACCAAGCATCAAGTAGGATGATAAGCAAATTAAAGAATACTGCCACAAGTGGACTAGTTATTCAAATTCTATTTTTGGAAGCTTTTAAAAATAAACAATGATAGCAAGTATTCAATAACAGTTTTCCTATGTCGATCAATTAAAAAAAATAAAGTATATTTCCTGCAAATAGACCCGTAAACCCCCAGTAACCCATAACTAAGGTTTAAAATGTCAAATTGTGACAGAGTTTCTATCTCTAACTAGAAGGATACAGTTTCTGTGGCCTGTCATGTTTTACCAATATAGTTTAATTAACATTTTATTGAAATTAATTGTTTACTTAATAATTGTTAAATTATGTTTATTCTTTTTATATTTGTTGATTAATTTGACCACATCAATATCTAATTAAAAATATTTACAACCAATTAAATTTAAATTTTTAACTTAGCCACTTGTAAATTGTAACTTTTAGGTGCCATAATGATTTATAATCAATTCAACTTATAAAACGTTCAAATGATCAACAAGAAAAGAAAATGAGACTTTCTCTAGTCCTTTGTAAATTATGGCATTCTTGCTTTCGGCAACTTTGAGCAATTTCAAATTTAAAAACCCGAAAGACTTTTTATCATTGAAGATAAAATTTATTTTAAACGGTATATTTTAATATGTTTATGTAATTGTATATGAAATTTATTCGTGACCATTTGATAAAAAAATTTAAACATTAAATATCACTTTATTTCTTATATTTTGTTTGATAAAATCTAAATAAAACACATGGATGCAGTCAAATACTACAAAATTTTATGAGTTGATTTTAATTTGGTTTATTTCTTCCATATAACAATAATAATACTTGGTTTATCCTTCTGGTCATGAATCACAGTGTCATATTAATTGATCATGGAGAGCACCATCATGCTCAAGAAAGTACCTCAACTGCCGCCTTGCAGAACAAAACCATCCTTTTCAGTATATCCTACACGTACACCAGAAGAAACATTTTTTGCCATAAGATTTTATTAATATTTATAGTCATCAAAACAAGATGCAAAGTTCAATTGAGAGTTATGAAAACAATATGATATAATCATTAAAGTTTAGTTATGAAGACAAGTAAAAACAAGGATTACCTGCCAGTTTCCTCCATAAATATCATTTCCAATGTGGCGGAAAACAGGGCTATCAATAAAGACGAAATCAACAGAGTCAATGTAGGCATGATGATAAGTAACTTCCAGATCCTGTAAACAGAATGCAAAGTCTTCTATAATGTATCTGTTATATTTTATGTGCTAGGATTTGATACAAAGGTCATGTTTAACAGATAAATACCTGTCCGTCCGCCTTGTACCTTCTCAGGACACCTAATTCTTTGAGTTCAGAATAATTGCCATACTTTGGAACCACTACCTAATTAATCAACAAATCAACTTGTAAGTGGAACCAAGCAATTTGGCTAATACTTCAATTCTAAACAAAAATGAGGCCAGCAAAACCCATTGGTTCTGATGAAAAGGGAGATAAATTAGTATTTACGTCCAATTGCTGTTTACATTCCCACTTTATTTCTTTCACTTTAGGTTGACTAACAGAAAGAGGATAATCATAGTACTAATTACCATTACTCGGTGTCCTCTCCTGGCCAATGCCTTAGGTAAATCTCCAACAACATCTCCAAGCCCACCTATACAAAATCATCAAGAAGTGTAAATACTAGGCAACAAATATAATGACATTTTTTGTAACAGTTAAAAAGTAGAATAAATGCCTTCACTCAAAAGGACAAACGATTTTGGCATTGAAGAATAGGACATGCAATAAAATAAATGTCAGGAATGCTGAGGACTTTTATCAAAAAGATTAGTTTCAAAGTTAAAGTGGATGTAAATGCCTGTTTTAGACCATGGAGTACATTCTGCTGCTACCACTATGACATTCATGACATTTGAGTCAGCCAAAGGAAGAGAGTCTAAGTTTCCTTCCTCGGATGGCAGATCTTGTTGCTCATCTGAAACCGGGAGATCTGTTTCTCCAGTGAACTCAGGATTGTAATCTACCACAACATCAGAAATAAAGGTGTCAAGGAGGACCGGAGGTATAATTTGAGGCTGGGATTGCTCAAAATTGGTTTCTTGCAGTTGTTGAAGATCATGTGACATAGAATTCTCAATTTCTAAGTGATTTCTGGGTTCATCATCATCACTGACACCTACTTCATTTGACTGAACAAAATCATCAAAAGAAGAAGAAAAGTCATGTGTCCTTTCAAGCTCATAGATATCCGTATCAAGTTTTGACAGAGAATCTTGACTCTCACTGTAAGAAACTGCTTCAGCTTCTTCCGGAATCATATAGTGCACAGGCAACCCTATGATGTCCATTACACTTGAGCTAGTCAAAGGAGAGGAACTTGTGTTCCCTTCTTCGGATGGAACCTCTTGTTGTTCATCAGAACCATCCATGTTAGTTTTTGTAGTGACCTCAAGGTTATTATCTATCATAAGAACAGAATCACACATTCCAGGTAGAACAATGTGCGGCTGAGATTGCAGATGATCAGTTTGATTTAGCTGTCCATGAGCATCTGCCATGAATTTGCCAATAACTAAGTCATTTGTGAGTTCATCATGATCACCTACACCAGCTTTAGATGACTGAGCAGAACTAGAGTAAGACAAAAGGTCATATGTTGTTTCAGTCTCTTCATTATCCATACCAAATTTTGTCAAAGAACCTTGACCCTGGTTGTAGGGAACTGGTTCATCTTGTTCTGTGGTAATATATTGCTCAGGTGGAAATATGGCATTCACGACATTTGAGCCAGCTAAAGGAGGGTGGCTCAAGTTTCCTAGCTCAGGTAGCACCTCTTGTTGCTTATCTGAATCATGAATATTGAATTTTGCAGTGATATGAACGTTCTCATCTATTACATCAGAACTAGACTTGTCAGAAGGAAATGGAAGTGTAGTTTGATACTGAGATTGCTGATAATCAGTCTGCTTCATCTGAATAAGATCATGTATACTAGCTTCAGTAGATTGAGCAAAACTATCAGAGGAAAACAAAAAATCATGTGTCTTTTCAAGTCCATCATTATCCATATCATGTTTGGGAATAGAATCTTGACTCTGATTGTAAGAAACTGGTTCATTTTTTTCTGAAATAATAAATTGTTCCACATTTCTTTGTTTTAGTTCTCCAGCAACTTCTGCGGTGGACTTTTCAGCTTCTAAGCCTTTCATGAGTTTTTCACCATCATCAACATCAGCATGAGTTGACTGAGCATAGTTGTCCGAGGATGTCCAAGAAGCACTTTTTCTAGATAGTTCTCTAGCGTCACCCATAACAAGGAACGGAATAAACTTACTCTGATCATTAGAGTCTGGTTCCTCTTCTAAGGTATATGGCTCCAAGCTCTTCTGTTTTAATTGCCCAAGATGTTCATCTTCTAAGCTATTTGTAAGTCCCTTATCATTGTTGATTGTGACAGTTTCAGTTGACTGACCAAAGCTGTCAGACAAAGTCAAAGTATGTGTGCTATCAAATTGGCCATTTTTCCCAGTATCAAAGTTCAACAAAAAATTCTGACTCTGGTTGTAGGACTCTAGTTCATGTTCTTCTGCAGTTATCCTATTATCCAAGTTGGTTACTTTTAGTCGTCCAAGAGCATGTTCCTTGGATTGTTCAACTTCCTGTACATTTTTCAGTTGGTCATCATCAACTACACCAACTTCAGTTTTCTCAGCAACACTGTTATCAGTGTCAGGGTTTGAGAGAGATCCAGGATTCTGATTACCAACAGTGGGTTCGTTTTCCTTTGTAATAATACTATCCTTCATGGATGTTAAGTCCTCTCTGCTCTCAACAATCTTCCAAAAAAAGAAAATATTTAGCATCAGATCCAAATTTAAACAAAAAATAAAAAATAAAAAATAAATTTATGAACTCAAATCATTATAATCCAAGCTTATAGGTGGCAACCACCTATACTAGCTTGGTACTCAATTAGGGAAGTTGGATAGATCTGAGAAAGGGAAGAGTTGCTCAACTGACATTTGAACTGAAGTTGTTTTATTCAGTTTAGGTGAAATAGTCTAGATTGTTATTGGTATTGGCTCTGGGCATCAAGAATGTATCCTGAAGGGGAAGGGCTGAGAGTTGGTTTGCCAAGGTGGAGATAAATAGAAACAGCTCAAGGATGAACCAATGTGGAGATAACAAGTCATTACTAGAAGATCACCTAAAGCCTTTGGTGATAACTGTTCCTTTTTATTAGCTTCAGAGTGTTTGTTGTCCAATTACAGAACTCCATATTGACTAGGATGTCCAGATGGATCTAATTTGACTAGGATGTCCATATTGAACTAGACAAATGTCCTTGCCCCATTGGTTATATCTGGGGCACATGGATTAAGCTATGTTCTCACTTTGATCATTACAGTGGGTACATATCATCCTCTCAAAGATGTAGGGATTAGTTGAAAAATTATCCACATTAGTTATTCCGTCTCAAATCAAGTTTTATGAAGCTTTTTTCTTCCTTGATTTTCATCATCATTACCAAGCTTAGGTCATTCACCCACTCATTGTCACTCCTCTTCCATAAAATGTTTCATCTATAAGTAATGGTAGTTGAATGAAAAAGTTTCATCAAGTTATTGTATTCTTTTGGGAGGTAAATTGATTTCTTGAAAGCTCAAGAAGTCAACTGTATAGTCAATAGTCAAGTAGAGCGTAGAGGTGCAATACATGGCTATGACTCTATCATATATGAAGTCATTAGATCAAACAGTCAACAACCAAGTTGAGACATATTCCCAAAGAATCTATGAAGTTACAATATGACAATCAATCTTTCAATGAAATATTATTTTACCAGATCCCTCTCCATTGCCAAATTACTATTGCTCCATTTCATGACAGCCACAGGTGGATCATGAATGGTATCCTCATAATTTGCCTCAATATCCTCTTGCCCCTCAGCACTATTGCTTTTTCCAGCCACAGGTCTTCCATGTGTTCGGCCATTTGGAAGTAGACACACAAACGGTCCATGGTAGACTACATGAAGAAATTTCTTGGTGAAAGCGGTTCCATATTGGCTCTGAAGGAGAGAGAATATTAATCTTAGAAATTTGAAGATATAGAAAACATATCTTGAAAATTGCTAACTCCTTAACCTGAAAAAGCTAAGCTAGGAGCTTATGAGGAACAAACAAAATTACTTGCAAGGGTAACAAACAGATGAAATAGTCTCTTCTTCTTCTAGGATCAACATGTAAGAAAGTCCGGTTGGATTGATTAAAGAAGCAACTTAAAATCAAGATTAGACAGACCACGACTTGTTGATTCCCATCAAGAAATAAAATCAGAAACACACAGTGTATTTTTATAATAGTAATAATAAAAATAAAAAAACATTGCTCGCAACACAAAATCATCAATACTTCCTCCACAAATATATTTAAATGATGAGAAACAGATCGTTTTGTGTTCATCAAAAGTTGACGAACGGATCAACGCATCCGTTACCCAAGGAACAATCTGGAAGGCAACTTTTTGTGTTTTTTTTTCCTTTTCGAGCTATTCTCACTGATAAAAACCATTTTCCCCAAGAAAATAATTAAAAACTTTTGCAGCTTCATGTTATGATCCGATTGAATGTCGTAGTACTAGTCCATGTAGAATGAGCAAGCATACAGAGAGGGAGGGGGGAAACTCACACTCGAGAGCGAAGAAGATCGCCGATGCCGGACCCCATTGCGAGAAAGGCCGCAGATGGCCGCCTCGCGCGGTCGCAGAGACGGGACTCGAAGAGACAAGGAGAGCATTGTTGCCTCAGCGACGATCAAGTGCGTGAGCGATCGCTCTGACCCGCTTCCGGAAACTACACTTCTCCTCGCGATGCTCAACTGCGGTAGCAGCGTTGCAAGCTTTTTCGCTTTGTTAGGAGAATATTAAATTTAACCCTTCCAATTATAGTATTACACAAAGTACCACCTATTTCAGCAAAAGGCACTTGACTGCGAAATACGGCATTACAGACGTTTTTAAAATGCCCCTCGAAGTTTAATTACTATCAAAATAGCTGATAACATTTCTATTTTGAGGATGCTTAAGCAACTGACGTTGTTATTTGCAGAAAGAGACAAAAATAAATAAAGAACACAAGAAGAACGGCTTGCTGATGCGGCACCCTTTTGCCCTCTTCCTTCTTTAAGCTTGCGATGCAACGGAAAGAAACGTGTAATCTGCACTCTTCGTCAAAATATAATTTCGTCCCAAAAATCGATTCCACGATTATAAAAAAATAAATTAAAAATTATAATTATTCAGTGTTCTCTTTACAAATTTGACATTATTTTCCTCATTAAGCATTGTATTCTTACAAAATATAAGATATTGTTAGGTGCGATTGGAACTTTCCCCTTTAATTTTTTTACCATTTTTTAATCTTTTTTCTAAATGGATAAACACTATCATCAACTCGGTACACAAATTAATCAATACAGCCCTATAAATTAAATTAATTTCAAAGACATAAACAATCAATTCTACAAATTATAAATATTTTTAAAGAGATCCGAAACCCAGATTTGTGAGAAGAGGTCTACAGCTTCGCTCAGGAAGTTTGAACAAGCTCCAAGTAAGTTTTGGATAATTCACTGGTCTCAACTTTGTGACATTCAGGGAACTGATCGCAGTGCAGCACCGAAGGCAAGTACACCCCCAGGTGCCAAATTGTAATAGCCGAGATGTGATTTCCCCACAAGTACACTTGAGTGTTCGAAAATTGTCGATCTTTTAATGCTGCGAATTCTCAACCATGTTCTTGCATGAGTATGATAATGAGTTCCAGTTTAAGACCATTCCTTCCAAACCTGGGAACCCGAAGAATGCCCGCTAAAGCCTGACGAATAATTCTTCCTTACCCTTTTCACAGTTGTCCTGGGAGATGCATATTTAGTTGCTCCGAATCTCCTTCTGGGAAGATCACCTGGATCATCAACAATCCAACCGCCCTTTATCTTAGTCTTTGTAGGCGTCCTC
Organism: Curcuma longa; assembly: GCF_044706935.1. Taxonomy (NCBI): domain Eukaryota; kingdom Viridiplantae; phylum Streptophyta; class Magnoliopsida; order Zingiberales; family Zingiberaceae; genus Curcuma; species Curcuma longa. The sequence goes on along the minus strand of NC_133871.1, from coordinate 17,225,317 downwards.
CATCTTTCTTCATACACCCAATCCCTTTTAGGCTTTTTTCCAAAATCCTGTGGTACAGATTTAGAGCCCCTGAACCTCCTTTTGTCCTTATTTGATGTCCGAGGGGTTGACGACTCGCCCATCTGTTTAGCAGATTGCATAAAAAGCTTTTTAAAAGAAAAATATACACAAAATTGAAGTAGGTCAAAATTTTCTTCAACCTTAGTCTTCTTTGTACAACCCCGAGCGAAATGTCCTTCTTGATCACAAATATAGCATGTAGGTGGTGATGCAACTGTCGTTCCATATCCTTGTGATTTTGCACACCCCTAAATGAATTTCCAAAGAAAATTTTATCAAACTCGACTGTTACGACTACATTATTAAATGTTAGGGCTTACCAAGCCAGTGTGACCAGTTTGGGCACAGTTGTAACAAAAGACTTCTCTTGGACCAGCATCCATTAAGTTAGCGCAGCAAAGATGGCCATAACTTTTGCAAACATAACATTGTATCTCCTGATATAAAAACAGAGACAATGTAAAAGTTAGCATCATTATTATCATTGTCATCAAGCCGTGCTTTTCTTAACTATTTAGACTATTGAATTTCATCCCTTCTTGAGTTCTATACAAGGTTGTATCACTGGAAATGTTTCAATAATCAACCACAACTAGGATTCCCCAAGTAATCACATTCAGCACAGGTTGACTATTACACCATACTAAAATTTAAATTCATATTCATAATCCCAAACGACCGATACAAGTCCCAACCTCAGTAGCCAAATTTACTTAGGGCTAAACAAACTTCTTGCATCAAAAGTAATGGCATAAAATAATCTATGGCATGAAAATGTTAGCTTCATTCTCTGCCGTGGTATGGCCCATGCTGGAAAACAAGAGTAGAATAAGAAAGTGGAGAAGCATTATTAACCTTCAGATCATCAGGTGAATAGTCATTTCTACATGATGATATAGTATGTCTGGTCCCTCCGCATCGTAGACACATTTCAGATGCCTGAGGAATCTTTTTATTCTTGTCCGGGCAGTGTTTAGCAAGATGGCCTCTTCTTTTGCAAATATAACAATCTTGACTCTGCATATATCAATCAACATAATGGCAGTCTTAGAGAAAAAAAGTATGCAAGCAGAATCAAATGGATAAACAGACATTACACATGCTAGTGATAAAAATATGCAAGATCATTAATAACTTCAATTTAAGGGATACACTTAAATTGCAGAGCTTCAATTCATATAAGAACTAACAAATATGACATTTTTCTATTAAAAATATGGCATAGCCAGGAAACAAACTGTAAGGTTTTCTCAAACGCAAAATGTAGATAATTGCACTGCAATCATGCTAACAAATCTAAAATTTTTCTATTCAAAAAAATGAAAGTAATCTGCATTATTCAATACAAATTTTGTATAGATGGCCACTACAATTGCAAAACCAGATTGAGAATACTTAGCATTAGCATGGACAATACTTCTCAAGAAATGTTGTGAATTTGTATCTTACACTACAATGCTATATGCAATTAGGTCTTAAGATCCAATAGTTGTTCTTAAAAGGTAAAATACTGAAATTGTTTACACCAATCTTTAAAGTCTCATCTCATGTTTTGGTGTCAGGACAAAATGAGACAGGTATTGTTATTTGCTAGGATGCTGAATATTGATATGAGGTTGTGTGCATTGGCACCAATAAAGCAGAGAAATAAGTAGCAGAAGATGAGAAGGAAAAAGAAGACAGATCAGGATGGCATTAAATCCAACCAACCAAAACGGTATGATATTAAAACCTTGGTTTAGTAAGATGGCATTAAAATCTTGGTTTAGTCTGCAGAATTAAAATCTTGGTTTGGTCTGCAGAAATCCTCTGCATTGAGGTATAGGTTAAAAGACCTTAAAAGCATTTGACATATAAAGCTATAATTGTTTTGATGATTTTTAACTTCCATGTAATGCAATTCTCAAGCTCATATGTATACATTAAGCAAAATTGATCAGATTTACAAATTCGGATGCATGATCATAGCTCAATGAATTCCTAGGTTCTGGATACTTGCAACATAGATTATATTTCTCAGTGAAAGATTTAAAAGTTCACCAACTAGGTGTGTCTTCACAGAATTATAGCAGAAAAAGAAAAGCTAATATATGACCTGTAACAAACATAAGAATGTACCTATAACAGCAATACTATGATATCTTAATCACACAAGGAACCCAAGACCTTTACGAGTTTGTATTCTGAAGTTTAAGACTCAATGAAGATAAATTATACACACAAAAGCAACACTCAGTATCTAAATAACCTCAGTATATGTGCTAAGGCTTAATAATGACTACACTTATTCTATTACTCATGAATATATAGCATAAAAATTGTTTTATTCATCAACCCATGCATGAAGAATGTGACCGTTTAGAGCTTATATCATCATGGCAATTCCTAAATAACTAAAATTTTGATGGATTGCAACAGTAGAAAAAACATAGCTCAATTTGTTCATTCATGAGCAATAAAAAGTGCCAGTGAACAAAGCTTTAAACATTGAACTTTTTATATAAAGAACTTTGTAATAATGAACAAGTAAGAATCTTTCTTGCCTAAAACAAGTTCTAGAGACACTATGATTAATATAAGTAGGCAAAAGAATATTTCTATGTAAATTATAATTTATTTGGGCGCAATTACAATAATCTGATCATTACCTGCAAACACTGCTTTGAATTATGATCAAAAAGACCACAAAAAAAGCAAGGTTTCCTCCGCCTTTCCAACAAGCAATCTGCAGCTATATGTCCCTCCTCACCACAATTGAAGCAAGTGGGAGTCACCCAATTGTTCTCCTCAGGATCAAAATATCTTGGTCCACGCTTATCAAAACCACCAAAGAATCAAGATCTAGACTTCTCATCTCACAAAAAACATAATTAAATTGAAGAAAAATCATTTGGCTTACTAGAAGCTTCCTAAAAACTAAATTGTCAGATGTGTTGTTTGCTTCATTGATCACTTCTTCGTCCCTTATTGATGGCTTCTCTTCAGTAACTATAACACCCACCTGCATCTCAAAAGAATTCCAATCAGAAGGCATCCTATAAAATAAAATTGATGTCACAAATCTAAGACATCTAGAAATGAGTATATTCTAGTAAAATCTTACCTTTTTTGGAACCATAAAAATATGGAATTGAAATCATATTCATAGTGTTTTTAAAACTTGGATTTCACAATCCCATCAAAAAGCATAGATACATGTTGAGAATTAATGATAGTCATTGGGATCCGCCATCATAGATTAACCAATAAAACCCTGCCTAAAATGTTAGAGCAAAATAGAGAGATACTCATGTGGAGTCTATTTTCATATGATTGCTAAATTTTGAAGAAAAAAACATGGAAAAGAATAGGAGTTCTCATGTACTCTAACCAATTTTCATGATTTGTTCTTTTGTTCAATTTGACATAAAGTACATGAATGAGACTATAAGGTGGCCCAAAATTTTTTTTTTTAATTTCTAATGACAATGCAGATGTTTGGATTTTGACTATTCAACACTAGAAAGTTTTCCAAAGATAAGAAAATGTCATCGAACAGGAGTTTAAATTCATATCTATTGAGCATAATTTTTAAAATAAATGAAATTAAGTCATAACTATTGAACATAAGGTTCAATTTATTTTTATCTGATGGCAAACATAAGAAAACGAACTTCTTCCTGCCCAATTTTTACTCAAATCCAACCAAGAAATTACAGTTTCTGATTTGAAATGAACATTCTCTTAGCCAGAAATATAGATAAACAATATGAAAAAGTAACCATTTGAAGCATAAAACATACAGTTTTCTTCTCGTTATCCTCTTCAACCTGTTGTTGCTTCTTCTTCACCTTCCTCTTCCTAGTCATCCTCTCTCCATCCACGGGCAACAGAAGACCTCCGATAGAAGATGTAGTGTCCCGGCCAGGTATAAATTCCACCTCACCAGACGATGGCGACGCGGAAGAAATATCCAGAACTATCACCGGCGGGGAGGCGGGTAATGACGGGAAGGATGCATCAACGGGCTTGTTCCGCTTCGCCTGCCGTTGTCGCGCTTTCTCAACGATGGCGATGCTTAGATCTGCGTTAGCCTCGTCGTCGCTGCTGCTGAGGATGATGGGCGCCGCCTCATCCTCGTCGTCCGGGAGGAGATTTCGCTTGGATCTGGACTTCCGGCTCATCGCAGGGATGAAAGCTAACCCTAAACCAAGACGAATAACAATCAGTTGGAAACCCTAAAAGGTGACTAAGTTAAAACTGAATTTTTTTTTAATAAATCTACTGAATTTTTAGATAAAAATTAAAGATATTAAATCGATAAAATATTGATTAACTTAATCATTAATTAAATTTTTTTAATATTATAAAATTTTAACAATTAATTAAAAATTTATACATTTACTTATTTATAAATTTATAAATTATTTTTTATTTTAATTTATTTAATTTAATCAAATAATAAATTTTAAAATTAAAATTGAACCGAATTAATTGATATAATTAATTTTTTTAAAAATTTAAAATATTCAAATTTATTTTAAATTTAATCGATTTATTCGATTTAATTTAATTTTTACTCATCTTACTAAATTTAGTATTCTAAATTCATCTAAATCACCATATTCCTTCGTGTCCAAAAAAAAAACTTAACCATCTATTTAATAGCATCTAATAGTTTATGTTAAATCTATTTTGTGAGTTTTAAGTTCTACAAAAATTATAAATATTTTAAAAGGAAAATAATAGTGAAAAAAGTGATACAATTCTATCAAAATAAAATTAAAATCTCCACGTAAGTGAGAAACTATTTAAAATATTTAGACATTATAAATTAAAAATAATTATTTTAAAATAATAATAATTATAATTAAAGTGATATAAATTTTATAAATTTGGACGCAAATTAACTTTTTTCTCTATGTAAATAAAAAATTAATAATTTTAGTTTAAATTATATCATGGTTTTTATTAAATTATCTTATTTATAATCTAGATCAAAAGTATTATATAAGTTCATCATAAACTGTAAAAATTGATCACGCAAACATTACCGTACGTTCAAGCTGGACCTGCACTCGACGTCCTTGTCAACGTTTAACTCCGATAGAGAATATCAAATATCGAGTGACCCACTTTAATTTAATATTAAAAGGATATTTTATTTTACTATTGATCGGGTATTATTATTCAAATATCTTTTAATATTATTAAATATTATTAATTTGTATTTAAATTTTAAATAGATTGAATACGTTATAATATGGAATAATTATGGTTTTATAATATTCAATAAATTAAATTTAAAAATTAAATGAGAGATAAATTGAATAATATTGAAAATCAATTAAGTAATTATATATAATTGAATAATAAAAAAATTAAAATATAGCTTCTTTCACAATTAGAAGGAAAAAATACTTTTAACCTTTGTCCTACAATTAATATCTTAATTACATATTTTTCACAAGTCTATGCGTGCATGTGTCTATGATAGAATATTCAAGATGTCTGAAAGGATTTCGGATGTTCAAAACATGAATAATAATTTTTTTATTTTTTTATGATTAAGCCATTTAAAACTTCTTTAAAATTTAAGAATTGATTGTAGTATTAAATAAAAAAATAAAAAAAAAAGTTTAATTGTTCATGAAATATACTAAATAAGAAATATTTTATAACAATTTAACGTATCTTGAGTAATTAATTAAAATTTTTTTTTATTTTAAAGATTTTTATATATTTAATATTATAAAATTTAATTAAATAAATATTTAAAATGATTTAATTGTAAATAAAAATAATAAAAATAAAAAAATGAAAAAATATTTCAGACGAATCAAATATTTTATTGGTGAATGTTATATTTTAAAGCGCATTATCACAGATTATTTTTTTTTATCATCAAATCCCTATATAATTAATCGTCATCCTTTATTTATTTACAGTCGACGGATTGAACTGGTAACCGATCATCATGGAGCTTGGACCCCACTCGAGTTTGGAAGTCTTTCTTTGCACGGCTTCAATTGCTGCTATGGTATATTCTCAGAATATCTGACGGCCGTTGGCTGGCAGGTTATGTAAATGGTCGAGGAAGCCCTTCGCCCCTTGCATCACCGAGGGGTATCTGAGTCATTTAGGTATTGGAGTACTCCCCACTGCCATGCCACCGAGCTAGCCCTTGTGTGCCTATAAAATCGCGCATCTCCTCTTACCTTCAACTTCAAAGAATCGATCCACCGAGCGCTTTAATTCGAAGAAGCATCCGAAGTTAATTATCTTGATCTTCCCCCCAAAAAAGATTTCTCAGGTAATCTTAATTCTTCCTTCGATAACTGATCCATTTTGTCTCTTCGTTCATTGTCCAATCTTGCAACTTCTCGTCTCCTCTTTTGATTTGATGCTTTGAATTTCTTCCTCTTCTAGTGTGATTTTGGTTCTGGATTGCATGATGGGATTTTGATCCTTCTGCAGTATAATTTAGGGTTGGAAATGGTAAGGGATTTGATTCTGGATTATACGATGAAAATTATGTCGGGAAAACGACTGGGGCTGTTTTTCGTAGGATGGTTGAGTGTTCTTATGCAAACCCTGCCGTTTACTGGAGATTCGAGTGAAAACTTTGAAATTTTGTTTAATTCGTGTCAAGTTATTAGCTTATTAGATTTTGGATTTCGAACGAGCTTTTGAGCGGTCGCCGAGTTCATCTATTTCATCCTTGTTCCAGGATAAGGCATACTCAAATTGGTTTGATGGGATCAGCTGGAGAAGCGAGTGAACGGAGAAGGGAGATGCAAAACCAAAGGCCAGCAGGTGTTAGATTCTTGGAGCACATTAGGGGCACAAAGTTTACCTTCACAACATACCAAGCAATTGTGCTGGTCTTGACCTTCTTGGCCTATGCAACTTACCACGCCACCAGGAAGACGACAAGCATCGTCAAGAGCGTCCTGGATCCGAAGACAGCCCAGTTGGGCTTCTCCCACTGGCCAAGGCTTTACTTCCATGGCGGAGTGCAGGGTGCGGAGCAGAGGCCAGGGCTTAAGAATGGCTGGGCTCCGTTTAACGCTCCGGACGGCGCTGCCTTGCTTGGCCAAATCGATGTTGCCTTCCTGGCGAGCTATTCAGCCGGAATGTACTTTGCTGGGCATTTAGGCGATCGGTTCGACTTGAGAATCCTTCTTACGATTGGAATGATAGGGACTGGAATCTTCACGTCGTTGTTTGGTGCTGCTTACTGGCTCAATATGCACAGCTTCTATTATTTCCTATTGGTTCAGATCTTCGCCGGCCTGTTCCAGTCGACTGGTTGGCCATCAGTCGTCGCAGTCGTCGGGAATTGGTTCGGGAAGCAGAAGAGAGGGCTAATCATGGGGATTTGGAATGCGCACACCTCAATAGGCAACATAACTGGATCACTAATCGCTGCTGCCATGCTCAAGTATGGCTGGGGCTACTCCTTCGTCGTTCCGGGAACCATCATCGCCATTGTTGGGCTGATGATCTTAGTTTTCTTACCTGTCAGTCCAGACAAAATGGGGATAGAGAACGAGGAAACCGGGCTTGCAAAATCCGCCGAGAATATTAGCATCAGCGAGCCTCTCTTGGAAGGGCACTTGGAAGAGAAGGAAAGAGCAGTGGGCTTTCTCGAGGCATGGAGGATTCCTGGTGTTGCACCATTTGCTCTTTGCCTGTTCTTCTCCAAATTGGTGGCGTACACCTTCCTTTATTGGCTCCCCTTTTACATCAGCCACACAGGTAGTCACTCCGAGAACTCCATTCACAATTCAGCAACAATATCGCAAGTTGTTTAAATTTTTGATAAGCGCGTCCAAACATGTTCATACGCAGCTATCGATGGAAGATACTTGTCTGACTCAACAGCTGGGACACTGTCGACGCTGTTTGATGTTGGAGGTGTGGCCGGCGGCATCCTTGCCGGCCACATCTCCGATCGACTGGACGCCCGAGCAACTACCGCAGCTAGTTTCATATACTGCGCCATCCCTGCTCTCTTCTTCTACCGCATTTACGGGAGCATCTCCTTGTGGTGGAACATCACTCTCATGTTTGTTGCCGGTGTGTTTGTCAATGGCCCCTATGCACTTATAACAACAGCTGTGTCGGCTGATTTGGGCACACATAGCTCCCTAAATGGCAACTCCCGAGCCTTGGCCACCGTGACGGCTATCATCGACGGGACTGGCTCGGTCGGCGCTGCCATTGGCCCTTTGCTAACGGGTTACATATCGACCCGGAGCTGGAACGCAGTGTTCACTATGTTGATGGTGGCAGCTTTGGTAGCCGGGCTGCTCTTGACCAAACTCGTGGTCGCCGAACTGTCTGCTAAGATTAAGTCTAGATCGCAAACCGGCGGTCGGCCGTCGGGGTCCTCTGTTCCACAGACACTTGTGTGAGATTAGGCCGAACTTCTGCAAGACAGTTCTTCAAATTTTTGACAGAGGTGGGCTCGTTGCTTGCTTGCTGACAATTTGCTTCCTGTAAATTAAGTCTCTTCTTTGTCTCCTTCAAGAAGTCCCATTGCCGGGGATCGCATTGCTCAAACGTAGTGGGCAAACTATATGGTCTTATGCTATCAAAATATAATCTTGAGAGTGGAAAGTGAAGTAGGATCGACGAGGAAGTAATTAAGCAGGATTGTGAAGATCCCACCTCTATTCCATCTTCGCATTTGTTCTTATCATCTCTTGTAAGTTTAGTGATATATCGTCGTGGTTGGTGTTTCTTTTGGTTTTGCTCATTCTTCATTGTGCCATATAATGTGTGAGATAATCATTGAGTTTATCTTATAATTTGATATACCAAGTTTATTCACACCACAATCAAAATATTTGAGATGGTAATATAAAATCATTATTATTTTTTATAATATTTTTAAAAGACTATTCATACTTTTAAAACTATTATTTTAATTGTGAACCATTTGTTAATAAATAAACTTAAACTAAAAATAAAGCGTGGTAAAGCCCCATTTTCGTTCTCTTCTTTTGTACCAATCTCTGTTCAATTTGCAGAACCCTCCTCCTTCCCTAAATATGGAACTATAAAATGATCGGCATGGATGATGCCAGAGAGGACCGGCAGCGGATGTCGTGGCCACTAGCCAAGGGGTGACAGTTTTGCGAGATCTCCTACTGAAAACCCTGGCGATGGCAATCCGCCGCCGGCTGCTCTCGCCGACATCCTGAAGGCGCTCGAAGTCGTGGAGAGGGATTCCGTCGCCATTACCCAGAGCTTTACCTCTCTGTTCTCTTCCCTCCGTCTCGTTCTGGCAGAGGTTTGACGTCTTTCATTCCTTAACTCTTCTCTCCGATTGAGGCGTCTTATCCACGGATTGAATCCCTTTCGAAATCATGGATCGTTTTGGTGTTTGTTGTGTATCGTCCATGTTCAGTAGTTATTTTGTATTTGACGTCAATATATCTCTCCATCTAGGGTTTTCATGTGCTTATCGTGCAGTCGTTGCTAGTTGACTGCCGATGGAATGAATTCTTTTTTTTTCCTAGTTATGTAGGCGACAACAGCTCTCATGCCTAACGGCAGGTGCGAGTGTTTAAGAATCTCCTCCTTTTTGTTATGCTTGGGTGAAGACAAATAATTAACTTGTTATCCAGTTTTGCCTTAGTTCATAAATCAGAATCCATGATCCAGTTTTCTTAGTTCATAAATCAGAAAAAAAAGAAAAACCCTTTTATATTTCCTTACTCTTCATAGACATAGACAAAGGATACCACTGAGGTTAACACAAAAATACTCTCTTGAGTAGGAGCGGGCATGTGTTTGATTATTGCTTATGTTCTTTTTATTGTTCAGGATGATTAATAGATACTATAATGATTAGTAGCTATTAAAAGTAGCTTATTAAGTAGTATGTACCATTGTGATCTGTTTTTAAAATAAAAAATCTGATTTAAACAAACCCAAACCAGATCCGAATTGAAATTTACATTTCTGTTTCAAGCCAAACCATTTCAGTTTGGTTTTGGGTTGATTTGGGTTTGGGTTTGCCTATGAAATTGGTTAACCGAACCATGCCTAATCCTTCTCTTTAGGTTCTGGAGAGAACCTCTGAACTTTTTCATTCACTCATAATGGCTTTTGTCCTTGACAATATGCACAATTTGCAGGCCTCCAGTACCTCCCTTGTGAACATGCAGTGCTTTAATGATGTTGTTGGTCGTCTACAAGAATCTGGTACATGGCTATTTCTTGCATATAGTTTAATGCTAAATTTTAGTTACACTGTTTTATAGAATGTTAGATCTATCAGACATCGTCCACTTCCAAATTATAATATCAAGAATGTACCATCATTAATGATTGAATAAGCTGCTCACATATATATCTAAGTGGTCTCCTCATGTTGAAGCATAGAAATCAAGCATTCCCAACTTGATGAACAAAGTACTAATGAAAAGATAACTGTTAGATGAGCAGTGACATAGTGAAATTAAAGTGGCACCTAGTTATCTTAATCTGAATAAAAAAAACAAAAGAACTCTAGAGGAATACCAAGTGAAGGCCTTGGATCCTTCACATTTTGCCTAATACAGCAATGCTTCTTTTTTATGTTCCTATAATCTTATCTATATCGTCCATCATGCAACATTAAATTCATTATTTGGAATAAATTTTATAGGAACACAAACTGAATGATTTCTTAGACAACATAGTTTTTGTTTTGTTGTACCCTTATTGTGTCATTTGGAAGTCAAGGAATTAAATCTAATGCCATACACAATATATGTTGAAAAGATAAATCTAACACCATATGTCGGAGGCCTTATGCATTAGGTTTGGCTCCATTTATCTATACCTAAGAGATGTGGATTAAAATCTGTCGCTCATAGTTCAGTGAGGGGACATACCAGCCTTTCTATATGAGATTTGTGTGATCTGAAACACTGAGATCATGATGGAAAAGCTGTGGGAGCAATTAATGATCTGCCTTCAGACCAAGTCATTTTTTATTTTTAGCCTGAGTAGTAACTTTTTCTTGGAATTATATGTGTCTTGTATTCTTCAATGACATCTCTTTAAGTTGATGCGGTCAAAAAATATGCAGAATTTTCACATACATATTATTAGACTCTTTCATCATGATCAGCCTAACCATGACTTTTATCTTTAATCCTTAATTTGCAGCTCTTGATGCTGCAACGAAGGGCAATCATTACATAAATTCATACCTGAGGTTCTTTCTTATTCAGTAGCTTAATAAACTCTTTCCATTTGATTAATCAAGCCTTTAAACATTTAATCATTAGTTGTTGTTTTTTCAATCCTTGAACATCAACCAGCATATGAAAAATTCTTGCATGTATATGTTTTCCTTTTGTTTCCTTTCCATTCTTTCTTAAACTGCAATTTCCTAATGTAAATGTTTACTATGTTTTGCATTCACGATTTTAGTGATCCATGTTTTACTTATTTCTTATTTCCTTTCACATGTTACTTCAATAAGTAAAGATCCACAATTGTAAGTTTAGACATTTTGAATGTTAGTTGTCAAGGCCTAATGCAATCCTTAACCTTTTCTTATTTGTGCTTGGAGGTGACATTGGTAGTGCCATCTATTGTGTTAATTGATGGGTGTAATTTAATTAACTTAAATTTTCCATTTACAAAATACTACAAAATAAAAATTCTTTCATTCCATTTATGGTGAGACAAAGTCTAGATTCTTTGGCTAGTGACAATAGATTGAATATGAAAAATAAAATCTTTCTTCTGATTTGGTGGCTCCACTGCTCTTGGATTATCGGTGTACTAGTGGTTAATGAAATGTTCTGTTCTTTTCAGATTGCATGAGGAAATGAGGAGCCTGGAAACTCTTGCATTGCAGTTGTATCCTTGTTATTCTCATCTTTCTATATTTCTAGAAAATAGTATTGTTTTATAATTCTGCGCTTTCGGCAATTGATCTATTTATTTCTTTTACTGATAATAGCTTATGATTGGGTTTATGTTTGATGAAATGTTCTCTTTCATGTATCCTTGTTTTGTTGCAACAGTTTTAGATGTAAAGCACCAACTTCTTAAATTTGTTATCTAGGTCATACTAATTATGGATAGAGAAAATGAGTTAGGGCAGCCCGGTGAACGAAGTTCCCGTCATGCGGGGTCCGGAGAAAATGAGTTAGGAGATTGTGAAAATTTTATTATCTATAATAAGTGTGATTATTATAGCTGAACAAAAGAATGTGTTTATCAAATGGGAAGGATTGCTACCATCATGATGTTAAATTTTTCGTGGTCCATTGCAACCTAGTAAGACAAAAGGTGTTCATTTCAGTTATTGATTCCTTATGTTTGTGATGGTATGCGTGAGCATATATCAAGGTAAAAAAAACCATATTTTTTTTGGATTTGCTTTTACATTGTGCGAGGAGTTATTTCCTGTCATCTCTTATTACTTTTTTGTTGGAGTATAAATTTGTACTTTTATGAATTTTTTTCATTCCTGAACGACTAGACTAGCATAGGATGAAAAAGTAGTGGATCTTGGTGGTGTGCTAAACTCAGCAGCACTAGCTGCATCATCCCCACATATTATGCTCTTGATTCATTTTGTATTTCTCTTGGCTTAAGGATAAAATGCCTGCCTTATCAAGACTGTTGGATGTGATGCAACATGTGAAAAATGTTACATTTTCAAGTATAATGAAATCAAAAAACATAATAACTATCTGTATTTTATTATTAGATAAATGTATAATCATAGGTTAACCAAACCCAGATAGTTTCAAATGAAGAACTTCTATTGCATGTATAGTAGTTTCATACTTATATTTTCAGTCCATTCTTAACATTTGCTAAAGACAAGTATTGAGGAAGAATGTGGACTCACTGGACCAGGTTGTTGATCGACTTTTGCTTCCATGATTGAACACTATTTGTGAGCATTTGAAGATTGATATTACAGGTTAGCTTATATTTTTCCATTTGCTAGAGAAATATGGTGGATTAATGTTACAAAAACCACAATCTGATCAAGACTGATTTTATTGTTCTTATTTACAGAGTGCTCCGAGCACCAAACTCAAATGCTTTTACAATGAGCTCTTCCAAACTTATCAACATACTTTCTCTACTTAGTGCAGTAACCTAAAATCAGAATTCGATTAAATAAAGAACGAATTGTCAATTTGTTTAGCTCTATATGATAGTCGAGTGATTTGTTACATGCAATATTTCATTGTGTTTCAGGTGCAGGCAATTGTATATTAAACTTCAGTATACTTATGCATATGTTGTTTATGCATATGGATCAATCATGACATTGACCACATGGTATCAGCCTATATCATTCATGGTGTCGGCCTATATCATTTATGGCGTCGACTTATATTATTAATGCTGTGGCATATATCACTTAATGACATCAATCTCATATGTATAGTTGAATTCACGTACAAATTGTCATTCTGTCGCTTCTATATATTGTTTTTGAATTGCTATGCTTTGTTTATTGAAAGTGATGTTCTTGCTTCCAGATCTACGAGGAGGAAGAGCGAGATCATAGAAGGCTCAAAGATAAAGATAAAATTGTGTCGCAACTGTTTTTACAGCCATCTAAGTTATTAAACACTTTGCTTGTGTGGTAGTCTATAATTCTTAAGTTGGTTTGTTCTCTTGTGGGACGATATTTAGTGGTCAGTGATGTTGAGCTTAGTTTGGGTGTATGGGTACCTTTCTTCTTGTTTGTTGTGTGGTTGCTAATTTATAGTACTTAATGGTTTGGTTTGTTGACAATTTCATTTACCCTGGTAATTCAATTTGTGTTTGAAATGCAAGGAGAGTGTAAAATAAATATAACAGAGAAACTTATAGATTCAACATTTTGTAATTCGAACATAAAGAATCCTTCAATTCTTGATATGATTGACCTTCTAATACGAGCTCCTACTTTACAACAATGAAAAAACAACTATGATTGACCTTCTAATACGAGCTCCTAGGTTATAAAATTACATTCTATATTGGTAGGATACTTACATGCAATTACATCCTATCCAAATTACATAAAAATAACTTTCCAGGTTTTCAATTCCTCTATATACAAGCTCACAACTTTATGCTCAGACCAACATGCCCGTCATCTTTTGTTTGATTCAAGTCAACCTGCACATAAAAACTCATGAGAGACTAACAGGTGTTTGGCACAATACATAGATCAGTCACTAAGCAATAGCCATGGCGGCACTATGGTAATCTACAACTTCTCTATTAGCAGTATTAATGTTATCACACAAAACTAGCATTTTTATAATCAAAATACTAGAGTTGAACGATGCATCCACCCATCACTACATGCTCCATCTTAGTGGATGACAAAAACATACCTGAAGCTTGACCTGGATGGCTTCGATGAGAATTGAACAGTCCAAGTCAGAGAGAATCAAATATGAAAATGGGGCCAACTTTTCAGGCCAATGCACAAGGTAGGACCAAGTATGTTATTCCGTATTGATGAAAGAATTAAAACCGATTGGTGCTTTCCCACTCATCCATGAATCAATATCCTGCATTCATGGGGTTGTGAATGTGATGCTTCCTTGACCCCAGCCCTTTTGGACTCTCTTTAAAACTTTCAATGCTATTCCACTTCCATCATCTCTGCATATACAGGATTGATTAAGAAAACTTCATAACAATCTCATTAAAACAATCATATATGAAGTAGAACTAAGAATCCCAAATATGCAATATGTTTCATCAACTATGACACTTGAATTTCCTTGCACTGAAAAGTAATAGATAAAACAGTCTACTTACTTGTGTAGAAGATTGTGCCATTCATTTTGAGAGGAAACATCTTTCTTTTGTTTTTGGATTATCAAATTTGATTCACCCGACATACGACTGGTTAAAGAAACCTTGGATCCATCATGATGAGCAGCTGCCATGTCCATCATCTTCTCGGAAAGCTTATCAGTCTCATGTTTCTTTCCCCTGTTCTCCATTGCATCAATTACTGGCATAAATGCTGCAGGGTCAAATAGATGACCTTTAGCAATCATAGCATTGAGTAAGTTGTGCCCATCATCTATCTTGTCTTCCTTGCAAAGGCCCTCGATAAGATTCTTGTATTGGAAATACCTCAAAGAAAACCCCTTGTCGAGAGTTATTTGAAGTATTTCCTTAGCCTCTGACACCTTTCCATATAAGCAGTACTCGTTGCACATTACACTATAGAGAATTTCTGTTTCTCCACATGCAATTAAAGCTTCATTAAACATATCCCGTGCTGAATTAAAATCAGAAATCTTGCAGAAGCCCTTAATCAATAGACTGAAAGAAGCTACATTAGGAACAATGGAATTTTGAAGCATCTCTTCTAAAAGTGAGGCAGCTTTACCCACCATTTCACGATCACAAAGGGCATGAATCATGTTGTTATAAGTTATAACATCCTTCTGAACTCCTTGTTGCTGCATTTTATTTATCAGATCATGTATTTCATTTAGCTTGTCTTTTCTATCCAAAGCCCAAATCAACAAGTTGTAAGTTTTTGTGCTTAGTGGACACCCTTTCTTCTCCATGTCAGTTATAACCTTAAAAGCTGACGACACTTTTCCTTGCTTACAATAGGCATTTACAAAAGTGTCATAGATAAGAGAATTTGGAGCAACATTCTTCCCAATCATTTCAATTACTAACTTCTTAGCTTCATCCAATCTTCCATCCTTACACAAGTGATTAATCAAAATTGAATATGTGATCACATTAGGGCAACATTTATTGTGTTTACTAGTATCTATCAGACCAAGGAAAGCATTTCCAAGTTCACCCAGGGCTGCACTTCCATGCTGCCACATTCCATTAACAATCTTAACTGCTTTATCCAACATACTGCTTTCACATAAACCATTAATGATGATATTGCAAGTTACAATATCTAGATTGTAACATTTCTCAATCATTTTTTGTAATAATTTCTCTGCCTCTGAACTTCTGCCCTCTTTCCACAAACTTTTCAACAGTATATTACAACTAAAAAAGTTTGGAGAACATCCACTACTGGCCATTTCGTGAAGAATTCTGATGGCTCCTGAGACATTTCTTTTTGTGCAGTACCAGTGAAGCAGGCTGCTGTAAGTGACTGTGTCTGGTGATAATCCATTCTTTCTCATCAAACTCATCACTGATCTAGCACCAATGATCATCCCTTCTTTACAAAGTCCATCAATGATAATGTTATATGTGTATAAATTAGGTTCGACACCCTGTTCGACCATATATACTAACAGCTGTTGAGCCTCTAGCGGCCTTCTGCACTTCACCAACCCTGACAACCATATATTGTAACTCTCTGTGCTTCTAAACAATCCCCTACCTTTCATCAAATCTACCAAGGACCTGGCTTTCTCCAACATGCGTGCCTTACAAAACCCATCCAATATTACATTAAATGTAATTTGATTTGGCAAAGGCAAACCCAACTCTTGATCCTCCTGCATGTCCTGGAAAATCTGGTAAGCCTCCAAAACCCTGCCTGCCTTGCAAAGAGCAGAAATCCTAGAATTAAAAGTGACTACATTAGGAAGAAGATCATGTTTCCTCATGCGCTCGACTAAATTCTCAGCTTTGCTGACTAAACCTTCCTTGCAAAGGCTAGATATTAGTGTATTATAGATCACTATGTTGGGCAAGCACCCCTGCCTCTCCATTACGTCGAGAAGCTCAAGTGCTGTGTCACAGAACCCTAGTTTACAGTAACCACGTACCAAAATCCCGAAGGTGAATTCATTGGGGCGGCAATTCTTGGACGGCATTTTATCGAACAACCGGCGAGCTTCCACAAGGTGGCCTGAATCACACAACGAGGACATCAAGATGTTGAAAGTGTAAGTGTCGAGGGGGACGCCGGCAAGGAGCATGTCCCTGTAGATCACCTCGACGAGGTCGGGACGGCGGAGGCGGAGGGAGCAGTCTAGGAGAGCATTGTAGAGCCGGAGAGAGGGGGAGTGAGAGGGGAAATGGGAGCGAAGGGATTGGAAATGAAGGAGGGCTTCCTCGATGAGGCCGGAAGCGGCAGTGGCGGAGACGATGGAGGAGACGGCAGCATGGGCAGCGTCGGGAGGGCGGCGCGGGAGGAGAAGGAGACGGAGTTGGTGGAGCTCGGGGAGCATGCCGGAGGCAGCAAAGAGGCGGGAGAGGGAGGCGATGGTGGGGATGGAAGGGGTGGAGCAAGAGGGGGAGGAGAGAAGTTGCCGGAGGAGGCGCCATACGAGGGCCGGTCGCCGGGAGTTGAGGCGGAGGAGTTTGGCCGCGAGTGCGTCGTTCATCGTGATGGTTATGCGGACGGCCGCGGGAACGGTAAATTGGTAAACTTACAAAAAACACCCTGTATTCTTATAGAAAACTGTATTACAAATAAACCCCTGTATTCTTATGAAAAACAGTAAGGACCTCAACTCCCTACCAGCCGTCCTGCCAAAGGAACCCTAAAAAGTAGAAAACCCACCCGGTCCGTTGCACCGCCTCTTCTTCGCCACCCTCGCGTCTGGAATTCGTCCTTGATTTCATGTCGACCTACGCTTCCTCTGTTCCGGACCATCTGGGTGCTTCCGATCCGCCGGCATTGGCCGCGGACGACAGGGGCGAGATCGCGGGAGTAGAAGGAGAGGGGGAGGTGGCAGGGGAGGATGGAGAAGAAGAAGAGTGCCCCTTCTGCCTCTTCATGAAAGGCGGCGGCTGCAAGGAAACGTTCGTCGCGTGGGAGAAGTGCGTGGAGGAAGCGGAGAAACTCGGGGAGGACGTCGTCGGGAAATGCTCTGCGGCCACGGTTCTTCTGAAGAAGTGCATGGACGCCCACGCCGAGTACTATGAGCCTATCCTCCGAGCCGAGGAGGCTATGCTCGACGCTGCTGCTTCTGCTGCTGATGCCGCCGCCTCCGATCATCAGATTACTGAGGAGCAAGTCGAAGGGAAGAATTCTTGATTTTTCTTTCAATCTTATTTATTTGCCTTCACGTCTTCAGGCTTTCGATCTCACACGGTTTGGCACCGGATTCATGGATGGATAACTAAGTTTCCCGTCAAACTGTTTCATTCGAATTGTGAGAATGATTTAGCAAGGAAAGATCCCTCTTTGAGGAACTTGAAGCGAAATTCCTTTGCCGAAATAAAAATTTTGACGTTAAACTGTTCCTTCTATGTCTTTTTTTGGGTTTAGCATCTGCAATTCTTTCAACTGCAATATGTCCTTTGAGTGTCTCTTCTACCTGCAGTTTACTGACCTACATGACGCTGATAACTGAAAAATGACTTCTATAATAACAATTTTTGTTGTTCCTTTCTTTCTTTTGCGTGCAAAGTTTTTCTTCTATGATATGCCGTGTAATATCATTGCTTTGGAAGTGCTGTTACTATGTTAATCTTGTTTCTGTTGTTCCTTACTATTATTATTTTGCCAGTGTGCCAGCTATGTAGGATTTGGGAGGCCATTTTGACATGGAGATCTGAATTTAGTGATGAATTATGTTTAAATTTTTCTACTGTTGTCAATTTCTTATCTTCTTAAGTCGATTCAAATGGAATTTATCATGAACAGCACTTCTCCTGTTGCTACTTATATCATCATGTCTATTATCCTTTTGCTATCTGCCAAATTCCAAAGAACTGAAACTAAGTTGATCCACCATGAAGTTTTTGTTCTGATATGGCACACCACTTCTGTTTATTTGTTTTCTTATTAATTTTCTAGCCAAACCAATTTTTACTTTCTTCTGTGTTTATAGAGGTGATGTTGCTTCATTCTCCCTATCAGAGTTTTGTTGATATATACAAGAATGCTAGTTGAAGATAAACTCCTTTTGTGCTGCAAACATATGGAGTTCTAATAATTAAACTTCTTAGTCTAATGGGCAGATCATATAGCCTTGGATCCTTTTAAACATTGTTTTTGAAATAATGATGTCTATTTAAGATTTTCTATACATTAGTATATTTGTTAGCATTTTATTTTATTTTTGATAATGTATCATCTTTCAACTCAAAATTGCCATTTGTTTATTTATGTGGATTGATTAATCCTCTATTTTGGTATTATACATGCATACATAATTGTAAAAGTTTTCCACATATATCATAGCCATTGCCATCATAATGCGTGATGAATTCATGACACCAAAAGGAAAAAAACAAAACAGGAAAATTTTAATTTAATAGAGTTCTTGTTGATATATATATATTTTTATTTTAATATTGTTTTGTTCAGATTGCAAGAATGGTTTATAGAGCCCCTATTTGTGGAACTAAAGTGAAATCCTTCATAGAAATAATAAATTTTGATGTTCCACTGTCTGTTTTCTTAGTTGCATTTTAGCTTCTGCAGCTCTTATTTTTGATAATTCAGTATTCAGATCTTACGATATACTGTATTATAATAACTCTTTAGGTGTGTAATCGATACGTGAATAACAATTTAACTTGTTCCTTTCTTTTGTATTAAGAATTCTTTTTTGATACAATTTCACAATATCACAAGAAGAATGAAAAGAAGCAAATGCTTAGAACTTTAGACTGAACTTTAGATTTTAATTTGTGTTTTTTTTTAATATCAAAATCTAATTTGTTATTTTTAATATATTATAAATAAATTAAAATTTATGTAAATTAATAAATGAATTTATTGAAAAATTATTTATTAGATTTGTTTATAAACATTAACAAAGCCGACTTATTGCTGTTTAAATTTATTTTATTTTATATATTGTTTTAGAGCATCCACAATGGATGTTCTAACGGGTTGTTATAACACTGTTATTAGTGTTAAACACCATTGTTTACCACATGAACGAGGGGTACTATATATAGAGAGAATAAAAAGGCGTTATTAACGCGTTATTAGTTGAATGCGTTCCAAAGGGTGTTAATTTTAGTTGAACGTGTTCAATTAAAAGTAAGATGGGCCAGTCAAGGTTCCACCTATGTATATTTTTTATTTTTTAATTATATTTATTAAAACGGTTAGTTTTAATAATCATTTTAAAATTGAATATTTTTTTAATATTATTTTTTTAAAAAATAATAAAATTATTATTTTAAAAGTAAGATTATTATTAAAAATAATAATAATTTTAATTTTTGGTATTTTTATAATATATTTATTTAATATGATATAATTTTAAGATTATTGAGTGAGCGGTGGAATTTTTAAATAATAAGTATTAATATTAAAAAAAATATGGATTAAAGAGATATGTTGTTATAATGAGTATGTGGTAGTATACTTAATGAGATAAAGGGTGTTATAATAAGAGTGAGTTATTATTGAGAGTGGGTTACGAATGCTCTTAATATTAAATAAAAATAAAATAAGTTTTTTCAAACTAAATAAGAAATATGTTCAGAAAATATCCCGTTCATTTACAACCCTAATTGGAAATCGGCGTGCGTTTGTTTGTTTGTAGCGATAAATTTAGTCGTTGCGTTTACAGATGGAACCGTCTGGCGACGTTTCTTATTCGCATGGTAAAGAATCTTCTGCCGCTTCAGCGCCGCATCGCTCAATTTCCATCTTAGAGATCGGAGAGACCGCCGGCGATCTCTCGGATTTCGTTGCAGCTGTTTCTTTTCTCCCTCTTTTGTGAAGGAATGGCAGGCCTCAGCAATGGCGGGCTTCTCTACCATGAGATCCAGGAGTCGAAGCTTTGCGCCGTCCACTGCGTTAACACCGTCCTCCAAGGGCCCTTCTTCTCAGAGCTCGATCTCGCCGCGCTCGCGTCCGACCTCGACCAAAGGGAGCGCCAGATGATGCTCGAAGGAGCGAGCCTTGGCGGCGCGTCGTCTGGCGATTTCTACTCGGATGTCTCCCACAATGTATCGATGGGCGGGGATTTCAGCATCCAGGTTCCTTTTCCTATTCCTATTCGATTTTTTTTTCTTTGCTTTACTTTAATTCGTAAATAGCAATTAAATAAGTTTGATTTTGAAGAGCAACGGAGACTGAAAACCCAGGCGTTGTAGACATGATTCTTTTTTCCGTGCAAAATTTTCCTTGATTCTGTTGCTCATGTTTTTGGTTATCCATTCTACCAATAAAATCTCATGTATTTTTTTAAGAATTTTTTTTTGGCTGATTAGTTTGTTTTCATTTTGGTTCCTGCACCATTTTTAAGGTTGAATCCATGTTTCTGAACTTTGTGGACAGGAACTATTATGAACTTAGCTGTTAACTGGGCATAATGGATAACAACAGTATAATTATCATGGTGGAAGTTCCAATTCAGTCCTTATAAAAACGTTGCTTTTTAAAATTGTGGTAGCATAGGGGACTTATGGTTATTTGGAGTTCACAAGATTATGTTTCAAATTAAACATTTCAGAAAGCAGAAGGTCAAATTGCATTTCCATGGAATGCTGAAATTTTAATTTCCTTCTATGAACATTGATGATAGAGATACACTCTTTGTTCCCTGTAGACATCTCTAATCTCTATAGTTTACTAACTCTGATGGGACCGGGTTGCATCCCACATGCACAATCCCTTCTTCCCTTTTCTCTATGTTGTGCTTGTATAATTACATTCCTAATTATTTCTCCTGTTTTCGCCTTTTACTTTTCCTGCATAACCATTTTCAATAAACCAGGATAACATGAAGGAAAAGAAGGAGCTTAACAGTTAGTGAGAACCACTTTTTTTTTTCTTAACCTCCTTACCTGCTCTTCCATCCTTTATGTCCTTTTCCTACTCCGCTTGTCTTCTTTGTCCTGTTACTTTTCTTTTTGGTACAACATCAGTTTATATAAATGGAAATCTTACCTGATAAGATCTTGTGGGGTGCAAGATGAGAAACAAGAAATAAACTTGAAGGTGTTTTTGTGAGTTCATCTTACAAGATTCCTAGTAATATAGCAACTAGTTATTTTAATTTCCATGCTTGGACCGTTTGGTTTTGTTTTATACTTTGTAATCTAAATTGTCAATGTAATTTAAATTAGAATCTTAGATAAATGAATCAATATGGGTTATCTTTGACTTTTAGGTGGGATGACAAGTCAGATCGACACAATTACATTTTGCCTTTTCTCAGCAAAAATTATCTTTTCTAGAATTATCATTGTGAAACTTCGATCCAACAATCACTTTTCCCCTTTCCTCTCACTCAACACATGACATCTTAACTGCACGACATAGTGAATTTTATGTGGTACTTCTAATCTGTCCACCTCATGTCACATTGGAGTGAATGCTTTATTCAGAACTAGTCAACTATGGAAGAATTCTTGGAAAATTAACGATTATTTAATAAGTTGTTAAATTCTTGGAAAACATATGCAGTATTGTTTTATCTATGATTATGGTCTCCAAACATACTGTTTTGGGTCCTTGACTAGACCAGTTTGGTCTTAGTTCAGATTCATAATAACTGTACTAGTTGATACAATTAACTCATACAGATTGATATCAGTCTCAATGCTCTCTGTTCTTCAAATCCATTCATAAAACCTATTTGACAAGGAAGAAAAGATTCTACTCATTTTATATTGTAATAAAATAGATAAAAGATAAGTATTTGGAGCCTCTTTCTGCTACTAACCTTTGGAAGAGCCTCATTAATTGCAATGAATGTTCCATAAGAAAGGTCTTCTTGGCTCTTGCAAATAATTAACCAATGTAATGTTACCTAGCAGTCTTTCTGGATATCTTAGATGAGTAATCTGTCTGACGTTGTATAGGAATCAACCCAGAGGACTTAACCATCTATCCTATTGTTCACAGAAATTCTTAATGTTGTGAAACTGTTTGTAGTCTATCCATTGCTAGTTCCAGTGGTATTCACATTGATTTGGACAATGTTACATTGTAAAACAGAAATAGTGATGATCATAAAAATATTAATTTACTCTCTAGATGGCACAATGCTACAAGGAAATGATAATAGATTCCTTGTTTTGGTTGAAAATAGACTATTGCTTTGCTACACATTAGCTAACAGTACGACCAATGCCATATTATAAAGAGGTTGCTCTTTTACCATGTTGACATGACTTGTAAGTGATTTCAACCCTTGAGATTTTTCTGTTGCCTCTTTTCCAATATATTATAGTTGGAATCCATCTTGAAGGAATTCGAAACTTTGGACATACCATGGCCATAAATGATTTAAATCCTTCTCTTTCTATAAATTTGAAAGGAAGTTCATCCATTATAATCATTTTAGCTAATGTTTTTCTAGATGTATCTTGATCAAATTTCCAAGAAGTCAGGCACACCTCACCCTCTCTTGACCGTAGTTGTAAACTTAACTGTGTTTGAGTTATTTCAACAACATGAGGGAATTTTTATATGAGGTAATATGAGATCTCAAACTTGTCGTTCCATTCTTATTTGGATCACAAAAAAATTCTTTATCACAATATTTGCATTTGACTTTCATCTCTAATTCATCATTAGTAAACTTTATGAAATGATCTCATCCTTCACTTCTTGGTTTCATTGCTTTTCTCTTCACTACCTTTCCTTTTGATTCTATAGTAGTTTTTGTTCCCACTTAAGGACCAATATCAGCTTGTGGTATCAAACAACTATTTTAACATCCATATTTGATACATCGATCAAATACTGATCACAGATGCACAAACACTGTTTAAAATATTGCAAGGTGTGATAATACTATTCAAAATATAATTGACTAAAACTAAAAGATAAATATGAAACTCAACCATGACTCTGAAACTAAAAGCATGATGATACTATCAGGATATCTAAATATTGTTAAATACTTGAGTTCAACAAAGAATATCATGTACATAGAAATGATTGTAGCAGGGACATCGTGGATAAGCTTTAGGTCTTACTGCATAAAAAATGACTACTAAATCAAAAGTAGAGAGAATATATATAATCAATCTAATAGTTTTTGGTGGGTGAGTTATATGAAGAAGAAAGAACTGATGGCAATTTGTGATTCAATATACGAGTGTGATGGATAGTACAAGATAAGATTATAAACTTTAAAATACTGAGCAAAATAGTATACCTGTCGGCGATCGATGGCTATTGCAATGTGAGGATTAGAGGACGAGGGGACTCAAGTCTCAAGAGAAATAGGCAAGAGGCGGCGAGACGACAAGATCAAAGGAGGCTCAAGCCGGCAACAAGAGCGACGGGAGGAGGGTTCGAGCTAACGGCTAGACTTCACAGATTCTCGGCTGCGAGAGCGACAAAAGGAGAACAACGGTGAGAGCAATGGGAATGGCGAGAGTGGGAGGGGATCGGGCAATGAGTCTTCGGAATCACAGACAGTGAGGAGCATGACGTGAGTCGCCAGTGAGGAGAGTCACATATTTGGGAATTTAGAGTTTATTCAGGGATTTGTCGTATTTTTTTATCGATTTATTCAATTAAACCGAATAAAGAATTTAAAAGCCGAAACCGTATTGAATTAATCGAAAAAAAATTATTTTTTTAAATGAAATTCTGAAATAACCAAACTAAATTTTTAATTTCGGTCGGTTGTTTGTTCGATTTAATTGAACTTTTGTTCACCCTTAAAGGGGAGCAGAGAAGGCTATAAATGGAACTATGTCATGAATTGTTGAACTCTAGCAAATTTATGACATTTTGTTCCTTTGTCAGGTAAATATTTTCAATCATATTTGTCAGGGCTAATAGTAGTTGCAAATGACAACCTTGGTTAAATGCCTTTTTATGCTGATTCAAAGGAGAACGCTAGACCAAATCTGAACTGGTCTCCATTAGTAAATCATTATTGTTCTATGAGCACCGACATTTATTCTAGGAAAGGTTTTGACTTTGCTAGATCACTGTTCATCAAGGAATTCTGACTAGTCTTTGATTCTGACCATATATATGGCCGTACATGCATCTACATGATGCAAATGCTTTAACTAATAAGAGAGCGGTGAATGTGTGGCTAGATGCAAAAATTATAAACAATGAATGATGCATTTACTGTTGGTCGTTCACTTCAATTTTCACTGTAGTGGATCAATTTTTGCCTAGTGTCATTTTATCTTCTTTTTTTTTTTTTGTCTGATTTTGGTATCCCCTTAACAGGTTTTGCAGAAGGCTCTTGAGATCTGGGATCTTGAAGTTATCCCTCTTGACTCTCCTGTAGCAGAGCAATCTCAGTTTGTGCCGGAGCTTGAGAATGCTTTCATATGCCACTTGCATGACCATTGGTTTTGTATTCGAAAAGTCAACGGGGAATGGTACAACTTCAATAGTCTTCTCCCGGCACCTGAGCATCTTTCCCAGTTCTACTTATCAGCTTACATAGATTCCCTGAAGGATTCCGGTTGGAGTATATTTTTGGTTAAGGGTAACTTCCCAAAGGAATGTCCAATACCACCAGACAATTCAACTGTCTTTGGCCAATGGCTCACTCCGGAAGATGCACACGGTATAGCAAAGTCATTCAATCAAAGGAAAGTTTCAACTCGAGGATCATCATCTCTCGAAATGGGCAGTATAGTTGACGATGAAGAGGAAGATCTCAACGCGGCGATTCAAGCTAGCCTTGTGGATTCTGCTGGTTTTCAAACAATATCTGACACAGTTGAAGATGGCCGTACAACTCCACAATCTTCGACTATCAGCTCTAAACCTGATGTGCCAAACCCTGTTGCCAATTTGACAAATATTCTCCCGCGAGATACTGCTACTGGTGAACCAAACAAAGATGTTCACAATGTAACCTCTGGTCCAGAAACTGAATGATGAGATGATGGAATAGACCATTGAAAATGTTTCCTACATTGTGGAAGTTTATTACCATCCCACATGTTTTGCACCTTAACATATATAATTATCCTTATGTCTTCTAAATACTTTCCACCATAAACTATTCTTTGTTTTGAGGAGGTTTGTTTGACATATTTCTGTTCGCTTATATTCAGGTGTTCCTGCTGCTTAAGTGGTGGTGCGTGATAGTGTTTGACATCTACTGTTACAATAAATTAATTTCGCTAACCGAATAAAGATAAATCTGTTGAAAATTATTTTAAAAAAAGGGAAAATTCATATTTGTTTTGTACTTGTGTCGTTTATTTATATTATTTAATTTGTATATTGCTACCTTGCCTTGTGATGTTAAATTAGACTAGATAAAATATAACTTTAACAATAAAACAACTTTATACTTTGGAGAGACACCTAATTGTATAAAAAATTTCTTTCCTTTATTTTTTAAAACTGAATCAATCACTTTTAAGATTACTTTTGGGGTTATTTGGATCATACCAACTGAATACTTAGATTATTAAAAAAATTTAAAAATATAAAACACAAAATGAAAACATGAAAGAGAAATACAATTGAAAATTCCTCATCGAAGAGCACTTTTGAACTTTAAAAAGAGAAAGTGGGACCCAAATAAATAAAAAGTTATGAATTAATTATCATTTTAAATTCTCTATTATTAGCGCAATTTGTATTATTTTAATTTGTCGTTATAGAGATCAACTTCTAAAATATTTGTTAGATTCGAACTCTAATCTTTTTATTTATTTTTTTAAATATTTTACTACTACCTCATATCCGCAGAGGATAATGCCAGTCATTTTAGAATGCAATTGCATTAATGGCCAAGAACTTAGAGTTAAAGAGAAAAGAGAAATCGATGATGGAGATTAGCATTAGGTATCTGACTCATCTTCATATGGATTAATTTTAAAGATGATCGATGATCAAGATAAATCAAAAGGCATTGGTAATCTACTCTGGTCTATGACCCGCTTTTTCAGATCCACTACCCACTAAAAAAACATCTTCTACAATACATCGCAACTGAATCTCGACTCTCAAAATGCCTGAGATCCGCACTGAAAGTCTAACCACTGTACCCTAAAGTGCAATTTTGAACTTTAAAAAGAGAAAGTGGAACCTAAATAAAGAGTTATGAATTAATTGTCATTTGAATTTGTATCACTTCTCTATTTTTAGTGCAATTTATACTACTTTAATTGACTCATTTTTTCATATAAATCATTGTATTTTATTAATAATTCAGATGTTCATCTTATTTATTTTCCTAAATATTTTACTATTATTACGATAGCACCCATGGAGGATCATGTAAGTCATTTTAGAACTTTAGTTTTTACGACCAATTTAGTAGCCTGAAAACCTCAAATGCAAGTACCACTATGATGCCTTATCACTGCATACAAAGATATTAATATATCATTCCTGAAAAAAAAAATCATATATATATGTTAGAACAACATATATATAGCACAAAGAATTCTAATGATGTTATGTGATGATGATACATCGAACTATAGCAATGAAAATTTTCACTTCAAAGTTTAATTAATTGTCTGAGCAAATATTATATATATATTAATGCAGAACAGGAAAACTATACTTTTACTGTATTTTATTTTATAAATTTAAACACGGATCTATTATTATTATTTCTCCATGACTGTTTAGCACGAGGACACATGATAAGATTCATGCTTAGTCAAAATATATATGAGAGATTAGTAGCATAATTAATTAATTAATTACACAGATAATATTTACAGTACTGGATCTTGTCATTCATTAAACTCGATCAAAAAAGGAAATCATTGTGTGTCATTCATCTCTATACATCAAGTAATGTCATATTCATATATTTGCTAACAAATACATAATAATGCTTAAGAGGATGCATCAGTACATTCAAACACTACCATGAAGCATGCATAGAATTGGAAGACCAAGTTTCAATTATATATTTCTGTTTCAGTGAATCATGCAGTTGTTTCTATTTTATGTATCCATTCAATTAATCATTAAATTTCCGAGATTATAAGATCAAAAGGAAGTTTGTGTTTCACCTTATTGTTCACATGATATAAGCAAACAAGATAGACAGGACAAAACAACTATGAGAAAAAGCTGCAGAATCCAAGTTCCTATATATACACACAATGAAATCTCCAGATACTCTACATGAACATCACCAGAAAGATCAAACACACAAAGGCCAAATTAATCGTAAATCTGAGCACTTAATCATGGTTTTTCTGCACAAATGAAATGTTTAAAACTTCTAAGTCGTAATTAATCACCTTCACAGTGCCATCTTATTCTCTTTGCTTGTAAGCAATGGCAGGCCAGGAGAAATGACTCAAGTACAACACTCACTTCCTGATTCATGCACTGTTTCCTATATATAGATATTCTTCCATCGAAAACGATAAAAAAATGACTACTAATTTCTTTAATCAGTCCCATCGCATTAAAGTGAGGCATAATAAAATCAAATGAAGGTACAGTGAGAATTTGTAGACATCAGGATGCTGAAGAAGAAAACAGAAATGAAATCTGTAGATCAAGCAGACAGACATCCAGTTCTTGGTCTCAAATTCGTGATGCATGTTTCCAAATAATGAAAGCTCATGAAATAGTAGGAATATAATTATGCAATTACCAGTAATGGTCTGAAGATTAAAAATATAAATTATAGGAGTCGATGATGATGATCGATCGATGAAGGTCACGCATTTCTAGCAATAGGTAAAGCGTATGCGTAGTGATGAAGGTGTCGGTGATTAGGGTGGAAGCGGAGGGTGGTGATGATGATGATGATCTGGAGGCGGCGGTGGAGCTATCTTGCGCTTCTTCTTCTCGTAGCTGACGCCGCGGGCCTTGGACTGGAGGTCGCGGACCTCGCGGAGGTAGAGGCGGATGGCTCGGGCGGCGAAGGGGTTGTTCTCGGGGCGGCCGCCGTTCTCCTCGTAGGCGGCGCGGAGGCGGCCGACGAGGGCGTCGAGGCTGCCCCAGGCCTGGCGGAGCGGGCAGGGGCATGGCGCCGGCGGGGAGGGGTGGCCGAAGAAGGGGCACACCTGCACGTGCACCTTCGTCTTCCCGAACTGGTCCAGGTACCGCAGGAACTCCAGCACGTGCGCGCCGCTGCACCTTGCCAGCGACAGCGGCGGCCGGTGGTTCCTCAGGTACTGCCCGAACGTGTTCCAGTCCCGCCGCTTCTGCGACTCGTACCGGCTCAGCGACGGCGACGAAGACGACGACGACGACGAAGCTCCGACCGCCGCAGCCAGGGGTTCCTGATCGGAGGGAGGGCTCTCTGGGTTGATCGGTATCATGTCCATCTCTCTCCTCTTCTTCCTATTCAAACTAAATTCACTTCCCTAAACACAAGGCACAAGCATGTGATTACCGAACAGATTAATTCACGACGATATCGTAGATGTTTAGCGTGCTGTACGTCCCGTAGCCATGGCCAATTACAACATCTATCAGCTCGGGGAGGAGGAGAGAGAATTAAGTGGATGTCTAAATATGGATAACCATATATAATACGTTACCTTTGGTGGCTGGGGAGCGCAGATCTGCTGCCTGTCAGAAGGTCGAGAGTTCAAATTAAGTGGACAGACAGAGGGCAGTAACGCAGCTGAGGGCTAGCGAGTGGAGGATGCCAACGATCCCACCGACTCGATCGGCCACAGGGCGTTGTTTCCTGCTCGAGGAGGAGAGAAGACGCAGAGATGGAGAAGAAGTAGCTTTTTGCGCAGAGGGAGAGGGACGATGGGTCATGGTTTTAATGTCCACGGGGGTGTACGAGCACCAGAAGAGAAAAAAAAAAAAAAAAGAGAGGGGGAGAGGGAGAGGGAGGAGAAAAAAAGAGGGTTAGGGTTTTTTTTTTTTTTTTGGAAATGGAGACCAAGTTGGTGGGATGTAAGGTGTGATGTGACAGCAGAAAAAATAAAGATTTGATTTGATTTTTTTTAATAAAAATCAAAAAATCCCTTTGTTTTATTAAAATTGTCTTTTTTTTCATTCATTATGAAAATAATATCCCAATCATCCCGTGTTAATATTTTTTTTTATTTCTCAAACTATCCTTACTTTTTAAGATTATTATAAACAAACAATTATAATAACTACTATTTTATAAGAGTTGCTACATAATTATAATAATTACTTTTAATATTATTATAGCTATTGCAAGTTCTCAATTGCTACATAATTATATCCAATAATTACTATATAATTATATTAGAATCATGCATTGAAATGACACCTCTTTTTCATTTATTATCAAAATAGTCTCATCCCGCATCAATATTATTTTTTAAATTTATTTTTATTATTATAGTAATTATGATTCCGTAACTGCTATACAATTATAGTAATTAAAATTTTATAATTACTATAATATAAATATTTTAATTTTAATCAATGCTAATAATAATATATTTTTGTAGCTATAATTCATAATTATTATGATATTAATATTTATTTCTGATAATATTATATTATAATAATATTTTAACTATCAATATTAATTAATTAATAACATTTTGATGATAAATGGAAGAGGAACATTCTTTTGACAATTCCAATAAAAAATAATATTTTTTTAATTTTTGCCTTATTTTTTATTTTATATTAATTAATAATTTAAGGTGAAGCTTTGGTTTTGCACCTTCAAAATTTGCCCATCAGGACTAGAAAATTTATCAAACCACACCCTTGAAACATTCCGTACGGTGTTGGCTCGTTGCTCGCCTATGAGAAATGATTGATCTCTTATCATGTGTGTGTATATATATATATATATACACGTATATCGATAGCATCCTCATGGTCTTTATCACGTACGTATACGTATATATATAGTGACTAAACGAGTCATATATAAGAGCTTGTATGATAGAGCTAGCTAGCTAGCTATTAGGTAGAAACTAATGATTGCTAGGTGCTAATTAATGCGTATTATTCTTTATCATCAATTTATTAATTACATGTCTCCCCTTTGATTTTAGCAATTAAATAATAATCATTTTAATCATCAAATGAAATTTTCTTGATGCGAGGGGCTAATCAATATCTATATATATACTTGGTTTTCTTGTATGTATATATATGTTTACCCTTCAAATTACAGAGTTAGATCAAAGGAAGTTTAATTAAACAATAATATTCATTCTTTTAATTATCAATTATACTTTTCTTAAAAATAATAATTATTCTATTGTTTATCTAGCTAGCTAGCTATTATATATAAAATTTTCCAAATCAAATTAAACAAACCCTACTAGCTAGCTATCTCATTTGTTCTGTCTCTTTTGTCTGGATCTCCATCCTTCCCCAACCTCTCTCTCTATGTGTATATATATATATATATATTCAGATCAAACTGTTGACATACTATTGGCAATCTTATATCTGACGAACAAAACAAACTGTTACAGTTAAACCAATTTACTAGGAACCAATCACACAGCTAATTTCTCTTAAAAAAATAACTACAGGGGAGGGAATTGTACGTACGTCTTTGAGAACCAACAAACTATATATTCAATACAATTAAACTCCTCCCCTGTGCTGTATTACACATGCCAACAGTTAATATTCAACTCAAAGCATATATCTATCTATATTATTATATATATATAAAAGCATGCAGCAGGAGAAAGAAAGTACAGGCAAGGCATAAAAATTTTGGATCAGAGAGCTAGCTAGCTAGTCAAAAGACATGCAAGGAGGCCTTTATATCCTCTCTCTCTCTCTCTCGCTCCTCTGAAGCAGATCGAGAAGGAACATATATATGGTCGTCGTCCACTTCCCATATTTTTTGGCAAAGGGAACAAAAACACAGGCTATCAAGAGCTGAGTACACTTGCGTGCCTCAAACAGACTCGTCGAACGCTAGCTAGGCGCTGCTAATTAAAGTTTGGGCCAGTTCCGAGAGAGCAGCTAGCTAGCCAAACTAGCAGCGGCATGCAGCATCATGTGCGCTGAGTCTGCCGGCCTGAGGCCAAAAAAACAGGAGATCGAGAGCTGAGTACACTTGCGTGCCTCAAACAGACTCGTCGAACGCTAGCTGCTAATTAAAGTCGGGCCTGTTTCGAGAGAGCAGCTAGCTAGCGGCGTGCAGCATCATGTGCATGCGCTGAGGTAGCCTGCCTGAGGCAAAAAAACATCCGATCGAGAGCTGAGTACAGTTACGTGCCTCAAACAGACTCGTCGAACGCTAGCTAGCTAATTAAAAGAGGGGAGTTCAGTTGAGCCATGCAGTTATTCCGAGAGATCGAGCAGCTTGCAGCTAGCTAGTAGTGGCATGCAGCATCATGTGCACTGAGCCTGAGGCAAATTTTTTTTTTTAAAAAAAAGGACCACCAAAATACGCAAACAAAGCGAAGGCTGTACGTATATTAAATTAAGCAAAGTTGTCGTGAGAAGTAAAATTAAAATTAAAAATGAGGTTGTGAGTCTCGTAGCAGTACGTACGTACGTACTCTCATGAGTTTATAAATACTGCAGGTTTTATGAAGTATGATGAGTTTCACGTGCCAATCGAGATACGGCCCAGGGAGAGAGAGGATCCAATTGTTAATTTGTATGGGATGATAGATAGATTGATAGCCCATGAGACCGACTGAGGTATATGGGCTGGGCCGACTCAGGTTCGGCCCAGGGAAAGGGAAGAGATTGAAGGTGGTTAGCTCTGGTTCTATTCATTTCAGATTTCACATGATTTAATTTTGATATCTATTGATAGCTTAAGTCAAGTCAGTATCATCTTAAATGAATCTCTTAATTTATAATCAACATTCAATTCCATTCCACATCAAATCGTCATTTTATAAAATTGTCTTTTAAGATTTATTTTAAATCTTATAATCACGGATAACATTTAATTATCGTCTTCCTTTGGTAATGTATCCAAACGTTATTTGTTTGTGAAAAATATTTAATTTATATTCGAAATTATTGAATTTAAATTGGGTTTTGATAAAATTTTTAATAGAATTTAAATTTATAATATTTTATTTGATTGTTCACTAGTCGCTTGTGAGTCGAACTTAAATTGAATTTTAATTTTTTAATATAATTTTAATTTAAATATACTCATTCGAGTAATGCAAATCAAACTCCAATTTAAATCATTTTGAATTATAGTTCAATTATGTTCAAATCAAAATTCAAATAATTTAAATCAAACTTAAGCTCAAGTCAAAATTATTTATATTTGCGAGTTTTGAATCGAATTCAAATATCATCAAATATTAATATTTTCATATTATGCAATTTTATTCGATTCGTTTGCTTTAATCATAAATATTTATATTAATCAAAGAAAGAAAAAAGAGTAAATTTTTTAAAATAATAATAATAATAAATAAAATTTATTCAAGTAAAATTAAAAATATAATATGTGATCGAGGTTAACAAGTAATTTGCCATGAGGATAGCAAGAGGATGCATATGTCTATATAATCTAATACATACCCGGGGAGTTTGTTAATATGATGGCGGGGGTCCAATTTAGAGAAGCAATTAAAGCGCAGGTAGCTGAGGGGGTAATTTACGTCGGGGGAGTGTAAGATTGCTCATCGCACAATGTATTATCGATCTGCACCACGTGATTCGGCCCTTGTTTAAGCTGCTGAATGCTCGCCATCTCTCTTCCTTGGGCAATTCTTGGATTTGTGATCGAGCGAGCTCTCGGGATTCTCGGATATGGCCGGGTACGTTCTTCTCCAAGGCCTCGCCTTTTTCATATTTGCCTATATTTGTTCTTTCTTTCGTCTCGTTATTGTCTTCTCACGAAGGATTAGGGTTTGGTAGAGAGGCGTATGAATGGTTTCAAACTGATCCTTGATGTGGTCATTTCATGATCTGTAAGGTTCGACCTTTGGATATCCGCGTTGCTAGTTCAATTTCACTAGGTAGATTGAATCCGCCGATATCCTCGTATGCGGGGAAGAAAGATTTGATTTTGAGGGCGGAACATGTACCGTAGCGTGGCAGAAAACGCCACGCGCGGTGGGATGGCGTCGGATAACGGAGATGCGGTGGTGACGCTCCATCAGTTGCCGCGTTGGAACGACGCGGATCAGAGGTCTTACGTTTCCGGGGATATATCGTCGCCGTTGTCATACTTCTCGGATCCGCTTACTGCGCCTTCTGAAGCTGATTCCGGGGTGAAATCGAGGTTCCCTGTGGATCACGAAATCAATTCTAAGATTTATCTTTGGCGTGGAAACCCGTGGAATCTGGAGGTTGATGCGGTTGTGAATTCCACTAATGAGGTGAGATTTGGAGTTTCCTGTTATTCTCTCTTATCCTGGAATGTCCTATTGCATTTCGATGCATCCTCTTCCTCTCTCTGTATATGCATACATTTTTTTTTTTGGGAGGATTCAGATTTCACATAATTTAGATTGCTTTCTAGAATTTGGATGAAGCACACAGCAGCCCTGGCTTACATGCTGCTGCTGGCCCAGGTCTTGCAGAAGAATGTGCATCTTTGGTATAATCCTGAAGCATCCAATTGGCTTATTTGTTTTCCCCCCTTCATTTTATGTATTCCTTGGATTCATGGCATTAGCTTTGACATATTCTGTGCAGGGTGGTTGTCGAACTGGAATGGCTAAAATTACCAATGCTTATGATCTCCCTGCTAGGTATGCATTAGCATTAACTATCATAATTAGAGAATACACACTGCTGAGATGAAAATTTAGTTATGCTGTGTTTTTTTGATAGCATGTCGTATGTGTAGTGAGTAATATTCTATCATTCCTCAATTTTTGAATGTATGATTTGTATCTTTGTGCAGTGATGAGGTTATAAGTTATATGGTAAATAACCCATAGGTTGAAAAAAGGAAAATGAAAGTTTTCATGGTTTCTCAATGTTTCCTTTCACATAACACTAAAAGTATGTTCAAAAGACATCTTTCTTATGATTGTAAGACATGTGCAAAGTATAGACTTAGACATATAAATTTATGTGATAATTTTGTTCAAACAGGTTATTATTGTTTATGCCCCTCTTATCAACAGTTTATGTTGTTTATATGATTATCTAGTTGTTCCAAATATGCATCTTGTTGTTTGTTGACTTTGAAAACTTGTATTCAATGTCATTGTGCAGAAAAGTTATTCATACAGTTGGTCCCAAGTATGCTGTCAAGTACCATACAGCTGCAGAAAATGCCCTTAGCCATTGCTATCGGTCTTGCTTAGAGATCCTAATTGAAAATGGACTACAAAGGTTATTGTTTTTTTTTTGTTGAGATTTTTTAGTGTTTTTTTTAAAATTTGTTATTGACATCTCCATTATTTGTTTTTTAATACGCCAAACTGAGTATTTTCTGACATTCTCTTGCAGTATTGCAACTGGATGTATTTATACTGAGGCCAAAAACTATCCTCGTGAACCTGCTGCACATGTTGCCATAAGTATGTAATGATGAGCTATCCTATTTGTCTATTTCTTTTCAATATGTTATTCTGATGAAATTAGTTGATGACGTTAACATTCTTCTATTATCTTTTTCACATTCATATTCGTATACATCATCAGGATAGTGCACATGGTGGTTTGTTCATTTCTTTTTCTCTAAATGTGTGTTTATATTGTTCAATTACTTATCTTGGCTCACTTCTCCATCACTTGGGTAGGGACTGTAAGGCGTTTTTTGGAGAAACAAAAAGATAAAATCACTGCAGTTGTTTTTTGTACTTCCACATCAACTGATACAGAAATATATAGAAGGTACGTGCTTCTACAAGGTTACAAGCTTAGCATGCCCATGTCAATCATAAGCATGCTACCAAATATAAAAATATTAGATGAAACATGTACACTTTATTTTGTCATAACAGAGATTGTGAAGAGCATTCAATCCTTCAAGGATTCTCCTTTATGCAATGTTTCAATGGTTCATTTTCAAATCTTCTTTTCTTTAACTTCTATACACTTTGAAGGTTGCTTCCACTTTACTTTCCGAGGGATAAGCATGAAGAAGAGATTGCCGTGTCAAAACTTCCTGCAGATGTTGGAGATGAGAATGGTGAGACGGTTATTGATGAAAGGAAAATCAGAATAAAACCTTTGCCTGCACCTGTGGTAGCTGATGCAACTCCTACAACAATCTCATTAGATCTTCCAGTTTCTGATGTTGGATTGACTCTGAGACGGTTAGTTGAAGTTAACAAGCATTGACTGATATTTTAGTTTCTGGTTTTCTGTCAGTAATTTGCAATAAGTTTTTCTGTGCAAATTCAGTTTGATATCCTTTTCCCACTAAGCTTATACGTTTTTGTTGGAAAATGTATTTCTTAATAAATTACAGCATGATATCTTTTCCCACTAACTTGTTTTCTTTCAGCCGAAACTCTAACAGCTTGGAATCCTACCTCGATCCTACTTTTATGTCGTTAATTAAGGATCCTGACCAGAGAAGGAAAGAGCAACAGGAAAAGGTTGCCCAAACACAAAGTGGTTTCAATTGTGCCAAGCTTCTTGGATATGGTGACCTTAGTGGCCCACCACTCTCTGCTGCTGAAGAGTACTCTCTCCATTCAAGATATCTTGCCAAAGCAAATTCTCTTAATCTCACAGATATTGCTGAAATGAAGATAGTGTAAGTATCTTATTAAAACTGAAAGTATATGCAACTACATTTGTGTATGTTTTTTTTATTGTTCCTGATATAGTTTTACAACATTCATTACTGAACTGAGTGGGCTTTGCTCAAGCATTTAATGTAATGTATGATGGCCTTTACAACTATATAACAATGTGGAACTGATGTTTCACCCAGAGTGGTTAACAATTTTTTTATTCTTTCATCAATTGCAGCTATCGTGGTGGTGTAGACAGTGAGGGAAGGCCTGTCATGGTTGTCATAGGAGCTCATTTTCTTTTGCGGTGCCTTGATTTGGAGCGTTTTGTGCTGTATGTTGTAAAGGTATGCAAGTAGTATCTTATTCTTTCTTCTTTGTTATGCTTGTTTTCCAGCTTTATATGGTGGCCATACAAATTTTAGACAATGAGGCTTTATTTTAATGAATTTGAGTAAATAATCAGCATATATTAACTTAGATATGTATAACTAGGTGATTATGGGCGAACAACGAGCTTCTCATATTAACTCATTCTGGTTCATCATTTTAGTTAAAATGTTGTCAAGGGCTTTTCAGTTAAAATATTTATAATTCAGGAACATAACTCGGATGAAATTGCTGCAACTGTGGGATTTGCTTCACCCCTTAACTCTCACATTGATCTAAAACCTAATTAGATCACAGCCTTTCTGATTCTTTCGTCTAACATCTTCTTGGAGCTACCTTTGATGAGTGGAGTTGAAGTGTTAGGCCACCATATTGTTGTTGCTAACCCCTGCTGCTCATGGTGTAAATTAACTTAGAATTATCTTTTACGACAATGAACTTAATCCCTTATCATCAACACAATTATATTTAAAAGTTCACTTTTAGTAATATTATAGTCCTTGTGATCTATGCAGTTAGATCTAGAAGTTTACTTTTATTAATTTAAAAATGAAAGATTATTAAATAGCAATTGACTCTATGGGTCAATTCAACTGTGTGCTAACATGAGAATTCTTCCCATATTTACTTCCATCGTCCTTAGTATCGTTAAGTCTAACAGTTTAATTATCTAACAGGAGTTTGAACCCTTGATTCAGAAGCCATACAGCATTATTTACATTCACTCTGCAGCCTCTTTGCAAGCGTAAGTATAGTAATAGTATATGATCTGTTGAAGGTAAAAAATGTAACAAGACTTTTGTAACAAAAAACTGAAGATTGCTAGTGAATTTATGTGCCAGTACGCAGAAGGATCTTATTCTAGAATTACTTTGACATTCATTTAACGTGAAGTTGTTTATGGACGCAGACAACCGGATTTGGGATGGATGAAGCGGTTGCAACAGATCTTGGGTCGGAAGCACAAGAGAAATTTGCATGTATATATTCTGAATAAACCATTCAGATTTCCAGTCGAAACAATTAGTTAGTTCCTTTTCTCAGACTTGTGTTCGTGTTCATCTTGTAGGCTATATATGTTTTGCATCCGACACTGGGATTGAGGGCAGCAATCTTCTCCCTGCAGCTTTTGGTGGACGGCGAGGTACACAAACTGACTCCCATTGTAGTTGTTGCCTATGATACCTCATCGCTCTCTTGTTGCATGATTCATAGGTATGGAAGAAAGTTGTGTATGTGGATCGACTCCTGCAATTGTTCAGATATGTTCCTCGCGAGCAGTTGACCATCCCTGACTTTGTCTTCCAGTGAGTGTTCGATGGCTCTGCTCCCTTCGTTTTGTTTTTCCAATAACAAATAGAGAATGTGATCGATCGATGAACATGTTTTTGCAGGCACGACCTCGAAATAAATGGAGGGAAAGGTTTCATCGTCGATCCAAGAACGAAATATATCTATCAGAGAGCACCTGCATGATTATATGTTCTGTTCGATCTCGTGTACAGACAGACAGACAGACTCGAGTACCTTGTGTTTTTTTTTTTTTGCTTTCATGATTTTAAGATACATCTGCAGTGTCAAATAAAGCGTTGGTTTTTGTAATTTTTGATATATTTTTTTCATCATAAAAAATCATTTTAATGATAATTACGATGAATTATTGTTTTAAAATTTCCCCTTTATAATATTTTGGAAGTTGATGTGTTAGGTGGGGTCCAAATCCGTGGGCCGGTTTAATGTCACGCTGGCGCTGAGCGGCCGGCCCAGACGTCAGTTGCTCTTGAAGACCACGTCGCACGGACTCCACCCACCCACCTACCACACCGGACGCTGCCCGACTGCCCGACTGCTTTACCTACCGCGACCATTTCTCATTTCTCAACCTGCCCGCGCTATAAATGAACGAAACCCGCCCCACCTTCCCTTCAGGGATCTCTTCGATCTCCGCTGACCGCCCCGCCCTCCACCAGCTTCCTCCTCTTCTTTCGTCGCCTTCAACGAAGACCAAATCGAGAAGAGGAAGGAGCAGCGGAGCGGAGGGAGGATCGGCAATTAGATCCACAAAATCAAATTGAGCAACACTCGGAACAGGGATTTGATTTTTTCTACCCCGATTCTGTCGATCTGATCGCTTCCATGGCGCTTCCAATCTCAAATCACATCGGAGCGGAGCATCCTGCTCTCGCCGCAGCTGTCAAGTTTACCGTCGGCGGCAGATCGTCCGTGTCTGTTGGCAGATCGGCTCCGGTGGCTGCCAAATTGAACAACAACAAGCAACAGCGGCGCAAAAACGAGGTGGCCTCGCCTTTCGAGATGGCCGACGACATTGCCTCCCGCCTGAGCCACGACATCACCGTTGCGCACCTCGAGCGACTATTCAGAAAGCAGGCGGCCGGCGGATCCTCACCGCCGCCTGACGGAGACCCCTTCGGTCGCCTCCCGGCACGCGTCGCCTACCAGGGCTCCCCTGGATCTTACTGCCAGGAGGCCGCCGCCCGTGCCTTCCCTTCCTCCGCCGCCGCGACCCTCCTCCCCTGCTTCCAGATGGAGGACGCCTTCGCCGCCCTCGAGGATCTCGCCGCTGACCGCGCCGTCATCCCCGCCGAGAACTCCCTCGACGGACCCATCGACCGGAACCTCGACCTCCTCCTCCGCCACCCCGGCGTCCGCATCCTCGGCGAACTCGTCCTCCCCGTCAACCACTGCCTCCTTTCCCTCCCCGGCGCCCCCAAATCCGCCCTCCGCCGCGTGATCAGCCACCCGCAGGCGCTCTCCCACTGCCGTCGGAGCCTGGAAGCGCTCGATCTCGAAGTCGACGAGGTCGCCAGCGCTGCAGACGCCGCCCGCTTCGTGGCGGAGAACCGGGTCGCCGACACAGCGGTGATCGGTAGCCGGATAGCCGCATGCGAGTTCGGCCTGCGGGTGCTGGATCCCAATTTCCAGGACCGCCAACTGGGCGGTAACTTCAATCGATTCCTCCAGCTCGGACTCTCCTCCGCCGCGATGGCGTCCTCCGCCGCGGCGGAGCACAAGACCACCTTGGCCTTCGCCCTCCATGGGGGGCCGTCGGATCTGTTCTCGGCGATGTGGATCTTCGAGAGCCACGGCGTGAGGGTGGCGCGCGTCGACCACCGGCCGAACCGCGAGAGGCCTCTCCGCATAGTGGACGGCGCCGGAGGGAAGGTGGCGTACTTCGACTACGTCTTCGTGATGGATGTGGAAGGGAGCATATGGGACGCCGCCGTGAAGGCCGCGATCGCGCGCTTGACGGAGATCGCCGCTTTCGCACGTGTGCTTGGTAGCTACCCAAGCACGTGCCACTCACGTTGACCGGTCAAATTAATTTTAGAGTTCAATCAGCTCTGTTATGTATAGAAACAGAATATACCCGCCCAAAGAAAGAAAGGCGGCAATTATCATAAAATATGATCTTATATTCCAAAGTGTATGATATTGTGTTAGCGTGAGGTTGTTGGATGCCATATTTTATTTTATTTTTTAATGTAATATGATATTCAGTTCTTTAATTATTCAGGATAAAAGCATTATTTATTATAAAATCATTTGAGACAGCTAGAATTTTTGAAATTATTTTTTAAAATACTAATTTAATAAAAAAAAATATTGATCCATTTAAAAGTCTTATTTTAATAATATTATCTTGTGTATCTATTCAAGTAACGTGACCGCGTTTTGGAGAATATTATAGAAAAAATACAAAGGAAAGAAAAAATGAAAAACGTTGGCCTACCCGCAATAAACCTTCACGGGCGGGCGGTTTTTTAAATAAAAGAAAAGTCGATTTCTTTGGAGTGAAATATATGACGCGAGCATGACATGCACCGTGACGTCGGTAACTTAATTGGGTTGGTGTGAGTGGTAGGTGTAGGTGGGTGTGGGAATGGGTGGACCAAATCATATGATTAATAAATAGATAAATAGTTGAGAGGTGGACTGAGACTCCTCACCTGATTTGCGTTAAGTCTTAACTTCAATTTCGTCGGAACTTGTATTTGACGTCTGACGAAGGTAGGGTTAGGTGCCACACAAACCAAGTCTTATTTATTTATTTAGGTATTCAATTTTTTTAAATAATTCAGATATTTAAATAGTTCGATATCATAAATTTTTTAAATCTTTAAAATATAATATGCCCTTAAAAATCCCGTCCCATCTCTTGCACCATATTTCTGAGGCAAATCAAATAGAGTTTGTACTTTGTTCCTGATTAATAATATTAAAATTGATCAATTAATGATAAAATATGAAGTTCATCATCGATTAGACGCACTAAAGTTGTTAGTAAAATATGAATCTAAAGTCTGAAATAGGAACAAAAATTTTGTTCAAAATTGATTAATGAATCTATATTATTTACATTCATAAATTTTAAAGTTTAATAATTTTTCAAAACATACAGTAACGAAAGCACGTTTTTTTTTTTTTGCTTGACCCACTCACCCATGCATGAACCGGAGAACGCATTGAATATATTCACATTGTTCACGTTTGTTTTTTCTTCGGAAGGTTCATCACATTGCTGCTCCATCCATAAGCCTCCTACCATTCAACTTATTTGATATGACTTTTCATGCAGTCCACTGTGATTCTGACATTTGGTCTATTTCCAATAATGCAACCGTAAATGTTGAACATGCACTCCAAATTAAAAGCAAAATATCCTCTCGCATATTAGCAGGACCACAGAAAATAGTGAGAATCAATAATAAGGTCGGAGGGTTTGTTTCAAGCACCTTTGTGCGAGAGACAGCAAGAGTCAGTCACAGCAAGGCTGCAGGGCAACACCAAACATTCGCAACATTTTACCAAATTCTCCAAGTATCAGTTGGATCGTGTACAATCAATAAGAATTTACTAAAAAATACCATTAAGATTAGAAGGAAAACAGAAAAAATTAAGATCTGAAGATCACAAATGCCACACCAAAACACAAAAAAGCAAGGTCCTTTAGAAATTGAGTTTTTATTCGAGTACATCTGAAGTCATCAACTTTAAATCCAGTTCAAAATTCGCATCAGGAAAAAATTGATGTGTAATAATATTAATTTATACAGAAGGAAGTTCTGTATTGGTTCAAATATTACACCTATGGTATGGAATAGTAAGAAAGGAAGAAGGGGGAAAAAACAAAAGTCTGATCAAGTACCTTTTTGTGTGTTTTTGATAGAGCCTATGGGAATGGAAGTGAGATTCCAATGTTACTAGGTTTCTGCTAAGCTGTACAACTGGAAGATATCTCGAAGGAACAACATAATTAATCATAACAGAAAATATCCAATATTGTACAAACAATGACTAAAGAACATGACACAGGTCATGAAATCATAATAACAGCAGATGACAGTTTTTACATGCAACCATCAAAATGCTCAGGATGAGCAGCAGGTGCTCTTCTGATTCACAGGTTGTCCACGGATTTGTACTGTTGGTGGCCTGGCGTTGTTGCCGGCTGGTTGGCTAGCCATCCTGCAAGCAGTGTTCTTGTCACACTACCAGAACATTCTCAAACAACACGATGGAGGAAACTATAAACGTGAAATGATACCTGTTCTTGATGGCAGCAGTCATGGCCATGAAGGCATGCTCCACATTGGTAGCATTTTTCGCACTAGTCTCCATGAAAGGGATGCCGATCTCATCCGCGAACGCCTGCATTGGCAAAAACAAAAATAATTAATCGTTGTCACAGCAAAAGCTAGTGAAACAATTGAGGAATTATGGCAAGTGGGTAATTCCTCGAGCAAGGCCAAAACATGTCAGATTTGGAGTAAGTCACTGCATCTAATTGCAGGTTAGTAGTATCGTCTGACAAATTACCTTGGCTGTCTCGTAAGAGACAACTTTATTTGCAGTAAGATCACTTTTGTTGCCCACCAGAAGCTTGTTCACATTATCACTTGCATATCTGTCAATCTCATTTAGCCAAGTCTTGACATTATTGAAGCTCTCCTGGTCTGTCACATCATACACCACCTGTAGAAGGTAGTGTATGAGCAGATGCTCTTCCATAAGATTAACGTGCAAAGAACAAAAGCATTTGTGTACATTTGACTTACAATGATGCCATGGGCACCTCGGTAATAGCTGCTTGTAATTGTTCTGAAACGCTCTTGCCCAGCAGTATCCCACTTGCAACGAGAGAAAAAACAATTATAGAAATAGCTGTGTCCGCCACCCATAACAGATACTCATGTGAGTCTTAGTAGCATAGCAATCGATCATTGGATGATGATATGATATCCACAAGCCTTTTGCAATGAAGCAAACAACTTCCACGTAGGGCACTTAAAGGTTTCTTTTGCATAGGCTTGTTCTATTTTTAGTGGCACAAATAGAAAATGAGTAACAGCTTGAAGCCATTGAAAATAAAACTCACGATTTGAAGCTTAATGGTCTTCCCATCCTGCTCGACTGTGCGTATTTTCTGTAAGAAGATATAAATCTTGTCAGGTTCTGTAATCTTTCACTGATTTTATGTATAACGGAAAGAGAGAGCTTACAAAATCAACTCCAATAGTACTTATGTAACTTTCCAGATAGGAATCATCCTACGAAAAAAGAGGAAACGAAGTTAGCAAGATATGCAGAATCTCGGGAGTACAAAATGTGTACTTTCTCATTGCAAATAAGATACATTTGGAAAAAAAACATACAACGAAAAACAAAATGATATAACTTCATTGTCCCATGATATAGATAAATTGTTGTGGGCACCAAAACTATTGTCCTGTGTCACGATTTAGACCACACAAGAGTTACCAACTTTTATAGGTAAATTTTATGACAATTTAAAGTTAATTCATGAATAAAATATGCGGCAAAGATATTCTATTATTTTATATGGAACAACTTTA
This sequence comes from Curcuma longa, assembly GCF_044706935.1. Classification (NCBI taxonomy): domain Eukaryota; kingdom Viridiplantae; phylum Streptophyta; class Magnoliopsida; order Zingiberales; family Zingiberaceae; genus Curcuma; species Curcuma longa. Next base: position 17,181,638 of record NC_133871.1, on the reverse strand, counting down.
TGACTTAGTTGTTATTATGAGATGTGCAAAACTGACATTGTATATAAAAATTGCACAATCGACCAACAAAATAGTAAGCTAATAACAAATGCCATTCGCATCAAATATGTTTTGCTTTCTCCAATAATTAGTATTTGCAAACATTACTAATTGCAAATCTAGTCCCTAAGAGAAGATTGTAGAAAATTAGGCAATGTAAAATAAAAAATCTATAGCAAACCAAGCCATTAACACTCAAGCTGGACATGATTTCTAAAACTACACTTATAGACAACCAGCAAATTCCATTTCTCCATGATAAAACAGAGAATGTATGTAGGTGCCAAAACTATATTGAGAGCAGCACTTAAACTGGATGCCTTATATAGGAGGATCATTTTGTAACAGCATTTCCAATGAATATAAGACAGAATAAGTCACAGCAAGAATATGGAATTTTAACAATCAACTCAAGATATATTATTGCAACTGAAATGTAGGATATAATAATAAACAGCTAATGCAAGTTGCATCTTACCGCAAATCTCAGGAGCAAGCATGACTTTCCAACGCCTGAGTCTCCAATAAGCAAAAGTTTGAATAGATAGTCACTACGAAAAGAAGCATGCATTTAAGTTAGTTTTGCACCAAATGCATGTAACTGTTAGCTGTAAAATGAATTTTAACTTGGATAACTTGACACCATTCGAACGGTGTTAAAAAAACACATAACCCAATCTGCCTGAAAAATTATAGTTATTTAGCCTAGAGTTGGTCTCAATTCTCAAGTTTTAGGAAATTAAGAAGGGATCAAGGTTACCTTCTCAGGGAAACTAACCCTGATCCCTGAACAAACCTAAATAGGTATCTATAGTTTTTGACCTGCAACTAACTATCATACACAAAAGACAACTTTACTGAAATCAACCTAACTAGACTGATTTAGAATGCAAATCAGTTCTCAAATTTTGAATTTAACCATATTTATATTTAAGATAATCCGGTTCAAACATGTGGGGTTGAGTTAGTGAAATTTTTGAGAAGTTGGGAATTATATATTGTCTCTCCTTATAGGCTATTTTCTGTTACTCTCCCAATTACTCTCTCCTGATTCCTATCCTTTTCCCCTCATTGCGCGACATAGCTGCTGCACCTCTTGACTTCTCTTCCTTCTATTTTTCCTTTCCTTTAACTCCCTCTTGATTTTGCTCTTGTGGGCAGCCGAAGCTGCAAGTATCACCTGAGTAAGGGCAGTTGATTGTTTGGCCCACATTTATCAAACCTTTTGAGATTTTTGAGCAAATTGGTGCAATAACCTATCAACTTGGTAAAAAGCAAGTTGATAGGTTAAGATACACATTAACTATCAAATTCTAAAATCTCTAACCAATAATATACCAATGAGTTACTTATACCGTATGATTATACGTGATATGGCAAACAACTGATACAATAACCTTCAAACACTATAGACCATGGAATATGAGTCATTTTGTTATCAAATTTAGATACATTTTTAACAATCATGGCAAGTAGCAATCTGCTAATGAATCCAACGATCAAAGGTAGAACAATCAATTCACAAATGGAAGGACTCGCTCTCTAGATCCGAAAGACACGCATGTCAACATCGTCTAATCTAAAGCCCAATTCTGCAATAAAGAACCATAATCACAGAATATTTTATAATTCTACCGAGAAAACCTGGATCTGACTAACAGATAAGGGAAGTCATTTCTCCATAACCAGAAAAATCAACTTACAATTCTAAGCCCCAGGACCTATGACATTTAGCAAACAGAACCGTGATTTGAAAACGAAAAAAAATAAAAACACAAGCAGGATTGGGGTACTAAGATGCGTCACTTACTACTCCGGATTCATGGCGGACACAGCCAGTAGGCCGGCGGCTCAGTCGATACCTTTCCTGGAATTCGCGATTGAAGGCGCTTGCTCTTCTGCGTTGCCGAACCCAAAAAAAGGGCAACGAAGGAGAAAGGAAGGGGAAGAAACGAGCAGGCTAGCGATTTTCCGAGAAGCGTGGACGGCCAGGGCTTCCTAAATATCGTCGACGTGGTGGAGAGAGGGAAGACCGACACGGCACTAGAATCGACGGTTGAGATATCTCATCACGGAAACAACATCGATGGTCAAAGGAGACATCAGACTAGACTCGGGTTGATCGAATAAATTGATTGAATCAAATTTAAAAATTTAATTCGATTATTTTAAAATTTTAATTTTTTAAAAAATATTATTAATCCGATTGGATTTTGATTTTAAAATTTTTTATTTGATTATATTGAATAAATAAAATTAATTAAAATAAAAAAAATCTATAAATTTTCAAGAAAATGAACATATAAATTCTTAACTAATTAATAAATTTTCTATAATATTTTAAAAAATTAATTATTTTAATTATTTCAACTAATTTAATTTTTGATTGAGTTAATCGATATTTTATTAATTTAATTTATTTGATTTTTATTTAAAAATTTAATCGATTCGATTAGTTTAAAAAATTTAATTCGATTCAATTTTGATTAATTCAGTTCAGTTCAATTTAATTTTAATTGAATACTCAATTCTAACTTAAGTTACAACATGAAATGTCTGAAATAAATTTAATATTTAATTTTATAAAAACTTATTTATATGCAATTAAAACATATAAAATTAATTAAATAAATAAATTTAAATAATTTATTAAATTAAATGAATATATATATATATATATATATTTTTTATTAATATTCATAAACAACCTTCGTGTCATGAATAACATTAATCAATAAAATTGATATCAATATATTAAATAATAAATACATTTATATTATTAAATTTAATAATTAATTAAATAAGTTTAAAATGTAAAAATTTTAAATAATTAAATAAATTTGAATTGAAAACTCGATAACATCTAAACGATCAAAACTTAAGTTAAATTTGAATTAAAAAATAAATTAAATTTAAATAATTATTTTAATGATATAATTTATTTTAGATTCGATTCGAATTTTGAAGGAACAATTTAATATATTATTTTATTAAATAAATTTAAATATTATAAAATTTAACTCGATTTAATTTGTTTACAGCCCTAGCTTGAGCTGGATGAGTTGGACCGCCGTGCAGGGTGAGATTTGAACGAGGAATTTTAAAGGAACACGCAGTGTCTCCATTGCGCTAGTCAATGATAATTCAGTGTTATGCAGGAGGTCTTTTATCCCAATACATGAGAAGTTCAACAGGACAGAAAAGGTTTATAGATTATGCATAGTCATGATTCTTCTGTTTTAGACATGAGATAAGAGAATTTATTATAATATAATATTTATTTTTATTAAAGACATAATAAATATTTGTAATACAAATGCCCCAGGTTTATTCCACAAGAGGAATACAAATACAACAAAAGTAATTCATTACAAGTGTTCCGATCAAACACTATGGATGGTCAAACTATCAGTCAACGAATAGTCCGATGTGGACGATCTCCTGGATGAGTTAGAATGCGAGAGACGATCAAAATCTGAAACACACCTCAAAGAGAGTTAGACTGGTGTCGGAGAGTCCTGCAGGCCACTCTGACGTTCAAGTTAGGATATCATAAAAAGTGAACAGAAAATAAGATAATACTAGTAGAGTTTTCGAAGTCAAACCTGGAATAAAACTGTGAGTTAAATCTTTTATAACTTGTTTAAGGCATCTCTATGTCGCATGGGATAAAACCCTTATAGCAATCTACAAAGGGGACTAGGATCCGATAGCCGTTTTCTTTTGATCTTATGTGCAGAAATAGGGGTATCCAAGGAGATCGGGTTTAACAACTTCATAACTGCTTGTACATCCTTGAATTGTTATATGTTCGTGAGAATATTTGCGTTCCCCTTTAGTAAGCCATATAAGATAGCGGTTTATCGGAAACGTGTAGGTGGAGTCTAGGATGGGGCGGAGTGGTCAAGACAAGACTTGAGGTCAAGATGGCTGAGACGAGACGATTGAGATGCCGAGATGAGGCTGACCGAAACGAGATGACTGTGATGATCGAGACGAGACGACTGAAATGTCGAGACAAGGCTGGTCGAGACGAGACAACTAAGATGACCGAGACAAGATGACTGGGATGACTGTGACGAGGCTAGCCGAGATGACTTCGGGGGCCCAAGTTAAATCCAAGACTGAGCCCATGTTGAGCTCGAAGTACGATCTGAACCTGAGATAACAGATATCCTATTCTGATGGGATTGGGTCCGAGACGAGACTGACCAAGACGAGACAACGAAGATGATCGAGATGAGACTGGCCGAGACGAGACGATCGAGATGACCGAGATGAGATTGACTGAAATGACTGAGGAGGCTCAAGTCAAACCTAGGGCTGAGCCTATGTTGAGTTTGAGGTACGATCTAATTCCAAGGTGATAGATATCCCACTCTAGTGGGATTGAATCCGTGTTGATCTGTCTTACCATATTGGTTCGGACCTTGACCTTCGCATGATTCTTGACTTTTATGTTGGGGGAGCCACGTCCTTCATGACACCGCATCAACAAGTGTATGCACATTATGTATTTTAATGATATGCATATCACTGATACAAATTTTATATGGAAATTAAGGATCATCTTTCCTATTAAACTATTCTGATTTAGATACAATTAACTACTCTAGAAATTGTTTAAATTATAAATCTATATTTTCAATTTAACAATTAATTTAGATACGCATGTGTTCATGAGTTTTAATTAGAAATCACAATTTCAGTTTTATAATGATTTTGGGGTTCTCTATTTCTAGGCTTCACTCACTATTTGATTCCGTCAGTATAAATAATTAAATGAATTCCTCCACGAAATGTAATCTTATCTTTTATTTCTAATACTTTAATTGTTAATAAATCTTTTACCTTTGAGAATTTTCTCAGATAATATGCAAATGATCAGTTTGACTTTTTCCAGGATCTCATAATCTATCGCCAAAAGAATCTTTTTCAAGAAAATAGATTGGTTTTCATCAATTTTGTTTAAGGCAGGTAAGGCAGGAGGAGTCCTTAGCATGCAAGGAAGGATCCATTTCCTATGCATGCAAAGCAAAGCGAGAGAGATTAAGACAGAACAATTAAAAGGAAATTATAATTAAATGCCTTCCAGAACCCTTCTCTCCTGTTGATTTCTGTCATTTTATTCTTTTTTTTTTGTTCGCTTTATCCTCTCTTTCTTTCTCCTGGGTGCCTTCCTGGACTGGAGAGAAGAACACTGGAGCTTTGTGTTGAAAAAAAAGAGGAGCTTTTGGTCATATTGTGGAAGATGTTATAGAAGAATACCTAAAATTTAGCAGAAATTCTGATAAAAATCAAGTTTTTTGTTCTCGAGTTATCCTTCTTTTTTGCTGCTGCTTGTCTGTGAGGATTTCTGTTGGAATTAACAAGTGGAAGGGGAAAGGGGGAAAGTGCGAATGGGAAAGCAAGGACCTTGCTGCCATTGTGGAGTCACAAGTGAGCTCCTTTCTCCATAGTTTAACCTAATCTGGATCTTCGTTCCGCATGCCTGATTTATTTCTTTATTCCTTATCTGATTTTAGTGTTTCTTGGTGTCTTTGACAAATTGTTTGAAGACTGATGGCAAATTTCTTGTTCTCCCCGTTAATCTTCTCTTTGAAGTCTTGCTCGCTTCCAGGAATTTTGCTGTCTAAGAGGTTTCATGTTCATTGGTGTCGGATCAAATGGGTCATCTTGTATTCTTTTCTGTCTTGTTGATTCGTCTGCGTAGTTTCCTTGGTCTGTTCTTCGGGCAGATTGCTGGGGAGAGGTTGACTTCTTCCTGTCTAGTATTGAACAAAAAAAAAAAAACTGAATCTAATCAAACTTTATGCTTAGTTTCAATAGGTCTCTTTTATTTTCTGAAGGCCCTAGTTAGGATTTTACACAGATGCAATTTGTGATAATCCCACAGCTTCTCAGGAGCATACCTATCCAAATCTAAAGATATTTGAAGTAGCCATGCATTTTGTTCAGAATCTTACCTGCAACAAATATTGCAAATTTTTCAGAGGTTTTGTGAGGTCTCCTGCCTCTTTTGGTAGCTTCAAGAAAATTAGTTATCCACTTGGTTGGAGTGACTTTGCGGTTGTTTCACTTGGCTATATCGTGGAAACCGGCCAAAAATCATAACATTCAACTATTAGAATTCATGCATTATCAGTTTAAATGCAATCAGTCTTACTCACTCCCTACAATTGAGATATCCAATGTATACACCATAGGACCTGACCTGCTTGTTATTAGGAGCAACTTTAAAATAACATTCTAATTATGTGTCCTAAATGAAATCTAGTTCGCATATTTCTGCTGGTTCTCATCTTCTAATGAATGTAAAACCAGCCAGGATTTTATAGGAGAGCTGATTCCATAGCTTCTTTGATGTTGTATTCTCTTCTAGCAATGCCACTTTCTATGCGCTGAAGGCTATTTTCTTAGGCATTGTGTATTTTGTTATTCCATTTCGTGGATTGATCCTTGAAACAATTATATATATAGTTAATGATTACGCCCCCTGAACTGTCAAGTGCGATCTTTTGAATTTGAATCCAAATTTCATGTAGTTTTTTATTACTGAGACTTGCTCTTGTACTCTGATAGTTATGTCATGCCATGGCATTTTGTTCACATAGGTCATAAATCATGTTCAAGAATTTAAGATACTATCATTTATTGTCTAAACAATACCAAAGCACAAATAAACAGACTAAGGATTTATCCCTTTTATGACTTCTAAAATGGCACTTTGCAGATATTGATTAGGCAGAGCAGTTGTTAAAGGTTTGTTATGTTGGTAATGATATATAATAATCATTTGTTTTTGCAACGTTAGGTCACGTATATTCCTCGCACAACCTTTTGGCTTTTAGATTTGCAGAAGGCAACATGATTCCTGTATTTCGATTGCTATTGCATCTTATTATCCTTTCCATTCATTCTACTTTTGCTTGTCCCAAAGGGAAAAAATGGAAGTTTGCTCCGGTAGGGAAATTGCATTTGCCAGTCACTATTATCTTTAGCATTTTGGAAATCTATGTTTCTGAGCATTCATATTCTCACCAAAGGCTAATGTTGATAGGCACTCCTCTCTGGAGGAATGGACCGCCCGAGAAACCAATATTATGCAATGCATGCGGTTCCAGGTGGAGAACCAAGGGTTCATTGACAAACTATATACCACTCCATGCTCGAGAAGCTTTTGATACGGCTGAGTTAAAAGTGCCAAAAGTAATAACCTTCAGATCCAATGAACAGAAGTTGCATAAAAACAAGCAAAACAAATGGAAATTTGAAAGCGAATGTGAAATGCAATATTACAATCAGAATTTCTGCAAGTTCATCGAGGGTGATACAAGCAATCATTCAAGTTCTGGGTCAGCTGTATCAGGTCCAGACAGCTGTTTGTACTACGGCACTGATGATGCCAGCAATATAACAGGTATCTTCTACTACCCTTCTCGTTTTCTCCCTACTTCAAACAATATCTTGATACTTGAATGACTGATTACTTCTTACTTTCCCCTTTATACTCTTTGGTATTTGGCCTCAAACCAATCCAAATAACATTTTCAACTTTTACACTGGATTCTTCTATCTTGACTCCAGATGATACTGGAGGGGCAAACCATTTCCATATTTGTATTGCCTCGTGTTATATTCTTCTTCAAAAAAAATCAAAAAATTCTTTCAATGATATCTATAGTATAAAACTTTTGATTGTTTTTGCAAAGATTCATCAGCAATTCTCAAAAGATGTATGATTTTCTAATATCTTACCATATCTTGTGCCTTCCACTATTCTTATTTAACTTAAAATACTTGTTCGGCAGCTAGATGAATTTAGCATATCATCCTTTTGCATTTGAAATGTTAGTATCATCTTCCACTGCAAGGTTAAATAATCAATACTAGTAGTCATCTGGCACGTTCAGTTTAACGATTAATACTACATTTGTCTGGTTAAGTTTATTCTTTCCATTAGCATGCTACAAGATATATGTATATTTAGAAATGCATCTTGTAATGTTCTATTATGCACTTAATCATCACCCTAATCTGTACATTGTGATTATTGAGTTGCCATTCCAGTTTCGGTGCAATCAAATGCCTGTGATTCATTGATTCCTTCTAAGAAGAGATCATTTGTTACTCGCCCGAAGCTTTCTGTTGAGAAACTCATAAAAGAATTATATTCCATATGGCATGAAGAGCAGGCTTCTAATCTGTCCATAAACTCAGAAGATGATCTGCTTTATAGCTGCAGTACCCCACTTGGTTCGATTGAGATTGGGTATGGAAGCGTACTCATTAAAACCGCAAGCTCAAAATCAGTAGAAGAGGAATCAGAAGCTAGCTCATTTCCAGTGGATAAATCATACAATACCAATGTAAGTTATTCAGGTTCAGCTTCTATTCAAAACTAGCAAATGCCGACTCCTTGTGCTAAGTCTTGCTCCACTTTGTAGTATGCACTGTCAAAGGAGATTGACGGAGGAAGTGACAGACCAATCACTCAAAATCTTGCTGGCCTTTCCGGTTTGGCATCTCTTAAAAGGAAGCATGAGAGGCAAAACCAGATCCATTCAGGTTTTGTTCTTAAATTCTTCTACAAAACAAGTGAAGCATTTTCTTTAATTGTCGTACTCATTTATCGTTTCATGTCTAATCAACTTCTCCAACATATATTGTAGAATTTCTCTTTGTTGATACTAGTTCGATACTAGTATGAGTTGCATATTCACTTGGAACACCAAAATGATCCCTACATATATGTCGAGAACCATGCTTTATGAATGTGTTTGCAGCCAAAAGAAAGATAAATACATCCAAAAGTTGATTCAGCAAATATGAGAATGTTAATATATCTGAGATTACTTCAGGAATCACAGTATAGTATACGATTGGTAGATAGTAAAACGATATAAAATAGATTATTATTCTCAATAGTTGCGCGGTGAATTTCAGATTTGAAGGGCACTGCGAGAAGCCCCAAAAGAGTGTGCCATTCTGGGGACAAGAACCCACCTTCAAAATGCTCAACTCAGTTGGATTCCAGTCTGCTCACAAAAGTAATCGATGTTCCAGAAAACCTTGCACACCATGATATTGCAGCTTGCTTCAGTCCTAGAAGAGTTTCTACAGCTCTTCCTGATAAGAGCTCTACCTTCTCGTCTCCAACACAGTTCATCGCCGACAGCTGCTAAAGTAAAATGCTTCTTAATTTTGCCTACAAACACATCAATTGCTGAAGCAGAACTGCTGTACCATCCTGTAAGAAGAAAACAAACCGAACGACGAGTGTAGTTGACATGTGATGGCTTGGGCTATAGTTTGTTTCTCGTATAGCCTGGCAAAATAGTTCTGATACAATTCAGAGTTAAAGATCATTTCATATTTTGTATAAACAGTGATGGATTGGAGTTACAGAGTTGATCTTTATAGCCAATAAAAGAATGCAATCAGCTAGAGCTCTATAATAACTGTGACTAAGTTATGGATCTCATTGTTGTATGTATGCTTCCTTTTCCAATTTAAAGCAACAATTTTAGACAAAACCATTCCTTTGAATTCCATAGATACTATTTTTTTTCCAAAGGTTAAAAGAACACTAAATAAGAGATTGGAGTATTAGGATATACTCATCTTGAGATTTCTACAAAGGTTTGTAATATATATATATATATATATATATGGAGAAGAAATGAAAATAAAATAAAAAAATACATTATACAGAGGAGATAAAAAGGTGTATTTAGGGAAGAATGGACCAATTTGATTGGATTCTATATTCTCCATCTTCATTTATTATATTCATTTTCATCCAGTATTCACAATCTCATTTCATCCAATTATCACTATTCAATAAAAATATAAATTTTTTTTTTTATCAAACCCACTTTCATATCCTAATTTGAAAATCTTCATACCTAATTACTTAATTATTTAATCAAATTTAAAAAAATTCTCTATATTCTCTTTCATTTGGGCTACAATAATATTTGATAAGTAATAGCAACACATGTTAAAAGATAGGTAAATAAAAAAAAGATTATCTATTTTTAAAATTAGTTAAGAAAAAATAAAAATAAAAATAAAAAAAAAAACTACTAATCTATTGTGGGTAAGAAGATAGCAGTTAGGTGAATTTAATGGAGAATAATACATGGCATAAAAGCACAAAGTTGAGCATTTTTTTAATGATAAATTAAATTAAAATGGCCCTTTAATAAAAAGAAACTAAATAAAAATTAAAAGGAATAAAAATGAAAATCCCTATTACTATAAATGCCATTGTTCACTCGCCGTTTCCTTCAGCAGCGTTCGGGTTTCCAATCGCTGCCCTACGAGAATCTTCGATGGCGTCGCCGTCCCCCTCCTTCTCCTCTGCTTCACTGAAGGAGACTTTGGGCGACCTCGATCGCGACTCCTACGTCGCTCTCCTCTCCAAGATCATCGGCGAGGCGCGCCACGTCCAGAACAACCCCCCGGACCTGATCCCCAAGGAGGACCGCGTCGCTCGCCACGTCCTCGATGTCCTCCTCCCACTTAGCACCACCACTGGCGGCGGCCCCCTCATCGTCTCCCATGTCTCCTACGTCGAGGGCCGCGGTAACGTAATCGTCGAGTACCCTGGCACTGAACCTGCTCGCATCCTCTCCTTCGTCGGCTGCCACATGGACGTCGTCACCGCTGACCCCAACGATTGGGTCCGCTTCCCTCCCCATCCTCTGTCGCTCCAAACTCTAATTTTCAACTAAACTTGTGATTTCTTCTCCACCTGCTCCGCAGGAGTTCGATCCCTTCTCCCTAAGCGTGGATGGGGACAAGCTTCGGGGACGGGGAACCACCGATTGCCTTGGGCATGTGGCGCTGGTGACGGAGCTGATGAAAAGGCTTGGAGAGCGGAAGCCCAAACTCAAGAACACGGTGATCGCTGTGTTCATTGCCAACGAGGAGAACTCATCGGTGTTGGGAGTCGGTGTTGATGCCCTCGTTAAAGACGGGCTGCTTGATAAGCTAAAGGCCGGACCTTTGTAAGTTTCGGTTGGCTTTCTATTCAAAGACTTCATTCTTGTTTCTTTTCTGTTGTTTAATTTGTCTGAATTCATACTCGGAAATTTTATTGCGTGTAGAATATAGTTTGGTGAGTTTGTTTTGATGTACTCTGTAGGTTTTGGATTGACACCGCGGATAAGCAACCTTGTATTGGTACCGGGGGCATGATAGCGTGGAAACTCCGAGCTACTGGAAAACTTTTCCATAGCGGTCTTCCTCACAAGGTACTCAATTTTAACTTATCGGATAAATACTACGTCCACTTGATTCTACACTCTACAGGCAGTTTCATCAAATTGGTGCTGAATAATCTACTACTAGTCTACAATTGTCTTTATATTTGGCGGGAGAAATAGAATGATCATCCGGAATATAACTCCATACTTATCTTTGGGTTATTTCCCAAAGAATCATTTGGATGAGTGGTTGCAGGGTGGAATATGATCATCCGGAATATAACTCCATGCTTATCTTTGGGTTATTTCCCAAAGAATCATTTGGATGAGTGGTTGCAGGGTGGAATCTCTTTATCATGTCCTTTCTGATAAAACTGATAAGATCATCTGTTTTAGCTACATCTGATAACAATATGACAAAACTGTCCAGAAAAGGAGTTCTATTTTAAACCATTTGTTTTGTGGAAAATTTGGGCATAACTAGACCAATGAGGGAAATAAAAGATGTCCATGGAGGAGACATGTTGATTTCTTTTCCAAATTAAATATTATTAGAGACCAATGATTTATTGAGCATTGCAAACTAGAGAGATTGAATGAGCAGCACAATCACAATCAGCTATTCTTTAGAGTTGATATAATTTTCCAACCTAATGCTGTAGGCGATCAATCCGCTAGAGTTATCCATGGAAGCACTTAAAGAAATTCAATCGAGATTTTATAGAGACTTCCCTCCACATCCAAAGGAAGAAGTCTATGGCTTTGCCACGCCTTCTACTATGAAACCAACCCAATGGAGTTGTAAGTCCACAACTGATGCTAACTTCTTTATCAAAGCCACAATTGGTAGAAAGTTGTTAATGGCAACATCATAAGAGCAATTTTCATATGATTCATTGTGTGCTTATTATACATGGTGCATTTCAGATCCTGGAGGTGGAATCAATCAGATTCCAGCTGAATGTACAATATCAGGGGATGTAAGGTATGTACCACTTTATTCTTAGTAGAATTGGAAAGGTCTCTTTTATTTTATGATGAAAAAAATTGTTTCATATGTTATTTATTATCTTTTCTGGAATCTGTCTTTCATTTAGCATGTTTTTCTTCTGGTTGTATGCAGAGCTTTCTGTCAACTTTAGGCAATGATTTTTCCCATTATAATACTACTACCTTCTGTAAACTTTATTATTTTATACTTTTTTATTACAACAGCAGATAATGTTGTTAGTCCTAACTATTTTGGGTGTCTACATGGATGTTAATTCTGTCGTCTATATAGGACCAGATTACAAGTAACATCTAGATCTTTTAAATCACTTCTGATTAAAATATTTTCTTTGTTTTGCCCCTACCTCTAACACCTTCAACTTTAATTGATTTGTCTTACTTGACTATAAGATTTATTAGGTGGCTTTGAATGTGTCTATCCCATCTTAAATATTTTATTTGATGTATGATCTCTTGGAGCTACACCTAACACTTGCCTAAGTTTACGGGTTTTTTATTAACAATCTCTAAATACCTACCAAACCAACAAACTGTTTTTTTTTTCTTTATTTTTAATGTCATTCACTTATTTTTCTTTAATATTTACTAAAGCAAGGAGTATGCCTTCACTTTAGCATTTCACTTGATATTTGCTTGACAACTGATATTGGTTGCATGACTGTCATTATTATTATTCATCTGATAGCTTCATTATCCTGCATCATCAATATTTGGTCAAAACATGACAATCTGATATGTTTATTTTCTTTCTTAATGCAGATTAACTCCTTTCTACAGGTTGGTTCATTCTCTTTATTCCTTTTCATGCATGAATATTTTTCTCATCTTAATACATGTGTATGAAGCCAAATGAAGCAAAATATTTTCTCTTTTATGCAGTGTTGAAAACGTGATCAAGAAATTAGAGGAGTATGTAGATGACATAAATGCCAATATAGAGAAGCTAGGCACTCGTGGTCCTGTGTCTAAATATGTTCTTCCAGATGAGAATTTGAGGGGAAGGTGAAGATTTCTAAATTTTAATCAGTGCATTTATTCCTGTGCCATTAGTTTCAGATATTTCCTTTTTTTGTTAATGTTTCTATGCTTTGAGGTACATCATAGAGTTTGTATACTGAAGAATCTTTGCTTTCTAGGCTTACAATAACTTTTGATGAAGCTATGACATCAGGGGTTGCTTGTAATCTTGATTCTCGTGGCTTTCATGTCTTGTGCAAAGCGACTGAGGAAGTTGTTGGGCATGTGAAGCCATACTCGATCACTGGAAGTCTGCCACTGATTAGAGAATTACAGGTTTGAAATATTTCTAAGTTCTTAGCGATTTCTTTTCTTTACTAGTTTTCATGAATCAACCAGCATTGTCTTCTTGTTGTCAGGATGAAGGTTTCGATGTTCAAACTGCTGGCTATGGTAAACTTTGTTGTCACAGAACTAACTCTTTATTGTCTCGTTTTTTGTTAGTACTTCCAAATTATCCGTGCTTATATGGACTATGCATCATGAAACTACAGAGTTGTGTTTATTTCACTTTATTTTAGTGGAATAACTTCTCGTAGAGTTTCGAGTGCTAAAACAAATTCATCTTGAAACTTAAAATCAATCATTTGCGTTTCATAAAAGAAACTAGTTCGTGTTGCTTATATCGACAGAGTTGTGCTTGCCCTTCGCATTCTTAATGTTGAAGACATTTAACAGCAATCTAATTCTAATATAACAATGCGACTACTTTCTGCATTTTTTTACCGTGTCTATCTGCTTTCTGGAAGGTTGCAGTTAACAATTTTGTGCATCCTTTCCCTTTCAGGGATAATGGCAACATATCATGCCCGGAACGAGTACTGCCTGTTTCCTGATATGCGCCAAGGGTTCGGTGTCTTTGTGAGCATCATCTTGCAGTTGGAAGCAGATAGTGATTAGAAACAACAAACCTTTCTACTCTGGAAACGTTCCTCTGATCCTTTGCATGAACTAAAGAATTGCTTCTTCTTCTTCAAGCTAAGATATCCTGAACATTTGACTTTAATAACGCAAAAATTGAGATATCTTGTATTGTGTTATTGACTACTTGGATATCATAAGAAAAATCAAAGTGCGTACTGGAAGTGGAGCTCTTATGTTTGTTTCTGTCCTGCAATAATGGACTAAGGTCTGGCTGTGTTCTTAAGCAATCTGATCAATGCTTCTAGTGCAAATGTTGGTGCTTGCATTTTCTTTTCTCATTGATCATGTCAGCTGTTTACTTGTCGCAAAGACTTTGCTTCGTCAATTTCGACCACATCGGTGTTGATCGTCAGTTTGGCTTTCTCTGGTGCTATCCATCTACTTGGCATGCATTCATCTGTTCCTTTCTTAGAAAGTGAGCAATCGGTCATGGACTCAAACATAGTTTTGAATTCTATTCTAAATATTTACTTTGAATTATAAATATTCATTGATTTTTAAAAAAAATAATACTTTTTTATAAATAAAAATAATTTTAATTAATAAATCATAGAAATATGATCCAGTTGAAAAAAAGACCCAATAGAAAAATACCTAAGAAGATGTTTCCACCTTATGACCATATATTCCTTCTTTACCTCACAAAATCCTAACATTTTCACTTCTTCTACAATATCCAAAAATTAATTTTTTACCTTCAAAGAATTATATTCTAAAGATTTACTTCGAACTATAAATATTCATTGATTTTTTTTTAAAAAATATTTCTTATAAATAAAAAATAATTTTAATAAATAAATCAGAACCGATTGAAAAAAAAACCCAAAAAAATAATAGGCAAGGAAATATTTACACGTTCGGTGGTCATACACGGCTATATATTCCCTTTATTCACCACAAAACCTAATTTTTCCTTCTTCTTCTTCTCCTTCTTCGATACAAAAAAAACCTAGGTTGAGCCGCCGATGGAGCAATCGGGCATGTTCATGCCGGCGCAGACGGTAGGCACAGTTCTATGCTGCATCTGCGGGGTGGCGATGCCGCCCAACCCGGCCAACATGTGCGTCCGCTGCCTGCGCTCCCGGGTGGACATCACCGAGGGCCTCATCCGCCACGCCGCCATCGTCTACTGTCCGGAGTGCCAGTCCTACCTCCAGCCACCACGCACCTGGATCCGCGGCCTCGAGCCCGAGTCAAAAGAACTGCTTGCCTTCTGCCTTCGCCGCCTCCGCCTTCCCCAACGCCGCATCCGCCTTGTCCACGCCGAGTTCATCTGGACCGAGCCCCACTCCAAGCGCCTCCGCCTCCGCCTCCGTGTCCAAGCCGAGGCGCTCCACGGGGCTATCCTCGAGCAGGCCCATATGGTTGAGCTCACCGTCCACGACCGTCTCTGTGACACCTGCACAAGAGCCCAGGCCAATCCCGATCAATGGTCTGCAGTTGTCCAGCTACGCCAGCACGTCCACCACCGACGCACCTTCTTCTACCTTGAACAGCTCGTCCTCCGCCATGGTGCTGCTGTCCGTGCTATCCGCATAGCTGAGGCTGATCACGGCCTGGATTTCTTCTTTGGCTCGCGCAGCCATGCCACCAAGTTTGTTGAATTCATCAACGGCGTCGCCCCTATCCGCTTCCGCAATGACAAACAACTCGTTTCCCATGATCCAAAGAGCAACATTTACAACTATAAGCACACTTTCTCGGTGGAGATCAGCCCCGTGTGCCGTGAGGATCTCATCTGCCTCCCCCCGAAGCTTGTTAATGCCCTTGGGAATCTTGGTCCGCTTGTCCTCTGCACCAGAGTTACTAACTCGGTAGCCTTGCTCGACCCGGTCACCCTCCGGAGTGCCTTCCTTGATGCAAATCAGTACTGGAGAGCCCCCTTCAGATCCCTCTTAACAAGCCGTCAGCTTGTGGAGTACATAGTGCTTGACATTGAGTTGGAGTCCGCGGAGGTCCATATTGGTGGCTCCAGGTATGTGATGGCGCATGCCCAGGTCGCGCGCGTCGTAGATTTTGGGAAGAACGACACCATGTTCACCATCCGCACTCACCTAGGTCATCTCCTGAATCCAGGAGATTATGCCCTCGGATACGATCTGTATTCAGCCAACAATAACGACTTCGACATTGATCAGCATAAAAGTCTCGTTTTACCCGAAGCCATTCTTGTAAAGAAGAGCTATCAGGAGAAGCAGTCTAAGAAACGTGGAAAGGCACGAACTTGGAAGCTGAAGAGCCTCAACATGGAGGTCGATGCCACCTCGAAGGGCAGGAACGATGAGGAGAAGAGGAACACTGAGTATGAGGAATTCTTGAGGGACTTGGAGGAGAACCCAGAGATGAGATTCAACGTATCCTTGTATCGTAACAAAGAGTATCAGCCATCAGAAGTGGCATCCACAGCTGATGGCGATGATGTACCTTCGATCCCACTGGAAGAGTTGCTCGCCGATCTCGATCTCAGCGAGGATGAAGGAAACCAAAATGGAGAAAACATGGACGAGTGAATTGAATATATGTCAGTTGGATCCTTCCTCATCCATCCATCATTCCTTTTGCTTGTATCTTAAATTATGCTTCAGAAGATACAAATGCTTAGTAGTTTTGTTACTTTGTTCTATTTCATCGAATTGTGATGTGGTTCATATTTTTCTTGAAGTGAGTAATAACAACTCGTATGTGACTATTAGTTACTCAATTTGCTTTGGTTTATGTCATTGAAAGTACAGTGGAGGTTTGTTTCATCTTCCATGTCTGTATCTGTAGCTTCTTTTTTCCTTAGATGTGCAATGGTCTGTTTGATTCATGAAGAATGTGAACTGATATGTTTCGATGGCTAAAGTATCCTGCATTCAAACATTGTCACTGGATAATTTAGTTAAATTCTAAATGTAGAATCAACTATATTTTAGATTACATTCAATAAGAAACACAATGCTTGAACTCAATTCGCTAAATTGTTCCAAGTGTTACTCAAAGCACATATGTTGCCTCAATTCATAAGAATTTTTTGTTTCCACACAATCAAATGAAATCAGTTGTAACCGCTACTTAGAATTAAGCCTTTTTAAGTTTGTGTTTAAAGTAAGAAGAAACTATATAAATGCAACAAGCAATCTCTATTGTGTTGCATTTCAAATTTGAAAGATTCAATGAAAACCAAGTGAATGCAACACCTCAACTCATACTAAAATTGAAGGCCAAGTGACTGACTCAAGAAAATCATGTTATTTATTGACTAATATAACTGAAAAGGAGCAAAATAAAATCTTAACTGAAATTCTAAGCATGAGGTTTCAGACAGCAATAAACTTGTATGAATTGATAAAAATCAAATAGTTCACCATGAGGATCTCAAAACAATAGAATTGAGTCCAAATGAAAACCCTTTATTTTTCCTCTAACACTAACATTTGGCTTGGACGTACTGCAATCATCCATGCTAAATTCCTAGTCATGAGCAATCGCATAGCTTCCAATTTGTAAGTTTTCTCAGTTTAACCTCATCGCATTTTGGCCCTCTTGAGCAAGAATAGCAATCTGTGTTGTATATGTACACATTTTTGAAATCATCTCGGAAGGTGTCATGGAAATCATAAGCTGGAGATTTGGTCAGACCCAACATCATGAAAAACCGTTGAGCTTTCAAGATGAAAGGTAAAGGACTCGGCCAATCTGCAGGCATCTTGAACCCGAAGACGAGTACCCTGCTGTCCAACCACCACGGCAGCCACACGGGAAGCTAGCATTCCCATCCCTTTCAAATCTGAGGCCCCTCTAAGAATACCATACAAGATGCCTGATGCATATGCATCACCTGCTCCACATGTGTCCACTGGTATGCACGAAGATGGGGGTATGTATATTGCTTCATCCTTCACACCGATGAAGGAACCTCGGGAACCATCTGTGACCGACACCAGCGGTACAAAATGACTCAGGTATTTAGCAGCTGACATTGGGCTGTTTGTGGAACAGCCAGAGAAGGCTATTGCTTCATTGCTGTTGGTAAACACAATGTCGGCATAATTCCCTATGATTTCCCTGTAAAGATGTTTTCGACAGTTCAAAATTAGCCAAAATTAGCCACAGAAACAAAAGTTTGTATCTGGTATAGAATGCTTATAGACTTCCAGATTCTTTCTTAACTAGCATCTTTTTATTCAAAAGTGAATGGTCTTCAAAATAGATATACTAACCATCCACTGGTAGGACAAACAACTATGAGGAAAATAAGAAAAGCGTGTTATTTGGCCTTAATAAAAAACCTTACCCAGCAAGGAAAAAAAAAAACCAGAAAATGATTTTTCAACCTGCATAATGTGGGATGAATCTTTCAAATCAAAAGAAAAATCATACCATTTGGATCAACCACATCTCCCAATGATAAATTAAGAAAAAAATTGCTTACATTTTAGAGGTTTCAAAGATCATCCTCAGTGGTGCTAAATTGAGATAGTTTCAGACAAAATTGACTAATTACAAACAAACCATAATCATAATGGTATATGAAGCCAACAGAAGTTATGGAGCCTTACCAAAAATCATCATAACATCTCTTAATACAAGAGACATCAGATGCAGTTACAGCAATAAGTGCACCACTTCGATGAGCTTCCTCACAGGCCAGTGCAATCGTTTTGATAGTATGAGGATACTCAAATAGGTACCCCTCAATGACAAGTATATTTGTTTTAGAGACTATACTAGCCAAATCCGGGTCGTAGTCAATGGTTGATGATCTTCCCTGAAAACATGAAGCACAGAACCTAGTAAGAAGGCCCAGAATAGAATGGTTATGTAGCATTAAATGTCAAACTAAGATATATACTCTAAAAGACATACTTTGACTATAATGATCCTTGTCAATAAGCAACCTAAGAGGCAAAAGGAACTGACCTGATATGCAAGCATTGTACGTTGGGCATCTGGAGTAGTTAGAACTATAACCGTCCCAGTTGTTCCATCCTTCACGGGCTTAGAAAGGAAATTAACATTTGCACGACAAAGTTTTGCCCTGCAAGTTAGATCAAAATTTCATTATTAATATAATAAATCTGTTTATTAGGAATATTGGGCAAGAAAAGAATCAAAGATCATCCATAGAATTACAAACTCCTGAAACAAGAAAACAAACAGTCTCCTCATGATTTCATTATTAATATAATAAAGCTAGTTATCGGGAATATTGAGCAAGAAAAGTAATCAAAGATTGTCCATATAATTTCAAACTCCTGAAACAACAAAACAAACAGTCTCCTCATGATTTCAGTATTAATATAATAAAGCTAGTTATTGGGAATATTGAGGAAGAAAAGTAATCAAAGATTGCCCGTATAATTTCAAACTCCTGAAACAAGAAAACAAACAGTCTCTTCAGGAAGAGGACCTAAATTAATCTAATATTTTTAACTTTGTCAATCTGTTAATAAGGAGAAAAAGCTCCTCATAATTTATAGGTATTTCCCTCCTTTTTCTCAAAGATAAGCCTCAAAAATCAACTTTCTTTATTTGCCAATGACAATCTAGAAACATTGCCAGTAATTACTTGGTTGAACTCTCAGAAATTATAAACAACAGCAAAACCAGGGAATAAACAATAAGTACAAGTATAACCATGATGCAACTGCATGCTTCCACAGTTTACTATGTAAATGAACAATAAAAAAGGATTATGCCAACTTTCATCAGAAATTTGCAATCAGAACCAATAAGTTGATGACCACAATTGATTCTAAACCAAATAAATAAAATTGATAATGTGTTAAATAATCCTACCAATCAAAAAATCTTCTAATCGACTAATAGAAAAAGAACTTCTTGATTGTTCATAATATAACTTTTAGATACTAATAAACTACAAGTAGATGAACCTTTTACCTGTAAAAACTTCCAAGCGGATCACTACCAATACTGCCTGCCATAGCAACATTCAAGTTTGGACCACTCGCAGACTGGTTGCCTAGCCTTGCTAAAGCCACAAGTGTATTAGAGAGAGAACCCCCAGCAGCAGCCTTGTAACTGCAACCATCCATGGCTCTCAAAACCCTCCCTCTCTCCTCATGATTGATAACTTTCCTCGTCCCTTTCTCAATGCCTACTCTTTCTAGGAATTCGTCATCCACCATGCCCGAAAAATCTACCTAGTGAATTTCAAAAGCAAAAACATAAGTCACAAAGTAGACAGACACGATTTTGAATACTCAAAACATAAACGGACGGATGATTCAGACATAAACACTATCTCTCTTCATTCTTATTGAGAACATGGAAGGCTTTAATGAACAACTAGACTTTGGAATCGAAAAGGTGAAATCTTGTAACAGATCAAAGCATACCATGGCTTGGCCTAGGCCCAGCACATCCCATCTCTCCGGCGCTACCGAATTCAACAAGTCATCATCTTCACCTTGCTCCACTTCGTCGTCGACCGTCTCCTCCTCATCCTCCTCGTCTCGACAACCGTCGCCGCAGAAACCACTCTCCGCTTCACTTCCGCCTATAGAACGAGTAACACTAAGGCATTCGCCTCGGTGACCTACGTTCCCACCGAAAACACAAAGATGCCGCAGCCTAGGTCTTCCTATACTGAAAACAAGCTGCTGGGGCATGGGCATGCGGCGTAGAGGGGCAAGAGGAGGAGGGGAGAAGGAAGAGGAGGGAGGGGAGGAGAGGAAGAGATGAGAAGGAAGCGCCATGAGCTGCGGGGTTCTGAAAACAGGGCAAGCGAGGCTAAAATGGTATTATATTGGAAGGAGGCGACGCTGCTTCGTGGCTGCCGGCCAATCACATTCCACCCCTATCTTTGTAATTAAATAATCCTTTTAATTACTTTTTCCCCTAATAATTTACTAATGGTAAAATATTTCTTAGGGCATCTCTTCTAGAATATTTATCCTGATGATTTAAAAAAAAAATATTTTTATAGATAAATATTCTTCATTGCGGAAGAATATTTCAACTATGATTAGAAATCTCAGTAATTTTTTTATTAATAAAAAAAAATTAAAAAATAAGTTCAATAATTTTTATCCATTAGATTTTTATTTTTTTAATTTTTCAAACGTCGACTCCCAACAAATATTTTATTTGAAAATTATAAATAATTTTATTTAAATATAAATTAATAAATTGATATTAGACCCATAAATATTTTGTTGATGAAATATTTAATTATAAAATTTAGAAATGAGATATTTGATAGGTGGGATTTATAAATATTTAATTTATGGGATATTCATTGTGGAAGTTATATTTGATATTTGAGAGATAAGATATTATTTGAGAGATAAGATTTGTTGATGATGTGGATGTGGAGATCATAAATATTTGATGAAAATATCCACAGTGAATCTATCTTATCACTGTGAATATTTTCATCAAATATTTATGGCTTCTACATCTACATCATCAACTAAATATCTTATCTCTCAAATATCATAACTTCCACAATGAATATCTCACAAATCAAATATTTATGAGTCTCACCTATCAAATATATCATTTCTAAATTTTATAATTAAATATTTCATCAATAAAATATTTATGGGTCTAATATTAATTTATTAATTTATATTTTAATAAAATTATTTATAATTTTTAAATAAAATATTCATTGGAAGTCAACGTTCAAAAAATTAAAAAAATAAAAATCTAACGGATAAAAACTATTGGACCTATACTGCCTTATTTTTTAATTTTTTATTATTAAAAAAAATTAAAAATCACCTAGCACAAATTTGTGCCCGGTGATTTTTAATCATGTTGAAATATCCCCACAATGAGGAATATTTGTCTATCGGAAATATTTCTTTAAATCACCCGGATAAATATCCTTCACTATATATATATATATATATATATATATATGTTCCTAAAATTAATAAAATGTTATTGTTTATTAATATAAGTGGGCAATTTGTGGTATGGTAATTTAGAAAGGTCAAATAAATGTTTTAGTTTAAATGGGATGAAATATTTTGCCATTAAAAAATATATATATATTGGCTACGATAGTAGATCACGTTTAATTATTATTTTTTTCAAAAATATATATACACATTAATTCTCATATATTATTCATTTAAAAAAATAAAAATATCATAATCACAATGATCATCATTGATAAAAATTACCTTCTACTAAGCCACTTTGAGTTGAATATTACATAGTATTGTTCTACCTTTATAATTATTTATCTATTTTTTTAATATATTCTACTAAATTTTAGTAAAATTATTCTTAAAAGGGAGGGGTGTGATACTGCTCATCACCTTATAGAAAGAAGATAAAACAAATCTACTATAGGAATACCAACTCACATTTAATATATTTAATGGATCTTAACTTAATTTGATCTATCAATCAATTTCAACTAACCCAATGCATTTCACGCAATTAGCACATTGCATACTTGCAAACAAATGCAAAATAAACATGAATAATAATTAAAAGTGTAACAAATAAGCATGCAAAATGCTTGGATTTAGTGGCATACTTCCAACTAGTTTATTTAGTTGAATTCGAGTCAGCCTAAAGTTTCAACATCTTAAAAAGTTTACACGTCAGTCAAAGCATTTATGTAGAGAAAATACTTGGCACGATTTTGACAGTTTATGACAGGCAAAACCAAATTGCCAGCCTGCCCATCCTTTCAAGCAAATTATTGATCAACCCCAAAGGAACCTTGAGCGAGATGATCCCCAATTCTTATTGGAATCCTGCATCTTCGTTCAGTAATGTGCCTGAATGAGAGAAGCTGTGTTTGTGGAATCATATAGACAGGAAGAGTTAACGTTCCGAGAAGCAGGGAGGGAGGTGCATTTTGCCTTTTACCTGTCAGTGCTTGGCTCTTCGTGATGAATGACTTGTACAAACTCATAAAATGAGCAGTAAATTCTGTAAAGAAAAATCATACGCTGTAGTAATCTATTCGAATTTGATAATGGCTGTAAGCGTTGTGGGATAAAGAAGTGCGAAAACTACCTTCAATCCTCATGAAGTAACGGATGTTCTTCTTCGAGTCATTCCATTTGTCAGAATCTTGTAGCTACTCAGTATCACATATGCACCAGAGCAGCGAAAGAAATCAGTGTGCAGAAAATAGCAACGAACAAGCATTGAGGTAGTGAAATGAAATTTGCAGGCTTACATTTCGGTATTTATCATACAGGAATTCAGCCTTGTCTTTCAGCTGCTCATCCAAATGTTTCTTCAGTTCCTCAAAGAGGGCCTGTAGACACAGGAATGGAAGAACATTAAATTGTTCTCTTTCAAAAAGAAGCGTCAGAAGTCTAGGAAAAGCAAACACAATACGCTGAATATAAAATCTGGTGAAACATCATGCTCAATAAGACTCTTGAGCTTCCCACGGATGATATATAATCTGTCCGACAAAGTACAAAATCAATCCCTTTTCTCATTACAATATGATAGTTGGTGACAACAAGCACCATAGAAAGAACATGTGCATACTGTTTAGGGCTTTGCTCTTTAATAAGACTTTTGGCTATTCCAGCAATGACGTCTTCCCAACCAGTTAGGATATCCCTGTTCTCTTTCACTGAATAACTATAATAATCAATCACACAAAACTCAGATATAAAGCACTATATAGTATGAATAACTAAAGGAAACAATTCCTCAATCTACATTGAAAAGAAAAAAATAAAACAAAATTTCTCTTTGATAATAGCTACTTGAATACTTTGATTTCCAGGATGCTTCAAACGAGCGAATTGCCTGTCGAAGATTGTTCTTTGAGTTCTCAGCAATTATCTTGGATATATGCTTTGGCAAATATATGGACTCTTGGCTTCCAATATATTCCAGAACTTGAACAATCTGAAAGACATGCTTTATCACCTATACTGATGCTAACTCAATAAAAATTGATCGAGCGAAAAAGATTTTGTTGATATTCTTTAGGGAGAAAAACAGATCCATTGTGCAAGTTACCTCGTCGTCTGATGGTGGTTGGAGTTTTACTGTCTTGCAGAGAGGTTCAATGATGTGAAGCTTTGAGGCCTCCGAACAGCAGAAGAAAATCTTATTACAACCCTGGTACTTTTCCATGAGCCAACTGACATAATGTTGAGCATCTGTTGAAAGCTTGTCTGCATCATGGATAACTATCACTGCGAGCCCGACAACAAATTTCGTTAAACCTCAGAACATGCCTAATATCAGCCTAAGAGAATCCTCTATTTTGCATTTCAGATTCTCAATATTGATGCCGGCTCGCACAATTCATCAGGCTTAGAAGAGATACATACCTCTGCAATTTCTACCATCACAGATGACGTGCTTTCCTGATGATATATGAGACTCATTTATCAAAGTAACTAAGACATACTTCTCATATCCATGCAAATCGGATAGATTAACCTCAACATGCCGTGAAGATGTCCCCATGCTAATTTCAATACTTGAAACAAATTCTCCCTGGAGATGGGACCATTCACTTGTAAGAAAGTGGGAGACTCAGGGAAAAGACATTAGTGATTAGGTAATTCCTCTTATAAAAAATTTGTAAAGTTAGACTATGTTTCTTACAATTCATTTAAATATTATCTTTTCACTCACTAAAGTCACTTAAAACTCCCTGCTTCTCTTTGTTCTATATACTCCAAATCTGTAAATATCAACAATTGCATTCCAGGGAGATTAAGCAAACAATTAGCTAATTAGTCATGTGAACTCCATAAGTTTTTTCTGCCTAAAATGCCAAAACATCTAAATATTAGATAAAAGGAATCTTAGATTAACCTAGTCTAAGGCATACATACTCAGCTGTAATCCTATGATAATACTAAAAATATTTCATTCTTAACTTGTTATCAAAGCTGATTTTCTTAGGGCTAAGATTTTTTTTCTTTTCAATTCCCTTAGCAGGGCACCACGAGTTTCATATGATAGTGCAGTCTCCCCTACCATCAATATCCATGTCTCCTAGCAAAAGTAAGTTCCTTATGATTTACTTTGCGGTAACCGTCTATTACTCACCTTGCCAACGAAGAATGTCTGCATATAGGAAACCCACCCACCCAAGGTATGACAAACCTATTGGTTGTCATCTAAAAAACTCAAGCTAGTAGGAAAAAGGTTAATATTTGCATTTATATTATTGACACGAAGGCCCCTTGATGTATGGATAGACAAACTGGGATAATTGAGTTTCAAGCCCAAACCCAGCATGTGAGCTGATAAGTAAATATCAATGACATAAAATTTGAATACAAGACCTATTGCTATACCATGAGAAAAGATAGGTTTTACTTTGATAAAAAGATATAATGATTAAGATTTAATCTCTCTCATTTATTAGCTGTAAAAGTTAGGTCAGGTTCAATAACTCATTCAAATATTGGCTTTTCAAACACACTTATTCCACAACTTGCCAATTTGAAATTTAAATTTGTTTTAGAAGTCTCTAAACATCAATCCAATTTTTTTAGCATAATATATCTTGTAAATAAGCTTTTACCATGAAAAGGACCAATGTAATAGAGAAGTACCTTCAACTCAAACTTCCTTAGTTCCATTTTCACCTGTTAAAGGATGGTAAACGATGCATAAAAGACTAAAATGTACACCATTTCTTGTCAACACAAAATAATTATTACCTTAACATTCTCTGCTCCAAACATTTCCCTTAATGTTGCTAAAATCATAGTTTTCTTCCCAACACCAGGAGGGCCTTCAAAAATTAAATGACTGTGCTTTCCTGAACTGACCTATAAAGTAGCATGAGACCAATTATGTCACTGAAAAAAGTAATTACATAAGTAGCTTATTTATAATCCCAGATTTGTTTAAAAAAATTAAATGATTAATCAATCGGTTTGTAGTTCTTGTCAAAATTCAAGGAAAAAAATTCTGGTAGTTCATTTTTAATTAGAGTTTCTTATTCTTCAAATGTAACAATAACTTTAGTGAGATAATAATATACGGTTCATTTCTTAGTGAAAGTAAAAACCGATCAACATTCCTTTCTGCATGCTTTTTATGACAGATTTTCAGCATCTCAAATAACCGCAATACAACTATCATTCTTCATGGTTAAATATTACAAGATCTAGTTGAGAGCATAAACACAACCACCTTCTCAACTTTGAAGTTTTACCATTTATATTTTTATACAACTAAGAATTTCTTTTGGGTCTGACAAAAGATTATTTAAGTTGAGAGGAAAGGAATCTGTAAATTAGAATTTTGCCGTGGATATGCATTAGTTGATTCGGCAAAAGAAGTTTAAGTCCTGTTTGAGTTACGGCCGACTGTGAAAAAGCACAAAAGATTGTGAGGCGTACCATATGACGGAGCTCCAATGCCTTGTCTCTGTTACAGATGAACTTGGTCAAAATACTCGGTCGGTATGTGTCTGCCCAAACATATTGCTTTTCCTCAACTGAGCCTGTGCTGAGGGCAGTCGTCATCTTAGCAGCGTCCTTATTTCCGGAACTGTCGATGCCATAAGCAGGACCATTGGCATCGCCCGATTGAGGGAGGACCGGAGCCAATTCGCTCTCCATCAAGGACTTCCTCCCCGGTGAAGTAGAGTCAGTCTCGCCCTTCGCTCCACTCTCCTCCCCGCGCGTTGACGACTTAGGAACCCGGGCAAGACCAAAAAGATTGGCTGTAGGAGATCTATCCAAGAGAAGTGAAGCCGCGCTGGCACATCGGTCGAAGAAGAAGGAGAATCCAAGACCCTGAATCCCAACGGTCGATGCAGCAGAGTTGCGTACGGTGGAACCGGAGCCGGAGCCCGGGAGATCCTGGCGGCGTCCAGGGCTGAAGCCTAGGCTCAGAAGGTGTATAACGGGGCGCTTTCGGCCGAACCGCTCCTCCGACAGAAAGGAGGAGCGGGCGGCGGAGAACTCGAAAAGCAGATTTCCGAACTCGGACGAAGAAGCGATGACGGGTTCGGAGGAGAAGCGGCGGATGGTATCCACAAGCGTGTGCATGGTGTCTGCGGAGGCTCCGGCGACGGTAGGGGCACGAAGAGAACGGAAGAGCGGAGCATCGGGGGTGGGGAAGGAGGTCCGGCGGGAGGGAGAAGCTTTTGAAGGCGAAGAGCCCCATCGTGCTGTACACTTCTTTCCGTTGGAAATAGCTGTGTGGTCCCACCTGGGTTCGCTTCTACAAAAGCTGGTATCCTTTTGAGTAACGGTTGAGGCGTCCTTTGGAGGACATCGAGACGGAGAAACTGAGGCGAACTAGACAACGGCGGAATGATCGGATGCAAAGGTGCTTTCTTAAAATGATCCAAAGCTTTTCATGCTGCCCGGCCAATTTAGTGAAACTTTCCTGCGCTACAGGAACAAGTCTTGGAGCGGATCCGACTCGAAAATGTTCGACGAACGGAAACAGTCTATGATTATTTAGAAATTAAATATATATTAAAAGGTAAATAATATTATTTATTTTAGTTAAATGTATATTTTATTGGCCTGTCATTGGAAACTGGCCGTCCGCTTAATATCAAAAGGAAGAAACAAATGGAAAGCGGTTCCGCCGTAGAAAATTAATTAAATTATTAATCAAAATTAATAAATATAATATTATATATATATATATATATATTTGTTTTTATTTGTTGTGATAAATAACGCCTATACGGCTGTGCACGGTTCCGTCTCGGCGTTTGACGCCTTGATTAAGGAAGGAACGGGGAAAAAATGACGGCTTGGAGCGTCGCAGCGGACAGTTCAGTGCTACTCCCACCGTCCTCCGTCGCCGGATTTAGAGCGCCTCCGGTGGACTTCAAGCTCTTCGCCTCCTCCTTCTGTCGATCCCACTCTAGGGCCCACCTCTCCAACAAGGTAAATATGTTTGCAGGTTCACGGCTTTTTGTTCTTTCATCCTCTGGCTTCCACCCTGTTCTTTGAGAACGAGGATGAGATTCATGAAATCTGAGAAAAAAGAAAACTTGTTCACGTTTGCGATTGGAATTCATTTAGTCTGTGTTCATTCAGTCGGAGACATCGGAGCTCAAATTTGTCTTTCTAGGGTTCAGTTTGGACCGAAATCCTTGGATCGCTGTGTTTTTATTGTTAATCATGGATATTATTCACCTTTGTTTGAGAAATGTGTGGGGCGGAGTTTACTGAACTGGAAGGTCGTTTTGCCCTTTTAGACATGTTATGTGAGCAAAAGATATAATTTTTGACTACTCTGTTTGAATGCGTATATCAGTTTTCAATTTCTCAAATTTCAGTGACTTTTAAACATTCACTAGGTTGTATTGAACGGAAATCCAAGCAATGATACTAATTGGAAGTAGGCATAACTTGACATTGCACGTGGTATCTAGTTATTCTGTTTCCTTTGCAGTCTGAGCAGGATTGCATCATCCCATTTAAAGTCTCATGTTCTGGCTTCTGAGCAGATTTATTAATAAGCTGTTTTGTGAATATTTATTTAGGCCCTAAACCCAGTTGAAAAGGGTTAAGAGTTGTATTCTACCATGGCTTCTAGATTAATGTGTAAACTTTATGTGTATGGATATAACCATATATTTTTATGTGATTAAGTTTCATTAGTTATATAGTCTTACATTAAGTTCAGAAGAGGTTGTATTCTACCATGGCTCCTAGATTAATGTGTAAACTTTATGTGTATGGATATAACCATATATTTTTATGTGATTAAGTTTCATTAGTTATATAGTCTTACATTAAGTTCAGAAGAGGTTGTATTCTACCATGGCTTCTAGATTAATGTGTATGGATATAACCATATATTTTTATGTGATTAAGTTTCATTAGTTATATAGTCTTACATTAAGTTCAGAAGAGGAGTAAGATCCATATAGTTGAGCTCAAATGATTGTGAATCATGGCTTGCTATATTTCTGTTATTTTATGAAGACATTGTCTTGTTAACTAAATTATTAAGATCAAGGCATACATCTATGAGTATGCGGAGTTAGATTTCCAGAGAGAAGAAAACATAATAACTCTAACTCTTGAATATGCACCATTACTTTTCATTTTCTATACCATGGACTGATCAAGAATAGAAAAGAACAGTTGCATCAATCCGCTAGACCGTTAGCTACTTCCCGTACATCTTGAAACATCCTATCAGAAGAAAGTTAGCTAGAACCAATGGGGAAGGCCATCTACCTCCGGATTTACCGGGTAGGTGAATCAGGGGAAGACCGTCTACCTCCAAGATTAGTCAAGTGAAGCCCTTGACACCTGCATTAAAAAAAAACCTACTTGGGGTCGATATGTTAATGTATGCCATTTCCCTTTTCAAGTAGCAATGTGATCATCGTGCATATCTACTATGGTTGTTTGCCTGAATAGTTGCTGAATGATATTCAAAGTATGTGATTGTGACTTGGATAAAATGCGCCAGAAATACAAACCATAATAGAAGCCATAAAGTTTCTGGTGCTAAGTGCTTATATCTATCCCCCACTTTTGAATGTACTAATGGTATATAGGAGAAATTTGTAATTTATACAATAACAGGAAGCATTGTTTTCACAACTAGTTCAGCAAGCATTGTTTCACAACTATTCAGGGTCCATTGGATAATATAAATCTTTTATTTTTTATGTTTTCCTCTTACATCTGTGTCTGGCAGATCAGTTTTAAGTACTTTTACAGGGTCAAAGAACTTTTTTCCACTTTCTGTCTTTTGTTGATGTAATCTGTTCTTTAATTTCTTATTATTTATTGTCCTCATTTTTTTTCAAGATTTTTGCTTCTATTGGGCGACCAAGAATAGGATTTTATGGCGGGAATCACCAGACAAGAAGCTTAAAGTTGAGAGCAGTGGGAAATTCCAGTGATGGTCAAACACCAATTGCTCCCCTTCAATTTGAGTCTTCAACAGGTCAGTTTCTGTCTCAAATAATGCAAACCCACCCACATCTACTCCCTGCAGCCATAGATCAGCAGCTTGAGACACTTCAATCTGATGTTGATGCTGAAAAGGCAAAAACTCCGCTAGCTTCCCAGGACCTCCTCCTTCACAGGTTGGTGAATAAGTTAGAGAATTGTGAACCTTTTCGGATATAATTTCACTTCCTACAAGTCAGGGAAGTGTAACAATATATTATGTTTCCCAAGTTTATATTTATCCACTGGCAGCTTATTAGTGAGTTATACTCCTGACAATATACAGGAGAATTGCAGAAGTTAAAGAGAAGGAAAGGAGGAAGACACTGGAGGAGATTATCTACTGCTTGATCATACAAAAATTTATGGAAAACAAAATTCATATGATCCCTACAATAGTAACCTCCCCAGACCCTACATATGTAATGGACTCATGGCCCAATCAAGAACATAAATTGGAAAAGATACACTCTCCCGATGCACTGGAGATGATACAAAATCATTTATCCCTTATTCTTGGAGAAAGAGTTGTTGGTCCCCTCACTACTGTTGCCCAAATTAGCAAACTAAAGCTCGGGAAGCTTTATGCAGCCTCCATCATGTATGGATATTTTCTCAAAAGGGTTGATGAAAGATACCAGCTTGAAAGGAGTATGAATACTCTTCCAACAAAATCCAAGGGACCGAGAATGTTCGGCGAATTGAAACCTAACCCACTATGGGACTGGGAATCCATGGTGCAGATTTCAACAGACGAGGATGATGATAGTAGTGACTCCAAGGATTACAGGTTGAGATCCTACGTGATGTACCTAGATGCAGAGACATTGCAGCGATACGCAACCATAAGATCGAAGGAGGCTATTTCATTGATCGAAAAGCAGACACAGGCCTTGTTTGGGAGGCCAGACATTACAGTGTTAGAGGACGGATCTCTCAAATCTCAAAATGATGAAGTGGTGGGGATAACATTTTCGGGTCTAACAATGCTGGTCTTGGAGGCAGTTGCACTAGGGACTTTCCTTTGGGAAGCTGAGACCTACGTTGAATCAAAGTACCACTTCGTCTCAAGTTGAATTGGGTGACAGTGAGAAACGGAGGAACTAATCATGCTTAAAGTATCCTCTTTGCAATTGTACAAAATATATGACTGCAAAACTGGATGCACAAATTATATAAATTTGAATTACATCAAAATTTCAAATTGTTGTTGTTTTTCAAATTTACTAATTGTTTAAACTTAATGTTTTTAGGAATTAGTTCATTTAGTTAACATATAATCATACATTCTAAATTTTTCTCAAGTGTTTTTAGGAATCACTTTCCTATTTGTATTTTCTAAAATTGTACAGGACAGATTTGCTACTCCATGTTCCCAAGCTGCCCTCCATCCCCCATGTTCATCTTTTGGGGACATATTTTTTCTCTACTTGATGTGGACTGCTATGGGCTCCATCATCAATGCCTTGTTCTCTAAACTTGCCAACAATTCACAACTAGTGCAGGTGATACATGTTCAGTAGTTGGCTGATACCTTCAACAATACAAGATGAGCAAGGGAGCATGTTGGTTGCTGCGACGATATATGCATGTTCTTGCGGATAGCTTCAGACTCACTTAAACCTTGTGCTATGACCCACATGTAGATGGTTTAAGGGAATCATGTCATATGGAATGTGATGAAGCCAGGCCAATCTGCAAAAAACAATACAAAAAAGGTAAATAAATGAGTAAGGGATTAGTTAAAGAAGCAAGATCACATGAAGAGTTCTTCATCTTGCCTCAACTGCTAATGTATGCATTGAATTGAATGGTGGCAGTAGGAGGAATAGGGTCCACACCACATGGATGGATTGGCCTTCCTCATCCTGTCAGTTTGGCAAGCAAAGAATCCAGAAAGCAGTTGATTGTTGAGTCAGCATTTGGAAAAATAAAAGTTGCCAACTCAAATTTGTCAACCTTTTAAAGAGAATTCCTG
This sequence comes from Curcuma longa, assembly GCF_044706935.1. NCBI lineage: Eukaryota > Viridiplantae > Streptophyta > Magnoliopsida > Zingiberales > Zingiberaceae > Curcuma > Curcuma longa. The sequence continues at coordinate 17,149,599 of NC_133871.1, read as the reverse complement.
TGAAGAATACACCCGAAACTACAAAGATCAACCCAAACTGAAATTTGCTACCAAAAAGAAGTTTTCCTTTGCGACCTTCTTTTGTTCAACCCAAACTGAAATTTGCTAACCAGAGTTCTGATCACTGTAACCAATTTAATGGAAAGTGCCTTCGACAACTCGAAGCCAAAACTAAAGTGGGTTTGGATTTGGATTCAACAATCTACTCGTTTTGTGTGTGGTGTGTAATGTCTACGATTGTAACAATTACTCGATTGCACTTTTCATAGATCGTGGGATCGATCGTATAAGACTGTTGGGATGGTGTGGTGTGTAGTTCTAAGTCTATGTCTCCTGTTTTCAATTCAATTCCACCAACTTGCAAGTTAGGCAGAAAATCATTCACAATGCTGTGAAGAGTAGAAAAAATGACACATGAAGATGTCACCAACTACCCACCAATCTTTAATCATCAATTTATTGTCCGACAATTTCTTCATCATCCCAACAGGCACCCACCGTCTCCTTTACATAAATTAATTCGAGGACCACCCAGCAAAAATTGAAGAATCAAGGAATCCAATACGTATTATAATGTATGGCTACATACACTAAACAAAAAAAAACAAAGAATCCAATAGGTATTATAATGTATGGCTACGTACAGACGCGTCATAATTATTACTATGTAACGACAAAAAGAATATACGCTAATTCACATTTGAATTCGGACATTAATAGCTAATCTCGCCGTCGGGCCTCGGCTTCCGGCTCTGGCGGCGGGACCTCCGGAGGTCGTGGCGGAATTTGGAGTTGCCAGTGTCGAGGAACCGGGCCTGCTCCGAGGGGACGATGTCGCAGTCGGGGAAGGGCACGGGGTAGCGCTTGGTGTCGTAGCAGAAGGAGTATGTCATGTAGCGCTTCCGGAAGCGCCGCATGGCGTCGCGCTTGCGGGGGGTCATGACGGCGATGTCGGAAGCGCGGAGTTCGTCCTGAGCATCCGCGCAGCGGCGGGCGGAGTCGACGAGTTGGATCGGGTCGACTCGGCAGCCGCGGAGGACGAAATCAGAGAGGTCGGCGGCGAAGGGGGCGTACTTGTAGTTCACCTTGTATTTTCCGTTGGCCGTCGCCCACGTGGAGCCGTCCCAGATGGTGGCGTAGACCGACATCGGCTTCGACGGGTAGTCGCCGCCCATGGCGCCGCTCCGCACCACCTCGCGGATGGGCACGTCGTCGATGTAGAACCTGCACAAGGGGCCGCAATCCGCGAACAATTTTTAACTACCATTCGATCAGAAGCTAGCTTATTGGAGAAAAACATCGAACACCTTCGGTGCAGCTTACTTACATGATGCGGTCGGCGGTCCAGAGGATGGAGTACTGGTGAGCCTCGGCGGTGGGATCAAACGGGAGGACGTAGCGCTCCTCGCGGCCGCGGCTGGTGCTTCCGTTGCCGTAAACGTTGGTCTGTATCCTCCAGTCGCGGCCGCGGATGTTGCCGAGGAACTCGAAGTCGAGCTCGTCGTGCGTCTTTTCGAACACGTCGCCGTTGGAAGTCTGAATCAAAATACAACACCGCACCAAAACATTCAGCGCCACAACCAACCTTGTCGATCGGCTAAATCGATCGATTATGTATTAGCAGAGTCATGTGCCAAGATTCCTGGTTTCAATCAAATTGTGATTTGACTTGCAAGTTGCAATCTTTGACTGTTTAATTTCACTGCCTCGATGAATTTCACATGATGCATGTTCAAGAAATTCATTCAATTTTGTCTCAACCTAAGTTCTTTTCTAGGGTTTCTACGACACCAATCGGCCGCTTCAGTTCTAACTTGTTTCGATTTCAATTCAACAAAAAAACCCTTTCCCATCTACTTCGATCCTTAACTGAACAATTTTCTGGAGATTAAAACGCAAGAAAACAGAGGAAAAGACTCACATAGAAGGCGACAACTACACCGGCGGTGTAATCGGAGGGCAATCTGATGGAAGCGCTGAAGAACCCGTGATGGTAAAGATCACTCGAAATGAATCCCGATCCTAAACCGCCACAAAACGCGTTCTCAATCACCAACCAACAATATTCGATTCAAGGAAAACGCACTAGGGATTGCGGAGCCGTACCGGAGTAACGATTGAGGGTGAGGCGGGCGCCACGACCGTCGCCGGAGCGGACGAGGTTGTCGTTGCCGAAGAGGTGGGAGAAGCCGTCGTCGAAGGGCAAAGTCGTCAAGTTAAACACCGCCGCCGCGGACGCCGCCGCTACAAGCGAGAAGAGGAGGAGGAGGAGGAGGAGGAGGGCCGTAAACATCGTCATCGCTGTCGCCGCTCGGCTTCGCTGGTTTCTGGTGTCGTCTCGGCGTCGTCCGCACCGAAGCTATATACGCGCACCGATGTCCGCACAGATAATGCGTAGGATTTTAATTTTTGGAAAAATAATAATAAAAAAATTGGGAGGATATGGAAGGAGAGGGAGGGAAAGTGTGGTGTGACCTGGCTGGCTCCCACTCAATGAAAGATTCTTTTTCTTGTAGGGTCCACTTTTTCGGTTTGAAATTCCGCTTCTGCCCCCGCGCGCCGTGCGGTGGAAGTTGGAACTTGAACCCACGACGCGTTTGACAGCGAGTCGCATTGTAATTGGTCCGGACGCGGTTCAAAATGTTTAAGGATGAGTTTTTTAATGGATAATTAATAAATTATAGTTTGATTAAAATTTATTATAATAATTTTTTTAAATGCACTATTCTTTTAATAATGATAAATAAATAAATATTTTTTTTCTTTTAAGGAAGGAAAGCCTTTTGGTTGGCAGTTAGTCGCGGAAAATGAGGCATATTCGCTGTAAATGGATATTTTCCATAAATAAAACAGATTTTGCATTAAATGTTTGACGCGTGACACACGGCAAATTCACTAAATCATGTGCGTATCTTTTATTCCCCATTTAAAATAAATAAATAAATAAATAAAGCCAGTTTGCAAAGCAAGATTATTTTGACATGTTTTTTTTTATGGCCAAGCCCTTAGATTATCATTGTAAATTTAGAGGGCGAGATTAAAAATACTTTCAAAATAAATTTATACATCTCTAGTTTGATATACTATTTATAAGAGGCACAATATCGAAAACATTATCAAGATATTATTCCAAATTTTGATTAGATTTTTCACAAGGTATAGATCCATGTGTATCGATTTATATATCTCAAACCACGGTAGTATTCAAGTTGACGGTGACTCTATTCCTGAGATGAGATTGATTTTATGGTCTGTAGTGCTTTGTATGGTCCGTAAATGAGTATGCAAGTGTTGTGATGTGTGGACATGTGAGGCTATGGTGTCTTGATAGTGTCATGAATTTGATATAGTTTCTTATGTGATGGATCATATGTGTATGCTCAACGGTTAGTACTGCCTAGACTATTATACTGATCTTTTGATTATATATTTGAGGAGTCTAATCTCTCTTATTTTATCTATATATATGAACTATTTTTGAAAAACTAAATTTATGCAAAAGAAAAACAAACACCTTTATCCCCTCCCTTCAAGCGACAGTCACGGACAGGGGACCCACCCTTCTCTCTTAGTGCAATTGATGAGTTGAGAAGATTGACTAAGTGAGCCACTTAGTGAAAGGTGACTCGTGAAATAATGCATTCAAATGTCTAAGAACTTGACAGAAAGTGGGCATTTAGACAAATAAAATTGTGACAAAGAACACTAGGAGACATTTTTTAGAAAGAAGAAAAAAAAGAGAAGAAAATTCTGTAAATAAATAAATAAATAATGGCTGGAGAGGTCCCGTAGTGAATTAAACTTTGCGCGATACGTACTCCGCCAACTACTAATCTTCTACAGTCCAACAGAGGCGTGCTGTTTTGAATTGAAGCAACGGCGCATTTCAGCTTTGATTGGTCAACAAATGCATGTGTAATATTAACAAAAATCAAAGAAAGAAGAAGAAGGTGGGTGCCTTCACATGGGCAATAATTAAGTCTGAACAAGAAAGTCATACCTGTGCTTCGCGATGGTTGCTTGCGCTCCACCAAAGCCACCAAGGTTTATTTATGAACCATTCATTGTTTGGTCAATCTTTAATTCAGCCAGCCAACCAACCAAGACACCATGATTTGTTCACGCTGTTGACAGAGAACAAATCAGATATTAAGAATAGTGCTTCTTTTCTGCGACGAACTGAAACAAATTGGGTTTATTGGTGTAAACTCATTCATATTAATACACAACGATTCAGTCATGGAGATGCTGAAATTATTGAAGAATGACAAATACAATCTCTGACAAACTAATCTCGATCAATAGCATATCGAAGGGGCTGTTGGATTCGAGCTCCTTGGCTTGAGGGAGAGAGGATCCCATGCTACTTCAGGGCCACATTGTCCTGTCTTTTGAGCAGATACAAGTGTTCTGGTTATGAGAATTGCAGGGTTTCCTTCGTCAGCAGCTGATGCTGCTGCTGCTGCCTTTATCCTAATCCGCTCAGCTCTCGATCCGATGGTCTGACCTAGGATTGAGGCTGCAATTGTAATCGCCATGGCTGCCTTGGGCATCAGCACAGACTTCCTTAGCATTGCAATGAATGGTACAGCCGCATGGACTGCTGTGATCCATTGGGGGGAGAACTTCTTGGTGTGCTCCCGCCAGACTCCAAGTGGAATGTTTGCAGCCATGCCCAGCAAGGCTATGGCTAGCATCTTTGCTGGAAGAGGTTGTGGCCGGAGATTCTTCACAAAAGACGTTCGAGCGAGTGCTGCACGGGCAGCCACCACAACTGGTGGACACCTTAGTTTCATGCTTGGGGGAGGCTTTAAAACATTTGCAACCAGGGGAAGTACAGCACTGACTGCTCTATACGACTTTGCCATTGGGCATTGTCCAGTTTCCAGCCACTCATTGCTCTGTGACTCATGTGTTGAATCGCCTCTTTTCTGTAACATTTTCCAAAGACATGTTAACGACAAAACGACTTATGGTAGGACATTAAAGACTAAAAGTATTCCACCTGAACCAATTTGGGGCTCAAGTTAACTGCAGAAAATAATTAACTAGTATACGTTCACAATTTCATTTCTTTATGAAAGTTGGATTCAGATTTATTACATTTAAAGACAAATAGCAGTGAGAAAAGGCAATGATGCATTGAGTCCCAATAACTATCTAAACAGAGAAATATTTGCATCATATTGAAGAAAAAAGGATTATACAACTAGCTCTAATCCTGACATAATTCATGTTACACTTATTAATGGTTCACCATCTATGCAAACAAGCACTAGTAAGATGCAGTCAAAATGTGCAGGATGTTCAGGGATTAGTTCCACTCTAACGGCTAAGAAATGATAATTGAAGTACCTGAGAATTGGATGATCTACCATTCTGCTTCTTCCACTTGTTTGAGAGGAAATCAAAGCCAAAAGGTCCTCCTGGTCCAAAAGCTGAAAGGCTGATTGTGGCTGCCTTTGCTGCTAAGGGATTAAACTCCGGTGAAATCTCAGGCTCTAGTTTCTTATCAGGCACAAATGTGCTGCCTGAGAGGGGAACGACCCCATTACGTCCATGGAAAAGCCTGAATGCATTGTCAAAATTTGGTCCATCTTCAAAGATTGGACCATGGCCTCGTACCTATTTGAAACCGAGAGGATGTATGAGTTAATATTACATCTTATGAATATGTGAGCTTTCCTGAAGTTCATAACAACTTACAGGGGTAGAAAAATTGACAGCTGAGAAGGAGAAACTAGTAGGTTGATGGATGTTTCTCAAGAATGGACATCTCTGAATATCCTGGTTAGCAAAAGAAATATCAGGAGAGGACGATTCACTAAGTTTCCCCCTCGAACCAGCCTCCATTACAATGCCAAGCAGCAGAAACAAATCCTACAATAAGAGGTGGACGAGTATGAAATATAACTCCAAGCAGAAACCAGAACAAAATATCCAAATTTTGTTGGACTCAAAACAATCATACTTAAGATATAAAATCGAATATGATCGAAAAACTCCTCATTGCAAATCTATGCTAGAACTGATTAATTAACAGAGATAACAAATTGTTGTATGTAGTTGAATGCCATCAGTTGAAAAAAGTTCTTTTTTCCAACCAAAAGATTTGACTATTACATGGAGACAAGCAATACCATCTAGTGAAATCATAATAAAGGCGGATCCAGCATCAAATCATGAAATCATAACGAGGGACAAGAGAGAATTACTTCTTACATCTACATCTGAACAACACATACAAAAATCAATATCATGGAGAAAACCATAATTTTCGCAATTTCTTTTCCAATCGGAAAAAGAAAGGGAAAAAAAACATACTTTAGAAGGGAAATCGAGGAAATAAGAGAAGGGCACCTCGCGCGACGAAGAACGTAGCGAGATCGCGAGAGGGAGAAGAGCGGCGAATGGTAATCCCAAATCGCGTGGGCGGCACGACGAAGCCTCAAGCCCTTCCCAACTTCTCTTATTAGAGCCGCGGCCACGGGGCCGAACAAGTCCAAGTCTCGATCGCTGACCGCCTACCCGCGGTCATCGCTGACCCTAGATTTGGGCCCGGTTGCTTCGATCCGTTTCGACCGTCAGATATGGGTCGTTGGATGATGATAGACGGTCGTGGCCCGACGGCGGCCGCCACGCTTGCCCTTGTCCTGATCCATCGTGAAATATATTCCAAACATGGAAATTAAGAAAAAAATCACAGATTCGCCGCTAATTATTAAAATTAGCATATTTATTTATCTCTTAGGTGCTCCAGACTTTGTTTTTCACAATAATACCGCTGTGAACTTACTCTCTATCATCAAATTTCTGTTATACAAAAAACAAATAAATATTATGAAGAATGGAGGACTAAAAACTCAGCACCAATTGGTAAATGATCGCTGGGATGGTTGTAGTTGGGCAACCCTCCGACGATGTCAGGCGAGTCGGGGCCTGGAACTTCTAATAGGCTCACTGGTTTCAGACGAGTAGCTGAGAAAAAAATGTAATCCAGTGTTCCTGTGAAATCAGGGGTGCAGTTTGTAAATGGTGGCTCTCCCCCATTTGCTGTTGCATAAAGACTGCACAATTTGATAGGTGCTGCTTCTGAAGTCGATACAAGGTACTGATATACCTGAAGGAAATCAAGAAAAAGAGGATCGTACAGGCAGAATAAGCTATTGAGTTGAGCAAAAGAAGTATAATGAAAACTGACCTCATCTCCAGGAGTAGAATTGAAGTCACCTGCAACAAGCACTGAAGGGGTACAGGCGAACTTAGTTGAAACAAGTTCCTTAAACTGTGAGAGTCTTGATAGAAGATACTTAGCCTGTGCAAGCTTTACATCGATCCAGGTTGGATCCCTGCAAGTCCCGGATTTAAATTAAATTAATCAAGCTTCTAGGCTCTGGTACAGGTAACACAATAAATAGTTGTTTCCTGAAGTGTGTAATATTTTTTTAGAATTATCTGTAAATAGTCATTAATAAAAATATTCAAAATTGATAAAATTAGCGAGAAAGAAAAAGTAAACAATGGACAAATATGAAATTAATATCAAAGACAATTGGTGATTACTAGTGCATTGAGTTCCATTACCAGTAAATATGAGTGTCTGCCACCACAATAATGTGGCCAGAAGGATCATTTAGCTTAAAAGCTGCTAATAATCCCACACAGTCACGTTTTAACCTCACAAGCGGATCATTAGATTGATGCTTCTCTGAACCTGTTGAGGCAGATTAACCAGTGATTCCAAAACATATTCAATTTGAACACAAAAGAGCTAACGAACATAAGATAACATTGTGCACAAACTGAAGATCAAATCATAAGCATACCTTGTATTTGTGCATCCGTTTCTTCAATATCCAATACTTTATTGTTCCTAATTACATTAACGGTATTCGCACAATTGACAAGATCATTGTAATCAATTTCCTCCATTTCAAGCAACTGTGCACTGAAGAAACAGTGCGTTGTTGCATTACTTCACTAAACAATATAAAAACATAAAACATGCAATAAAAATTTCAAGAAAGAAACTCTGGCATTAATTCCTTGTTGACAAAACTTTATACATGACATTTTCTTGTATTTGCAGGACTTAGTAGGATTGAACAAGAGAGCTAGAGACTGGTTAAGAGTCTTACCAACTGGGTGTTGTGTATAAATCGACGACATACTAAACAAGGACCAGATTAAGGGAGCATGTTAAATAAACAAAAAGACTTGTTGAGTGCATTATTTTGCTCTCCAGTATGATAGGGGAACTAGAACAAAGCGAACTCAATTCAAAGATTAGTAACTAGAAGGTATTTCTGAAGCATTACTTCCACATCAACAGAAAATGGAAAACAATTGTGCAGAGAAATTTTCCACAATGCAGCTAAGAGTTGATAATACCTGCTTGGCTTGTAAAAGATCCCACATCCATCGCGTTTCTTCCCAACTCTTTTAATATAAAGGCTTGAATACCCAAGGCTCTCCATTTTGCTTTTGTAGAAGCTATTATACTCATCCAACTCCTATAATTACAGACAATTTAATGGACATGCACAGTGAAAGCAACGAATGAGACCAACATTATGTTCATCATCATCCTTGTTTGTCCCAACTATTTGGGGTTTGGCTACATGAATCTTATTCCTCCATTGAACTTCATATAAAACTAAGATTGCTAAAAATATTTGAATTAATAAAATTATTTTTTACTATATGACTATTCTTTCAGCCTTTCTCTACATTTTACATGTTTTGACTCTTCTAATTATATAAACTATAGGTCATCTTTGAACATACCTATACCATCTTAATTTTTTTTCTCATTTGGACTCTATAGGTCCAGCTTCAGAGGAAGTGCTGGAATTTCATATTGAAAATAGGTTTAGTTCCATATCAAATATTGTTATAGGGTGTTATAGTTGGTGCCTAAATCTAATTGATCTCAATAACAATACCAAATTTCAGCCCTCTCAACTCTTTTCATAAAACAACATAATATTGGAAAAGCAACAAATTGCAGTGCCTAAAGTGCAATCGGATAAGGGAGCTCATGATCAATGATTCTAAAGACAGTTTTTTAATAATCAAGCCATACAAGAGCAAAACAAAGGTGTGATATCTTATGTTTAGAAAGGAAATATAGAATGACTAGTAAATCACCTGTATACAGAAAAAATCAGCATTTAGGTTCTTGAAGTCAGTTAGAACAGATTCTGAACGTGCTTTCCACCTGTAACATCATCTGCTTATTAAGCAAACATCAGCTGGATGAAAGAGGACACATATTCATTGATTGAAATTTAACACAGAACATTTACTGGAGATGGCCATCATATAATAGAGATAAGTACAAAATTCACAGATTAAAGTATATAGGGATCATCACCTACAGTTTGGATCATTATCCAAAGTTTATCCTCTTCTTCCAAATGCCCCCAAAGTTTCAAATTCATCAAAGTACCACAATAATTCTCAAACTAATATTATTTCAAAGTTTCAAAATCATCAAAGTACCACAAGACAGTAACACCATTATTTTATTCAACAGAGAAGTGATATGGCACATGGCATACCTGCCATGTCGTTCTTCCATTAAAATTAAAGGAGTTAATGATTATGTTTGTGATAAGATTTTGAAAACTCCAAAGGAATTTTGATGATTTTGGAACTCCCGTACATTTCTCAAAAAAAGTAGAATTTTGAGGGAAAAAGAAAATTTTCCTATTATATAATATGATGAAAAAAATTGTAATGGAACAGGATTGTGTCTCCCGTTAAATAGTGTAAAAATATTAGATGTCTTTCCCTGACTGAAGGATTATGTTTCCTGTATTTAAGCTTTCTCTATAAGAACGAGCATGTGGCATGACAAATGGAGGGACTTTCAGCTTCTATAGGAACAAGGAATGGGTTTCAAGATTTCAACCCATTAGCGAATGAGAATATAGTTGGAAATTTTTCTTAATTGTGTGCTGATATTAATTAATAATCAATTTGGATTAAAATTAAAATTGAACTAGATAAAGTTAAACCCCAAGATCTTAACTCATCCGGTGCAATTGGATTGGGATATCATGACATGATGGATGGTACCGAGGCGTGGCCAGCTGAGGGTTTTGCCTAGCACCATTAGTGGCCGATCACAGCACCATTAATGACTTATCGTAGGTTGTTTGGATGCACAGAGAAGAATCAGGACCGTGGAGTTGGGAGAGAGGATGAAAAAGGAGGGGAAAACGATCCACTGATGGAATTAGAATCCATCTAATTTTAACATTACGTAAACAAGGGAAAGTATCTCGACTCTTGTGCAGTCCTCTTCCCTCTCAATGCATTGTGTTCGACCAATAGGGCATCAAAGGAGAGACGAAAAGGAAGACCAAGCCATAGAGAGAATTTAAATGGATAAGACATAAACAAATCATAGAAAACAGATTATGATTTTGATTATGCAACTTTATTTCTTGTTCTAAAACTTAAATGATGATCTTGAGTAGAGAAATTTTCACCTATGAATATTGCTTCAAAACACAAGCATCATTTCCAAGAATGTTTCCTTGATCAAAACAGAAAGAATATCTACAAAATTTAAACATACATCACTAACAAAAGTAATAACTAAGCAATTGGCACTTCAATTAAACATGAACATGCAGACCACTAACCACACAAATGAAATCATAAGATTGTAGCATTGCATCAACAAACTATTAGAACAAAAATGATAGTATATTAAGCATCATAATCAATATATATCTCACATATTGTGAGAAGCAAATTGGTGACTAAAAACACCTGTCCAACTGATCAGGAAGTTTTTTCTGTGCTATCAAAGTCATCCATAGAACAAATAATATTTCACTTTAAAAAACAAGAACTAGGAAAACAATTTTAAACTAGACATCAAGAATATGTTCTCCACAGAACTAATTTTATTTCCCAGAAAAATATTATGTTTCTTCATCCTTCAATTAACAGTCAGTAAGTTAGGGAGGTGGTGACATTTTGCTGGCCATTATAGAAAAGCCTGACTAGCTAGACTAGATGTTAATATCAAATTGCTAAAAAAGGTAGGAAGCTAATTAACTTCACTCATGACTAAGCCTAAAAGTGATTCATACTTACTTGAGACAGGAAGATGGAGAATGTGGAAAATAAGAACTCTTTACATAAACCTGCAAACCAAGATAGTTTAATAGATAATCCCTTGGAAGATAACTCCAAAATAATGGGCTATAACATTCCAACATGTTAGAACTAATACAAAACCAAAGATCTGAAGTAAATCAATTCAGATATCAACCACATCAAGAAAAACAGATTGACAGCTCAATTTGGAATGGCATGTTCACAGAATACCTGGGCCAAAATATTATAGGAGATGAAGCTGAACTTGAATCCTAGAAGAAAGTATAGAGTGAGTGAAAAGAGAACCTTTTATTATCAAAAGACAACATAATATGTATATCAGCTGACGAAACCTTCCGAGTTATGACAGAGAAAAGGGGCACCAAAGGGATAAGAGTAAAAACAAACAAGATAAGAAATGGGTGATGCCCTCCCTAAAGAGAGCAGTGTAGCAGAACAAAAGATCTAGAGATGTATAAATCCCATAAGATCTCTTATTGTAGTCTAGACACACAGCTCTGGCCATAGATGACTGAAAAATAAAACAAATTGCTAAATCCATAGCTATGACTTTTACTCTCAATGCATCTGAAACAATTCCCAAGTCATAGAACCAGTTCTAAGCATAATTGACTTCAGATCTTTAAATGTTGTTTTATTGTGACCAAGTTAAATAACTTGTCAAGCAATACAAGCAGAGATACATGGATTTCTTTAGGTAAATCATTCGTCAAGCATTACAATTGCAGATACAGAATTTTGTTAAAAGAAATCCATAAATGTTCCCTGAGAAGGCAAATGCAACAATAAAAATCCACATAGAATGCAGTATATACCATCTGCAGTATTCATTACGCCTTCATAATTGTCAAGAGGAACAAACTTTGAGCACACAGGCTTAGCCATTGTATTTATTCTATTGCTGCAAACCCTGATTCAAAAGTAATGAGTTTGTTAGGTTCACTAGATACAACCACAATATAACTTTTAATGATCCAACAAAAAAATAGAATTAGAAGCCAACAGGAGATTAGAAATCTAATAATCCTCAACCTTTATTTAGGGAACGTTTATTAATTAAGCTGGAGATCAAGCTTAAATACTGTAAAATTGATATATTTGAAAGGCGAAAGAAATAATACATTGAGATAGGATAATTCTAAAAAATGCATAGTTAGAAAATCGCCAGATCTATGAAACCGAGACATGATAACGTTTGGGGGTAAAAACGTAGTTTTTTATTAACTAAAAAATATAGCCAAATCACGTGTTCAAAGGTTGGCGTCTACAGAGATTGGGTGGTGGGGCAGAGATTTTTCTAATCAAATCCCAACATAGTCCAGCAAATATCAAGTTAAGAAAGCAGCCGAAAAGAGGTCGCATTCTAGCAGAATCAAGCGATTAGAAAGAAAAATAGTAACCGGGGCAGCGTAGACGCGAAGAAGGGCGGCTTGCGGAGCAGGCAGGAAGGTACAAGCATCACGCAATCTCTGACCTGTCTCCACCGCGACACTTATTTTAGGGTTTCCGAGTTGTCGGGCGGCGAGACCAGGAGAAGACGGTAGCCGTTTCCTCTTCAAGCCGGAAGCCCAGCTCGAAATCGGGACAAGGGTCGGTGGAGTTAAAACGGGTTCAGCCCGATTATAGATGCCCGACCCGTTAACTCCAATGTGTCGGATCCGGGTCGGGTGATATCTGATTTTGACCAGCCTAGTACATTGCACTGTCGCTATTGCCATTTATACTCGAAAAATAACAGACAGAGAGACAAGGGTTTCCCTTTACACTCCTCTCTCTCTCTCTCTCTCTCTCTCTCTCTCTCTCTCGTCGTCCCGCATCCCTCGTCGGTGGTGGATCGCTTCCTCTTTCTCGGCTCCTGCTTCTTCACGTCTTCGCTCCGATGCGGATTCCTGTCGCATTGCGCTCATCGCATTCGTAGTCGAGCCGTTAGCCTTGGATTGCGGCGGCAGACGCATGGGATCCGGAAGCAGCAAGGATGCTTCAGCAGAGGCTTCTTCCTCCGTCGGGAGCTGGAAGTCGAGATTGAGGGGGCTTCGGGTCGTCAACTCTTCCTCTTCTTGCTTTGGTCTAGCCTCCATCCTGCCGGATGGCCGTCAGGTGGGCGATCGCTTCGTGTGCCTTCGATTTGGATCTCTGTCCCCTTTCTTGCTTCCCGTTCGGATGTTCACTCCTGATCTGATTTGTCATTTTCTCGATCTACCGCCAACAGGACGCGTGTGTCTGCTTAGTCCATACTGTCAGTAGCTATTCTCGCTGATCTTGTAATCTTGTCATTCCGTCTGAAAGGAAATACATGTTTTTTTCCCTTTACTTTAATATGAAATCTTGGTTATTCAAGACTTGAATTCTTAGAATCATGATCTCTGCAATATCCACTTCAATATTTGTCCTTCTGTTTTGCTAATATTATTGTACTTAGCTCCATTCAAAAGATAGTTGGCTGGATTCCTTAGATGCTTTCCACCAATTGATTATTTTTGTGTGAATGGAGTTTCTTTGTCTAATGGCATCTAAATGGATTTCCTTTGATTTTTTTCTCAAATCTTTGAGCGTTAAACCTATTCAGTTCCTCTTTCAATTTCAATCTGAATGATTCTGTGACTGTTTTGTCCATGTGCATCTCTATAAACTAAACTATTGACATCTCCTTTGTTTGCAGAAGATAGAAGTAAATGCAAGATCCAAAGGCTCCTATTGTGAGGATGAAGCAGAGAATAAAACAGTTGAAGGAAATGACCATGGTTCTGAAAAAGTTGGGCTGCCTCATTATGATGGCTTGCCTTTGTCACGTTCTTCTAATGGTGAACAGTTTACAGAAGAAAACGAGGGTACATCACGGATTAATTTTAATATCAACAGTGGTTCTGTTATGAACTCCGTAGGTGATCGATTGTCAAATACATCAGGAAGATCACATTCTCGTTTTACTTTTATACCTGATGGGATTAGTTATCGGCTCAACAGAGCAGTCAGTTTAGGGTCACCGGGAACCCGTTCTCTTTTCTCCACTGGTGTGTCTGTTCCAAGTAGTGATCTTGGACAAAATGATACTGTAAATCACGATCATGTTGATAGTATACAAAATTGTAGCACAATGGGAACTAGCTCTTCCCTAGATGTGGCTCAGCTTAATGAAGGAACAGAGACTACAATTGATAGGTGTTCTAGTGGTAGCTTTGTGGAATCAAGAAATGCAAGGCATTCTCAAAGAAGACTGGGAACACAAGAAACTATAGAAGGTAGTGTACGATTTAGTAGAACACGTAGTGTAGGAAGGCTCCGAGATAGAGTTCTCAGAAGGACTGCTCTTTCTGATGGTTTGTTTGATACTTCTTCCCTGGAGGATAGGACTGTGTGGCCCAGTGGGCAGCCTATTGGAAGACGAACAGTGGGTGGTGTTAGAAGAGCTTCCTCTCCTAGAAGGACTAATGATTTGTTGCCTGATTCTTCAAGTAGTGTATCTTATCAGGAATCTAGATCTATGGATAGCAATGATGAGAATGTTGCAGATGCTCAACAGTGGAGAGTTGGGAATCATGATGTTTTTGAGCACAGATCAGCTTTCCTAGAAAGGAGAAGAAGGATAAGGTCTCAGGTAGGATTATTTGTATCATGGTTTCTAATTGCTAATATATTCATTATATTCTTAAGAAAAATCAACTTTTATTGTCAGGTTCGTGCTCTTCAGAGACTTGGTAGCCGATTCGAAAGTTTATCAGGTCATGATAGATCATGTATACTATCTGGCCAGCATAGAACAGGCCGCTGTGCATGCAGAATAAGTAACCAAAATGCCAATCCTGATGATGACACAAGTGCAAGGGCAAGCATATCAAGAATCGTCGTGCTAGCTGAGGCACTGTTTGAGGTATGACCAAAATGAATACCAAAGTGGAAGAAAATGTTGGCTTGTTGACTACATTTTCCTTGTTAGAGAAAGTCAAATAACTACTGCATTCTTTTTTTAGGTTTTGGATGAAATCCACCAGCAGTCTGTTGTACTATCCTCTCGACCATCTTTTTCATCTATTGGGTCTGTTCCTGCACCAAAAGAGGTTGTAGAGAGTATTCCAGTAAAAATATTTAGCAAGACGTCGAAATGTCAAAATGAGGAAGCGGCACAGTAAGAGTCTTGCACCTCCTTTATCAGGACCTTCTATCAAAGTACCCATGAAACTTTCCTAAATGCTATGAGAAGAACTTGTCTTTTCCTGATCAAAATAATTCAACTGAAACTCCTATAAAATGAATGATCAGTTATTGTAGAGGACAGAGTGCATGATGAGAATTTTCATGCAGCTTTTCTGTATTTAGATACTTAAAGACTGAGAAGACTACTTTTTTTTTGGTCTCTAATTGTTATTGATTCTGCTATGCTGAAAATTATAAAATGCAAATATAGTGGTTGCATTGTTTTATACAAAAAGGCTCATCTGATCTTATCATAGTACCTCCTTTTAACCTGAGTCTTTTTTATCCATTTCAAATTCAAATACTTGTGTGTACTTTCATCAAATTTTCATAAATGTTATAGATCTATCGTTCTGTTTTTTTAATATTTATTTTAAATTTACTTATTTGTCTAAAGAGTTATATGGAAATCATTTTGTATATGATGAATGGGTATTTAACTCGAAGTCTCATTGTTCTCTTTTTTATTATTTGTTTTGTACAGATGCTATATTTGCCTTGTGGAGTATGAAGAAGGAGAGTGCATGCGGTTGTTGCCTTGCAATCATGAATTTCATCGAACATGCATTGATAAATGGCTGAAAGAAATTCATAGGTATTCGTAAAAAACAATCCTTTCATGGTGAACTGTTTTCTTTGTTTAACATGTTCTCATTTGCAAAACATCCTTGTTAATACAACTGAATCTTGTTAATTTGTTTAGTATATTCCTTCACATAAATGTGATAATCCTTCTCGAGTCCTCTAATCATTCATCTTTTCATAATTTTACCAATTATTGTCTAGGGTGTGCCCTCTATGTCGCTGTGATGTTTGCACATCAAATGCATCAAATAAACAAAAGCCCAGCTAGAGAAGCAACTAGATCCTGGTCATGATTCTTTATCTGAAGGGTTCTCATCTTCAGCTTTGGATTTCAACCCTCTTGCTACTGCACAATTCGGTAAAGTGTGCAACTATCAGATAAAACTTTGAGTACTTTCTTAATCTTGTATTATGTAGATGAAACAATGAGAGGTTCATTGATTTGTCAACTTCATTGTGTTTCTCTTCGAGCTTATGTATGTTTATTTCCTCCCTCGAATCCTCTTTCGTAAAAAGGCCTCCACGGGGAGAATTGTACCTGCACTTGGTGTTATCAAAATTGTGGACCCTTTTTCGTAAAAAATAGTTGTGAACCTTTTTCCTGTTGCTGTAATTTATTTATTTCTTATTTATCAGCCTTTCTGAACAATATCTATTTGAATTGATCCATCTGGGAAGTTGTAGCAGCGTATGGAATTTAAAAACTTACTGCTAATTGCAAGAATCAAACTGTTTATAAAATGATTTATTCTTTTATTTAGTTGGTAAGATTGTTCTTAGAAATATATAAAGAATGATTTTTCTTTAAAAAAATCTACATAATTAATGTGTTCGCCTTGCATTATTTACATGATTTATGCAACTGCTTCTCAGCCTGATTGACTCGATTGATTCATTCGATCCAATAAATTTGAAACTTGTAAATGTAAATTATTTTCTTATGTATTTTAGTGCACGGTTAATAATATGTTAGCATTTTAAAAATAGTGGATTCTCAAAACCGTACCCTACAATTATTGCTCCACTAGTGCTCATTCAGTCTATTAAAAATCTTATGACAGTTGACTAATTGATCTCCAAGTAGATTTAACTATCTCGATAAACATGTTACTTTTTTTTTTTAAAAATGAAAAATATATTTTTAATTTTTAAAAAAAATCTTCAAAAAAAATTATAATTTATCACCAAACAAATGGTCTTTTTGCATGACCACGCTGAAGGGTCCTGTTACTCAATTCTTTATTAAACTTACAAGCATTTAAATAATACTTAGTTGTACCCTAAAACTATGGTAAAAGATAAAGGTAAAAAGTGAGATAGATTTGTTAGATAATGAACGTTTAAATCTCATATATTATATTAAAGGAGTTTAAAAATTTTATAACGTTGGATTGTGTATATTTTTTTATTTATTTTGATGGATAAAAAAAAATTATATAATTAAATTGATCATTTTCATAATTAGTTGGATCATAAAAATCAGATAGATTATCATAAATTAATAAATAATACTCACTTGCTTAAAAAATCAAATAAATAATATAATTTATTGTATATTTAATTTTAATAATAAAATAGTAAAAATTTTAATTAAAACTTGCTATAGAATAATATATATACTTATTTGTTTCCACTGTCTGATTACTTTAATATATTAAAATATATTTTTTAGGTCACAATATATACCATGAATTAAAACCTGATGATAAGTTTGGTAATTTATTGTATATTTTACAGTTGGTTCCATGTTCTCGATCTTCAGGCAGCTGGGCACACTGCAAAGTCGAGCCATGGTCGATTGCTGGTGGGTGTGATCGTCGCAAGCAGGTTCGCAAGCGGGGCGTGGAAGCAATGCCACGAAAGTCGCCAGGCGAAGGAGATTAGCAACTAGGGCGTGCGAGATCTTCCTGCCCTCATCCTCATGGCGCCGTGCAATTCGCTCCCGCTCCCGCTCCCCGAGGGCAAGCCCATTTTCTTAGCGATCTACACCGCTGTCGTTGCTGGAATCGTCTTCTCTACCCTTGTCATACTCTCCTCCCTCTCCGGCGATGGGGGGAACGGAAAGCCGTTCTACTTCTTCGGCACCTGGCTCTTTCCTTCTGCGTCGTCTGCGCCACTCTCATCCCTTCCTCCGCTTTCGCCTCCGTCAGGTAGTTTGTAAAATCACTTATATTTCTTGTTATTTATAAGTTTGTAACAGTTAAAATTTCAACAGAATGAGATAGAACCTGTGCTATTGTGTTCTGCAGTACAAAAATCTTTTTGGCTTCATATGTCGTTCATGAGTTTTTACAGTTTTTTTTTTTATTTTTTATGTTAAAGTCTTGGATAGATCTTAATCTTACAGTTACTAGAACGCCAAAGCAACAAATTGAGCCTCCTAACATGTTCACAAGAGCTATCTGGGATCTGCCACTTGATACTAAAATGCCGGACTTGAAGATGTTTCAGCTAACTAAGGATATGGTGAAGCATCGTGCAAAAGATAACATTATTATTGTTACATTTGGAAATCATGCATTCATGGATTTTATTGTGAATTGGGTCAGACACTTGACAGATCTAGATATCACTAACCTTCTTGTTGGTGAGTTATCTACCTTATAAAATTTCTAGTATGTTGTTGATAATAATTTTATAATTATTGACTTTGTCTTTTCTGAACAGGTGCTATGGACATCAAACTACTGCGTTCTCTTTATTGGAAAGGCATTCCTGTTTTTGACATGGGTAGTAAAATGGCAACAATTGATGTTGGCTGGGGTTCCCCTACATTCCATAAAATGGGAAGGGAAAAAGTGTTGTTGATAAATGCTCTCCTACCTTTTGGCTATGAGATACTAATGTGTGATACAGATATGGTTTGGTTAAAGGTATCTGTTTTACCATTTGTAATTTTTAACTTGCTAGGGTTTGGATGTAGCATGTTTGCAGAATTATGAAACTAGCATAAGTAAATCATGGATTGATATTTGAACTATTCATCTCCCCAATGATACGTGTCAGATGTTCAATATCCCTATTGTTCATGTGTAAGATCTTTTAGAAATAGCTGTCAAAGACACTTGAATGCACACTCTTTATGGATATTTGCACACAAGTTTGAGTGACATTAACCAATACATTAGACAAATTACATCACCAGAAAGTGGCCAGTAGTCGCTCTAAAAGATAAAAAAAGAGTCTGGTCCATCTTACTTTAGCTGAAAACTTAGTAACCTCCCCTTTTGATCTTTTGTACAAATGTGACAATAGAACTAGAAATTTAAATGTGGTTAGGAAATTGGTATAAGATATGTGAAATACTGCAGAAGCTTCTTCTTCCTGGATTTTTTACTGAGGTAAATGAAGGAGAGGCACCTGAAAACTGTGCTCTTCTCTCCTCTCCTTTCCAAAGGTAAATACAACCTAACTTAGTTAAATGTATATTTAATCAATTTTATCATGAGACAGTAATCTGATGATGTTATGCGATGTTCTATGCTTATATACTGGTTGTCTCATTTTTGTATTAATCTGTACCTCCCATTTCAAGCCCTGATATAATCTCATTTTTGTATTAATCTCATTTCAAGCCTTCATATGGCTTCTTATACACATATTAGGTACTGCCCCTATTCTACCCTTGTACCAATCATGACATTCTTGGAACATAACTTCTCTTTTGTTTCTGTTGATAAGAAACTTTTAAATTTGTGGTTGTTGTTCATTGAAGGATTTTTTTTTTGTTTTCTTCTCCCATTATAAACATTGTAGTAATTCTCTTTCTTCTTGGAACAGAATCCACTTCCATATATTGCTCGTTTTCCTGAAGCTGATATCTTAACATCAAGTGATCAAATTGTACCAACAGTTACTGATGATAGTTTGGAAGTCTGGCAGGAAGGTATGTTCTTCTAATATCAAACTAAATTCTAATTATACCGTCATGGACAAAACCATGCTTTGACAACAAATGAGATGCTGATATACAGTGGCAAAGATAGGACTCTAACTTGATGGGGCCACAAATATAATTATGTCTGGTTCTATAATATTTTTTCACTATATATGTATATAAATATATAAACAAACTGCTATTTATAATGAAAATCTAACTTTTAAAAAGATTATGTCCAACTAACATTGAATAGGTTAATTAAGCAATAAAATTCAAGGCTACTGCTATGTAAGATGAAAATCTTAACTTTTGAAAAGGTCATATTAAAATAAACTTGGAACAAGCTGAATAGAGTGTTCAGTTGAAAAGAAAGCCATTGTACCAATTGGGCATTACCTAGATCAACTTATGCTGATATGCAAACCTCGATATTTATTATTTAATTTATTCTTTAAGTCTGCTCATTTATTACTACTCTTTGTCCACATATTTTCAATTTTGTCGGAGATGACCTCAACCATGACGTGCCTATCTGCATTTAAAGTTTATGATCCCAGTAGCAAATCAACATATGTAGATACAACTTGATAGTTTTTTTTAATATATTTTTTATTATTTTAATTTTAGATGTACAATTTTAAGATTTTATTCAGCTGGCTCAAGAAATGAGATAAAATGAATCTATATGACAACCATTTCACAATTGCATTAGTTTAGTGGGAAGTCAATTGCAGTTGTGAAAATGTGTTTTAAAAATTTTGTTGTATATGTTTTCTAGATGTTAATAAGAAAGGTCCCCTTACGATTGTAAACTGTCATTCTGATGTCAAATTCTAACAAGAGAACTCTATAGTAACCAGAAAAAGTTTGGTCTGATATATACAAGGACATGACGCCACATTGTGATTGGATAATCAAACAAGCATTTATTTTGGTGTGATGCAAAGTGCATGGTAACAAGATGGCAGGAGGTCAGGTTTTCTTGGTGATATTCATGTTCATAATTGCTTCTCTAACCTGATTTCATTATCCGGTAATCAAATTTGGGGTGGATAGGGAAGTAATTACCCTAGTTGGGTTCTTCAACCCAGTTTAGGGTTGAGGTTTGTGAAACTGGCATTTGCTTGCAACATAGCTGCCCTTGAATCAGGATGGTAGCAGATTTTGAAGTGCTTTTGAATATTCTTTGCTTGTTTATTAGATATTATGTCAGCTTTTGTGTTAGTGAAATTTGGGCGTTGTTTAGGTCAAAATTGTGTGAGTCCAACCAATTGGCATTCATTTGTTGTGCAATACATTATTTAGCATGGAACAAGATGTGAACACAATTTTTAAGTCATAATTTAACTTTTATAGTTCCGGAATTATTTATCTAAAAGTCACCTCTCTTACATTGGTAGTAACTGGGGCCTTTAATGTTGGAATTTTCCATTGGCGTCCTACTGTCCCTGCAAAAAAGCTAGCAAAAGACTGGAAAGATTTGCTTTTAAATGATGAAAAGATATGGGACCAGGCCGGCTTTAATGATCTTGTTCACAAAGTTTTAGGTCCATCTGTTGAAGGATCAAACGGACTGGTTTATGCTTTTGATGGGTCCCTAAAGCTGGGTATACTACCAGCCAGTATTTTCTGCAGTGGCCACACATACTTTGTCCAGGTAACTCATTGATGCTTATTCAAATTTGGCATTATATGTTATGCTGCGAATTTACATAATAACAATCTTTTCCTTTGCAACAATTCTTTCAAATGTATTAGTAGGCTCTTCACCAACAGCTTAGATTAGAGCCATATGCAGTGCACACCACCTTCCAGTATGCTGGTACTGAAGGAAAGCGCCATAGATTGCGGGAGGCTATGCTTTTCTATGACCAACCTGCATACTATGATTCTGCAGGTATTCCTTTTTCCTGTATAACAGGATTCTTCTTCTTCATTCTTTGTTAGATGTTCCATCTCAACTGCTCTTAAGCATTTGTTTTTGACTTTTACTGCACCAACTAAAAAGTGTTGTGCACTGATAGTTGAGTGCCAACCTAAAATCATGTTGTGCACAACCAAGTCTTTTGGAAAACAAATAATTTCTGAAGTATTTGAAAGTAGGGTACTTCTTAAGCGACTATGCTGCTAATGCTTTTTAGAAGGAAGAACTTGCATATCGTATCCAAATTTCTTGTCTATGCTTATTTTTTAGTTGGTAAATATATAAATGTAAGATAAATATCTAGGTATTTCAAATGTAACTACATATACTTTTTGTCAACTTTTTAACACAAATCTTGGTTCAATTTTAGCATGCCATCAGCTGGTTAAATACACTGTTGTTTTTTTTATATGGGCATGCCAAATGCTAAGTTAACCTAATTGGACGGATTACTGATGTAAAATTCTTGTCCTTCTGCATTTCTGATGAAGTGATGCTATCAGTGTCCCAGTTAGCAATTGAAACAAATAATACCACATGGATTACAGGAGTTATTTCAAATGTTTATGTATTAATTTTTTTCACTAATTTTTAAATCTGTTTTAGTTGTGGGTTACTGTTAACCTGAAGTGAGGAAGCTATTATCACATGTCAAGTACGCCTATTTGAATATCTCACATGGATATTAATTGAAAAACGTTGGAATCATGTTGTGTGGAATGCAACAATAACTGTGGCAGTCAATGTACTGAAATGCCATGCATCTTATATATCATCAATATCAAAGTTTAAAGTTTTATTCTGATCCAAGGTATCTGTCCTTGGTTGGAATGAGATGTGCTGGTACTGAAGCAAGAAGAACTATGGATGCAAAAAGAAAGAACTATGGCTGGAGGAGGGGATGCTTATTGTGAGGAAACGTCGATAGAGCTAGCAGAAGGAGATTCCCTTGCTGGGTCTCAATGCGGTTAAGGAAGAGAATTTCATCAGATCTGGAGATGCTCATAAGTTTAGAGGAGCTGCTCCATCATTGTCAATTAGTTGGCAGTGTTAATAAGAAAGAAGAATCAGCCTTGTGTCTTGACGAACTACGAGATGCTACGGTGAAGAAAATGACTTTTGCAAAAAGGGCATGTGTGAAGATAACTTGCTTAAACAACTGGAGACAATGTCATGCATGATTTGAAATCTTAAAGGAAATGTCTCGAGTCAGTGAAACGGTCGAAACATAAAGCAAGAAGAACTATGGAAGCATGTGGCTGGAGGAGGGGATGCTCCGATAAATTATTGAAAAGGAAGAGAATTTCATCGGATCTGGAGATGCTCAAAATATTACTTGGCATAGGAAATGTCTTTTATGTTGTTGTGTCAATTATGTCAATGATATTGTTTCATGCCAACACTCGATGACTCTTGGGATGTCTTTTATGTTGTTGTGTCTACAATACAACTCCTTGGTGCCATGCCTCCTCATATATTAGTTGGCTAGTGGAACAATATGGTTTAGCTATTTCAGTCTGCAAGGAATGGGTTTTTAACTGTGGTTGATATATCCAACATCATCATCAAAATTTTCTAGTTGAATAAGTGACATGGTATTTGTATATGTCAGTGGAGGAATGGTGTGTTTTGACTATGTCGACGGCTACCAAGCAGCACTGAAATCATGGTGTTATCTTGGTCATTCAGTTGTGTGGTATATGGAACTTGGCTAACCCAGCAGTTTGACCATTTTACCTTGAATGTCTTGTATCTTTAAATCAATATATCAACTCAATCAAGGGAGACTGCTACTCTATGTAATGGAGTCTTTTGGTTAGTTTAATATTTTTTTATCATCTATAAGACTGATAGGATATCGGCAGTGATTTGAGTGAATCTTTATTTGTTTACATTCATTATCCTTTGATTTTCTGGGTTTTGCAGGAGGTTTCTTATCATTTAACCCAGGTCTTCCTAAGACTTTGTTGCTGAATGGTCCTCATACCCTGCATTCTCACTTCTCGCTCATGAATTACCAGGTAAAATCTCAATTCTAAATTATGATGATCAGTGTAGGTTCTTGTCTATTTGATGTTTCAAAGTGATCAAGTAGACCAGTGAATCTTCTGTATTATTTCAGATGAAGCTGATAAGGACTGCATTTGCTGTTGCCTCTTTATTGAATAGAACACTGGTGAGGTTTCACACCATCAATAGAAATGAATTTGTACCTAAAGATTTTACACGTATATACACAATATCTGCTGTTGAAGGAGATTTTCTTTCAAATTTTCTGTTAATTTAGAATCTGGGATCTCAAAAAATAAGCAAGTTGTAGTGGCTAGATAGGCAAAATACAAGGTTATGACCTTTGCCACATATGAGCTTGTTTTATTTAAACTGTTATTAAGTTAGGTTTTGGTCCTGATGAATCAATAAATATAAAATATGATTTGTAGTCGTCAAGTTGTCATGCTCATTACTTCCAATCTAGTCTTCTGAGGAGGGCATAAAACAAATAGTTAGATTATCATTTTCCTATAGCGAAGATTTCATTTTTCTTAGTTCCAAAGACGAGTTAGTGTGATGTCCCAAAATTCAGGATATTTATAACAAGATGGGGCTTTATGATATTTAAACTAGCTTGAGATGGAGTGCTGAGGGCCTGTTTACAATATATTAAGTATACACGAGTTTTTTGTGAATTTGCATTATATTATTTTTATATAGGTAGTGGAGGATTGCAGGGCATTGATGGGAATTTTCGCCATAATAATATATGTATATTTTTGTTATATTAAGATTAATTATAATTTGTTATAACTATTAAATTTAACATAATTATACAGATTAGTCTGACTTATAGTCCTTGTCTATGTCTAGGTAATGCCTCCATTATGGTGCAGGTTTGACAGAATATGGTTTGGACATCCTGGAATTCTTGAAGGCACACTGACCAGGCAACCTTTTCTTTGCCCTATGGACCACTTGTTTGAGGTATTTATATGCTATTTTTGTTCATAAACATGAAAACATAATATTTTTTTTTCAGCCACTTTTTAAGTTTGGTTGATCAAAATTGCCTGAGATAGATGAGGTCTTGGCAAAAGATATTTTGGTTGACCTAAGTTCAAAAACATAAAATTAGTGATTTTATAAAAGTCGCAGTACCTTAGTCTTAATCTTTTTAATTAAGACTACACTGTTTATGCCTTTCGTACCCTCTACTAATTTTCACTCAGTGAGAAGTGTATGTGTTCCTCTCTGCAGATCAATGTCATGCTCGATGACCTTTCCGAAGCAGAATTTGGTCCACAAATAGACTTCAGGGAGTATTCGTTCCTGCAGAATCCTTTAGTGCCCAAACATGTAATGTTTGATCCATCAAGATCTATCAATAAGAAGTTAATTAACAATTTATATATTTCTTAAACAGACATATATTTCCTTCAAGTTGAATGAACATTTTTTTTGCTCGACTAATTCAGGTGAAGGAGTCAGTTCTTGATGTTCAACTGTGCGATCCTCATTCCAGTGGATGCAATATTTCAAACAAATCAACAAACCATGGATTCATACGGTTTCCAAGGAACAGCACTGAGCAAATGGTACAGATTTTTTCACTTTGATTTTTTAGTTCCAAGGCATGACACAATTAATGGTACAAAAATCAAATGGTTTTCTTGCAGTATATGCAAACATTCTCCCAATACAAGGATGTAAAAGTTTTGCGCTTTTCCTCCATAGTGGACGCCTTCCAAGGGTTCAGTAGCACTGTAAGCTAGCTCACAAACATTTTCACTCGTTATTTAACATTTCTTTTCATTTTTATTTGCGATATTATTATAATGCTGTGAGTTTCCTCAGGAAAGGGAAGCAAAATTCAGAAATCGCGTGAAGCGATACGTGGGGTTATGGTGCTGCGTGGAGAATCGCAGCCCTGGTCACATATATTATGACATGTACTGGAACGAAAAACCTGGATGGACACCAGAACCACCTCAAACTAGAAATGATGATCATCCACCATGGCAAACCGATTGACCTATTTATAAAATGGATGGATTCACAACTTTTTAGTTGGACATCTTTATTGACGTGTAAATTTGTGGGATAAAATCTATTACTTATATAAATTTAAACTCTTAAAATTAATGAATGCTGCTACAGATTGAACCGTCGAGTTGGATGGGCGGAGATAAAACAGGGCATTGAAACAAGCACAGTGCTTCTCTGCTTTCGTTTGTTGGCTTGTGTCACATGCGATGCGTCTCGGAGCGCTCGCACCAGTGCTCGCCCTGTTCCTTTGCGGTGCAGGTGCTGGCGCTGGCGTACCTTTGGGATTTCGAGAGCGTAGCGGTCTCTACGTCTCAATTAAATAAAATTTGGTCGATTTGAGGACAGACAAAAGAGAAACCTCAAAGTTTTGGCTTAATTCTGAGAGGATAATCAGAATATAAAAGGAAAATTTTTAAAATGATTCAGTAAAAAACGAAAAGGCATTTTTGGCCCATAATTGACCTTTAACGGCCCAATATCATCGCATAACCGAAAAGGTTGTCGACCACATCAAACGGTCACCTGCGCCGCTTTTGTCGTTTCGACCGACGGTCCAGACCGACCCAGCGCTGGCTCGCCGGCCGAATTCCCGGACCGGCTTTTTACAAACCACGAGGTCCCGAAAGTGGGCCAGGCCCTGGCGTCTGGGGAGCCGCGTCGTCGCAATTTAAAATGGGAAGTAGAGCCGTAGGCCCTTAAAACAAGGAGAGGAAGCGTCAGATCCATCCAACTCCACGCCAATCAATGCAACAAATTAAATAAAATAAAATAAAATTATTGACAGATAAATCACGGCTTAGCGTCAGCCGTCAGATGCCAAATGGGTCAGATCAACAGAACAGGAGCACGAGTTCTGACACGAAACAGTGCAGCCGTTTGGCGGGATTTAAAATAAAAGGGACAGCAGCAGCCCGCAGGGCTCAACGGCTACGACCTCGAACATGGCGGGAGGGAGGCCACGTGCGGAGCACGTGCCAGTCAATTTGACCATGACGACAACTAATTTGACGGGACGAGCGAAATGGAGAAAAGGAGGAAAAAAAATAAAAACCAGGAATTGAGAAAAAAAATGGGGGGGAAATGACGAAAAAGGAAAACAAGATTCAGTCAGGCGGGAGAAGGCTGGGAGGTGGGGTCGGCGGAGGAAGCGAGGTCGGGGCCGACGCGGCAGCCCTCGAGCATGAAGACGATGTCGGCCATCGACGGCCGGTCGAGCGGGTCGGGGGCGGTGCAGAGCAGGCCTACCTTGACGCCCAGAAGGAACTCTTCCCACTCCGACGACTCCGGGTCCAGCTCCAACAGACCTGGTTCGAGGAGCTCCGCCACCTGGCCCCGCTGCAGCTGCCGCTTCACCCACTTCACGATGTCCTCCTCTTCTTCGCCCGCGAAGGTCCCCGGCCGTCTTCCCGTCAGAAGCTCCAGCAGCACGATGCCGAAGCTGTACACGTCCCCCTCTCGCGTCGCCTGTCCCGCCGCGGCGGCGTCGGGAGCGACGTACCCCAGGGAGCCCACTGGCGTCGCGGACGTGGACGCGGCTGCCGCCGCGGCCGCTGCTCCTGCAGTCACCACGATCGGCTCCAGGCCGAAATCAGAGAGGTGGGGCTCGAAATCGGCGTCGAAGAGGATGTTCTGCGGCTTTACGTCCCCGTGGATTACCCCGGAGGCGTGGAGGAAGGCAAGGCCGCGGGCAACGCCGAGGGCAATGAGATGGCGCATCGGCCAGTTGAGAACGTGGCCGTCCTGGTGGGACGCCTCCTGCAGCAAAGTGGCAAGGTTGCCGTTGGGCATGTAATCGTAGACTAGCAATCGAACATCCGGTGGGGGTCCGGCGTAGTAACCGCGAAGCACAGTGAGGTTCCGGTGCTTCACCTTCCCCAGCGACTCTGCCTCCTTGCGGAACGCCGCCTCCTCAATCACGATGGCGCCATCTGCGGACGTCGATGGCAGGCGCAGGATGGACAGCACAGTTCCATCGTTGTAGCACGCCTTGAACAGCAGTCCATGGCGACCGCGACTCAGGACATTTTCTTCGTCGAACTGACGCGTAGCCTCCACGGTATCGGCGTAAGTGTTCCTGTTGTTGAACATCACCAGCTTCGCCCCGCCGTTGGTCTCTCCCCCGCTTTCTTGGCTCGATCCGCTGCCTCTCCCAGGGCTCCGTTTCTTTACCCCGCTCCGGCTATCTAAGAAACGCCTCCGCCACCGCAGCAGAGTGTAAGCGAAGCAGCAGCACAACAAGACAAGAATGAAGGCCGCCGCCGCCGCGAGGCCGATCACTAGGATGAGATAGCTCTTCTTGCTTCTCCGGCACGACTTCTCCAATGGCTGGCCGCAGAGTTCTGGGTTCCCGGCAAATAATGACGGGTCGCTGAAACGGGCACTGAGCACCTCTGGGATCTCTCCGCTGAGGTTATTATCCGACACATTGAAGTACACCAAGCCGGAGATACGTGCGAGTGCCGAGGGAAGGAAGCTAGAGAACTCGTTGTCAGAGAGGTCGAGCTCCTGGAGCTTGGAAAGATTCGAGATCGAGTCGGGAATGCCGCCTGAGAGATGGTTACCGTCCAATTTGAGGCTCACCAAAGCGGAGCAATTGGATAGCTCCGGCGGGATATCACCGGAGAGATTGTTCTGACCGAGGTCGAGGTCCGTGAGCACGGGGAGACGGGAGAAGTCCTTAGGAATGGATCCGGACAAATGGTTGGAACGAATCTGGAGCACAGTAAGATTGGAGCAGTTGGCGAGCTCAGCTGGAATCTCGCCGGTGATGTTGTTGTAGGAGAGCGACAGAACTTTAAGCAACTGGAGGTAGCCGTAGGTCGTCGGGATTGTACCAGAGAAAGCATTGCCTGTAAGGTTGAGAGCCTGCAAGCTCCATAGGCTGCTGAAACCCTCCGGAACTTGGCCGGAAAATGAGTTCTCTGCAAGCGATATCACCTGAAGGCTGGGCAGTCCGAAGAGCTCAGGTGGAAGATCGCCGGAAAGGTTCTGACCGCTGAGGTCAAGTGACCTAAGGTTTAGAAGCCTACCGATGTTCGCTGGAATGGTGCCAGAGAGGCCGTTTTTGCTCAGATTTAGCACCTGCAGGCCAACGAGCTCCCCGATCGAGGGCAGAATCTCGCCAGAGATGCCATTGCCAGCGAGGTCGAGCGTAGTGAGGTTGGTGAGCCGCGTCAGTTCCTGCGGGAGAACGCCGGAAATGTGGTTTGAATGGAGGGATAATGTCTCCAGTTTCGAGAGGTTGAGCAGATTCAGCGGAATCGGACCAGAGAAGAAGTTGTCGCCGATGTATAGATCCCTCAGGCGGCTGAGGCTCCCAAGAGAATCCGGTATGTGGCCGGAGAACCTGTTCTTCTCAAGATCAAGAACTTGTATTGCACCACACAAGCCAATCTCCCTGGGAAGTGTACCGGTCATGGAGTTCCGTCCCAACCGGAGCTCCTGCAGCGACGCGAGCCTTCCGATACCCGGCGGAAGGGAGCCGGTGAGAGCATTGCCCGTGAGATCCAAGACAGTTAGCCCAGAGGCATTGGTAAGCCACGCGGGGAATGCCCCGGCGAGCTCGTTCTCCTTGACATCCAGAACCTGTAGGGAAGCAGAGAGGCGCTGGTCCGGCGGCGGGATGGCCAGTTCTGTGAACTCATTGAGGCCGAGCTGCACGATCCGGAGGGAGGAGCTACCAGTGAGGGTGGAATTGTAGAAGATGGAGGCCGGAACTGCGCCGGAGAGGTGATTCCGAGCGAGAGCCAGCACTTGAAGGTTGGGCATCTCCGCGATGGCTGAAGGCACGATGCCCCGGAGGTTGTTCCCCTGTATGCTTAGATGAATGAGGGAGGAGCAGTTGGCGAGCACAGCCGGGAGGGTGCCTTCGAGATGGTTGCCATCGAGGTAGAGGAACGAAAGCGCGGGGAGACGGCCAAGGTCTCCGGGGATGATGCCGCGGAGGCGGTTATAGGAGAGGTCGAAGAACTGGAGTTGCGTGGCGGCGGAAGAGAGGTTAGCCGGGACAGGGCCGGAGAACGCATTAGAGGAGAGGTCGAGGTAGCGGATACCCGGAGGAAGCGCGGCGGGGACAGAGCCAATGAGGAGGTTACCGGCAAAGCTGAGGACTTGGACGGAGGAGAGGTTGGAGAGTGGGAGAGTACGGATGGGACCGGAGAGGGCATTGGACTGGAGGAAGAGGGAGCGGAGGTGCCCAAGGGAGGCCAATGCCGGCGGAATAGACCCGTAGAACTGGTTCGACCGGAGGCTTAGACGCTGCAGGAGCCGGAGGTCCGCAAGGCGAGGAGAGATGAGTCCGGAGAGGCGAAGCCGAGGGAGGCGGAGCTCGACGACCCGGGCCGCGTTCGGAGCGCACGCGACGCCTCGCCAGTCGCAAGGTGCGGAAACAGACGCCTCGTCCCAGCCGTCGAGCGCGCCGAGGGGGTCGCGGAGCGCCAGCCTGAACGCCGTAAGCGCGTCGATCTCCGCCTGCGTTTCCTGGCTGCGCCCCGCCGCCGGCGGCGGCGGCGACGGCGGCGGGGCGGCGGAAACAAGTAGGGGAAACAGCAGCAGAAGCGGGAAGAAGTGCATTGTGGCAGGGGCCGAGGGAGGAAGACGAACGAAGCAACGCAACGAGCGTTCCTCTCCTTTTTGACTGCTTTCTTTCTTTCCGCTCTCGTTTTGAAAAGCAGGCAGAGAGGGGGAGGAGCATGATGCGGCGGCTCCTTATCCTCGCTGGGGGCGAGAGAATCAAGTAAATGAATATCAGATTAATTTAACCGTTGGTAGATGCCGCTTTATCTCTCTGTTTATCGAGCTAGACGAGCTTGGCTTGGCAGAGAAACAGAAAGAGAGAGAGAGAGGTTCGCCATCATTCCTGCCACTCGTTTTCACTTTACCTCCTCGGTTCGGGGCCAAGCCAAGTACTGTGGCGTGGGGGCAACCAACTGTGCTGAGATCGCATTCATGGCCTGGGCATCTCTGATCCGATTCCGATGGGTGGAAGGAAGGGGTAAAAAGGCATAATTGTAGCGTATGTTTGTGTGCCCACCACCATCGCATTGTCATTTATGGCTCGTGGGCTGAGCCGGATCGGGCACGGAGTCGAACGAACGAACGAACAGATGGTAAGCTTTGTTTAACCTCTGGATTGACTGAAGATTGCATGTGGATTCGAATAAATGCAAATTATTGCGTGGCCAATTTGACTGGTGCGAGTACAGCCAAAACCTTTAGCCACGATCAATTGGTCGTGGCGAGTAGAATGATCGCGCAGCGAGCCGCTGCTTTGTTGGTGCGGAATTTTGAAGATCATAAACGCAACATAAAGCCAGTTCACGCAGCAGGCATTTTGCTGTATGGTCTCGGCTTCATGCGCAAGGCAATGCTCCATTTAAAATAATTAAGTTATCATTTTCGATACCGAGATCTCTGAATTTAATAAGAAAAGGATGAGATGGAGTTTTAAGGTCGGAAAACATGGGGGCCTGTTCCTCAAGAATTCAAGGAAGATTTCTGCTGCCAGCAAACATTTTGATCTTGATCCCCTTCACTTCACTTCACTTATTTGTTCCTTTTCGGTAGCAGTCCCATTATTGTCATAAAGCCCCTAAATATACTATCTTTGATGGTCATGTCCGTTCTCCACTCCTGTCCGGCTTGCCTTTCATGATCACTTGAAGCAGAAGAAGAGGAGCATCCGCTGTCATGATGGTCTGGTCTGGTCTTCAGTGGCTTTCCGCCGTGCTTAGTAGCCTGCATTAAATATGCCAGAAGGCCTTCCTGCACTCTTGTCTGCTTCATTTTGTGCATTAGGCCAGCGTCACCGAAAAGAAATACACGCCACTACTGCACTAAGACATCGGCAGAGTTTCTAACGGGCCCTGCACGATGTTCACAGAGACCACTCAGTTGAGCCAAGAGGCCCAATGATTCTCATGAGCCATTTTCTAACTGCTTGTCACTGAAACACATAGTTCGTATGTATATCTAGTTGACTTATCCATTTTCTAATTGACTTATTACATGATTATGTGAGCTTCTATTTGATAATGGTGTTCCTATGTGATGAATCATCGAACACCTGACTTTTATATTGACGGAGTCGAATAGAGTCCACAAGTAGCTAGAGAAGATGGATGCCTTCAAAGAGAAGAAGAAGGGTTAGAATGAAGGTCAGGAATGTCCTGACTCAGTAACTTTAACGCCCAAATTAATCCCTCATCCATCGGAGATGGAGATGGAGATGGAGATGGAGATGGAGGAGAAGAACAGTAAATGCATAATAGGGAATATGTGCATGTGAGTGTGTGTGCGTATCTAGATCTGTGGGAAGCGAAGTTACGTTCTTTTATAGAGTCACATGTGGAGATATCACATCGAAGGTAAAGAAAATATCCTATCGTGGTAAAGGAGGATCTCATCACTCATCTTTAGTATGATAAAAGATCATATTGTATTGAATGTGGTAGGTGATATGTCATTGAATAATTTACCATTCCACATGTCACTCAGATGACTATGAGTAAGAGAAGTAGGAATGGGGGGTGGAGCTACTTGGGTAGGAGTGCGGACTCGACAAGACCGAACTGATTGAGCAGTCGACTTCCGTTTGGAGGACCAAGAAGTCGATCAGGCATCGAGTTGGTCGGGCACAAAGCTAGTTGGGCACAGAGTCGAGTGTGGAGCCAGTTGGGCACGGAATCGAGTGCGGAGGCAGTCAGGGGTGGAGCTAGTCGGGCATGGAGTCGAGCGCGAAGCCAATTGGATACGGAATTAGGCGTGGAGCTAATTAGGCACGGAGTCGAGCACGGAGCCAATTGGACACAAAATCAGGTGTGGAGCAGTTAGGCGTGGAGCTAGTCAGGCACGAAATCGAGTGCGGAGTCAATTGAACACAGAATCAAGCGTGGGGCAGTCAAGCGTGGAGTTAGTCAGGCAACGAATCAATTGGGTCATCTGACGGGTTATCTGCACTTGAATTTAATATTGACTTTTTGACCAAAATATATCAACCCATAACAAATGAATACTTAGTCAACTCAGTCTAATTTCAGTTGACTAAACTGTTTAATCTCATAAGTTAACTAACAGTAACTGTCTTTTTCTCACTTCTATTGTGACTTTAGTTCTCTATCTAGTTAGTTGGTTGAACTCTCTTCAATTGACTGTCCTAATCAACTCTCAAATAGGAAGCAACAGTTCGCATTTTACTATCTAGTCAACTAAGATAGAATTAGTTGATTAAAATCACATTTAATCAACTCTACTCTAAACAAATTGACTAGATCTTCAACTCTAATTTTGAAACATCAAAGTCTACCTACTTAATTGCTAATTGATTGTTATGTCCGTAATTTCAATTTTGAAACAGTAATGCTCGAACTATTATAATCTACTGTATCAAGAGTCATTACATTTTTTTTAAATTTATCTAATAGATAAATAAAAGAAAAAATCATCCACTTCTAAAACTAATTAAATTATAGACCCAAATACTTGAATTAATAAAACTAATCCAATATGACTGACCAATTATCATCTCAATTTAGTATCTTTTTTTTTTAAAAAAAACTCAATTCCTTCCTAACTTCTGAATTCTTTATTAATAGTACGTGTGTTATCTACATTTTATTTATTTATTTGAAAATAGAGCTCGCCTTGATTCCTGGTGTCTTTCGGCGGCAATCACGTGATGGGCAAATCCGGAAAGGTACCCCGCACAAAAAACCTACCCCGCAACTCAACCACAGTTAGCGTAACCCCACTCCAACGTTCCTCCTCTACCCTCTTCTTTTCGCCATCCCGCATCTCTTTTCTTTACGCACTCTCACTCGCTCACACCGTCACCGACACTACTGCCAGTCCAGCGCGCCGATGATCTCCTCGGCGAACCCGGCAATGGCCGGCACCGTGGCGACGAAGAAGTTCGTCGCTCTCCCCTACGCCCTCTTGCTGCTCGCCTCGACGACGGCTGTCTGCACCGCCCATAACATCACCGCTATCCTCGAAGGACATCCGGAGTACTCGCAATACAACAGCTACCTGACGCAGACGAAGGTGTGCGACGAGATCAACGCCCACGAGACGGCCACCTGCCTCGTTCTTGACAACGCCGCCATGTCCACACTCGTCGCCAAGCGCCCTCTCGCCGCCATCAAGAACGCGCTCCGCCTCCTCACACTGCTGGACTACTTCGACCCCGTCAAGCTCCACGCCCTCCCCAGCGGTTCCACCCTCTCCACCACCCTCCTACAGACCACCGGCAACGAGGCTGGCAACCTTGGCGCCGTCAACGTCACCAACCTCCGGGGCGGCCGCGTCGGCTTCGCCTCCACCTCCCCTGGTTCCAAGTTCGACTGCACCTACACCAAGTCCATCCAGCAGATCCCCTACAATCTGTCGGTTCTCGCCGTCTCCGCTCCCATCCTCTTCCCGGGCCTGCTCGACGCGCCCACTGCCGCCTCCTCCAACCTCACCGCCCTGCTCGAGAAGGCCGGTTGCAAGAACTTCGCGAGGCTGCTGGCCACCTCCGGCGTGCTTAAGATTTTCCAGGACGCCATGAGCAAGGGCCTCACTCTCTTCGCGCCCAACGACGACGCGTTCAAAGCGCCCGGAGCGCCGGATCTGAACTCCCTCAGCAGCGCGGAGTTGGTGACGCTCCTTCAGTACCACGCGCTCCCGAGCTACACCCCCAAGGCGTCGCTCAAGTCCGTCGCCGGCCGTCTCACCACCCTCGCGTCAAGCGCCGCCGGAAAGTACGATCTCTCCGTCGTCTCTCGCGGCGACGACGTGTCACTGGACACCGGGGTCGACTCTTCACGCATCGCCAACACGGTTCTCGACGACACCCCGGTCTGCATCCTCACGGTCGACAACATTCTCCTTCCCAGCGAGCTCTTCAGCGCGGCACCCTCCCCGGCTCCCACCCCATCAGCCACCCCTGTCGAGGCGCCAACCCTTGCACCTGCCCCGTCGGCTAAAGCCCCTTCGACGAAGTCACACAAGAAGAAGCATCATTCCCCTCCGGCGCCCCCAACGTCGTCACCGGAGTTAGCGCCATCGGACGCGCCTTCAGCGGCTGCAGACAAGGCGGAGATTAAAGCATCGTCCTCGTCGACGATGCAGATCTGGACACTGGCTACCGTCGCTGCAGTGGTCTGGGCTACCTCCGCCGCCATGGCTTCTCTTCCATGATAGGATTGCTGCATCAGCGCATGCTCTCTTCTCTTCTTTTAGTTGATCTGATTTTCAGCCTGGGATCGTTATGCTGGTCGTGCTAGCTCTCAAACGAGACTCTTCGTTTGGAGCTTTACTTTGAGCCATGGATGTGTGTTCTTTCTTTCTTTCTTTCTTTCTTTTTCCCCCATTTTTGTTTTGCTTCCGGGATCATTTGTGTTCACTTGTGTGTAGTGAAAAAGAACAGATCTCTTCTTGGTTCTGTTTTCTTCAATGCAATACTCGATGGTTTTGAGTTGGCGGAGGAGAGAGAGAGCACGAGGGTTTGCAGCATTGCAAGGCCACCGCTGCTGTACTGAGAATGTCTTTGGCTCCCGTTTGCCTTTGCTGTGGTGGGTGTGTATTCATGGCTGCTTGTCCTTGTCTGTATGTTTTTTGGCGTTGTCAATATCCGCGGAAAAGTGGAGCCACGGCACAGAGAGCGTGGCTCAAGTCATGAACGGGCGAAATAAAAAGTTGCTTGTTTCTCAAAGAAAAATAAAAACCCATCGTCACAAACCACGCAGTGGCTCAAGTCATTTGCTTGCTTATTTATAATGAAGGTTGAACAGGTACCTCCCTCCTTAGAACATCTTTCCTATTCCATCTTGGCGCCGAGTGGATTCGTCTATTTCCATCTTCCGCCAATCTGTTACGAGAGACGTCATTTCCTCGACTTTGTCATACAGACCAAGAAGACCGCCCGTGTGTATGAAGAGAACCTTCCGATTTGCCCACTTTGCTGGGTTTGAAGCCATGTCTTTGAGCATGCCATAGGCAGCTTTTCCACTAGAGAACACAACCGCCAACGGGTTAGATGCATAATCACAGAGCTATCACTGAAGGCCTAGCTCTACAATCAGTAGTTGAATCAGCAATTTAGGTCCTCAAATAGGATCTCAATAATTGAAACAAGATTTGTGTCTCTTCTAATAAATAACATGGAGAATGTATAGATAATGTTTCTTTTGCTTTTTTTTTAACCAGATCATCAGCTTCTTTCTCAGATTGTTCTAAAGGATTGTGGTGTGTTTCTCACCCATAAAGAACAGGAATTCAGGCTTAACAAGTTGCATTAGAATAGCATTGAGAGAGATCAAATCATGGTCAATAGTCGGGTTACACAATGTAAACTTGATTCTACCAACTACGGCATCTCCAAATTCCTGATAGGGGGATATATTATATTGCAAGAATCTGAAGGATATAATCAACATGGAATATGACGATCAATATGAAATGAATACAAAATCATGTGAAACATTGAATATATTTGTCTCATTGCACACATGACAAATACAGGGGGAGAGATCTAAGAGATAGCACTGCATCAATAATACTAACTGTCCATTTCTAGTACCTATGTTGAATATAAGATACTCTAACATTAACACTGAGTAGAACAATACAGGAGAGATTTACGAAATATCACTGCACCTATAATACTAACATTAACACTGGTAGGACGCTGAATCCCCTATGGATCATATGTAAACTAAAAACTCATAGATACTGATACGGACAACTAGATCAATATCCGTGTTGAATACTTGTAACAAGTTTGAGTAATATAGCATGCATGGTCGAGTGCCACCCATTAACTAAGATTCAGTTGCACATAAGCTTGCCTAAGTGAATGTATGGTCAATAGTGGGTATTTTGCCCAACAATGTTTACTCGATAAATCTACGTGACTAAAATTAAATTCCAGATAATATTAGCAATTGAAAAGAACAAAATATTCAGACAAAGCACCTATAGACTGGATCAAGAACAACTCCAGTAGTTGCTGCTATATCTTTAACAAATTTTAGCTCTTCTGCAGTGCTCATAGCATATCCTAAGCCCTTGGCCTGCAAAGAACAAACATAATTAGCTACAGAATTGCTATAGAATTTAATGTACCAAGAAAAGGAGATCAAATATCTCAACTGGATTAAAGTTAGTGATTCAATTTGTTCAGAAAGCAGAAACTGTGAAGTGACATGGTATAATTAGATTTAGCTTTCAATTGTTCAATACAAATGATTTTACATCTAGTCTCCACTCACTAGAAGACAATTATAGGACGAGTCAAACTAGTCAATTTCCTTATTGCAATGATGTCACGGAAGGTTTATTATGAGCCGAGGGGCCTGATCATTGAAAAGTGGGATGTCTCAAGAATCATTTGATCTCTATGGCCTTATGTCAAGCCTCTTCAATCAAGGTTAAACAACTTGACATGTCATTGGATTTTAGGCTTAAGTTCATTGATAAAGTAGTAAAAGTTAAGTTTGGGGCGGCAACACATGTGCAAGTCCGCAAATTTACTTTAGCATCCTATTACACTTATTTTAGGTTGATCCACATGACGTATTATTGGATTTTCAAGTGCATCATAATATACTTCTCTATCAACTTACGCTTTATTTCTACCCAGTTATTGATGGGCCCAACTATGATTGCAACATAGTTCTCTTGAACACTCTTAAGTGCTATTTTGTCAAATTGATGAGTTTGAGTTTTACAAATTGTAGTTGTTCAGTCTAGATTATAATTATATTGTACCAATCAAAATAGTCTTCTAGTTCAATGACCCAATTGAGGAATGCATTCGGCATTCGGTTCTAACTGACTATATAAGATGCACATAAGTTATGCACATAAATTATCCTAAAGAATATGTTGGGATAAGTTTTCAAATGTCATAATTATGGCTTACAACTATATAGTTTATCATGTTCATTCAGATTGATAGGTTAATCGTTCAATGTGGTTCATAAAGTCATAGCTTCAAGTTGCTATCAAGAGAATGAAAAGCATTGGATATTAATATTGAGATAATAAAAACAGTTCTGTAAGACACCATGTTGAGAAAGAGAAACATCAACAACATGAATTGTTGATCAAGAAACCTTAAACTCACATCCTGAATTTCAACTAAATCATGTACATCAGAACCAGCTCCAAGACCATCAATCAGACCTTGAACAAAGTTGTAGAAATAATTGGGATCGTCACATACAGAAAATGCATGAACCTGATTCACAAAGTGTGAATTTATCAGAAACATAAAAGCCAGTGAACCATTATTAAAAAAAAATTGAGATTTACAGATTAGGAGAACAAGGCATACTTTTGCCTTCAAGTTACTCAGTTTTGATCCCAGAGAAAGTCCAGCAATTGTTCCACCACTAAAAGGTTGGAAGTAAAAGTTGTATAACTTCAGCATAAAATCACATATCTAAGTACAAAAATATGCATTGTGATTATCCAAAAAATGTAACAGATAACAAAGTAAAATTTAACTGATAAATAGTAAACAAGACAGGCAGCCTATAACACTGCTAAATTTTCCCAACTGGGAAATATATGATTGCAGATATCCACACAATATGCAAATTGATATTAACTTAGACTACAAGCAATATAAATATGAATGCACAAAACCTTTAACTGCGCCTGGAAAGCAAGGTCATTATGAACAAACAAACCACGCAGAACAAAGATGAATAAAGCACATTGAACACAGAAACAACTCCAGGAACAAAAGGTGTATTGGCTTAAGGTACAAGCTGAGCAAACCTCGAAATAAGGCTGTTGATGTCAATTACATGTCATCATTTTACTAGTATGTTTCCACTGTGGTGGATAACACTGTCAGGTCCATGAAAAGAGTACGGCATCCAAAAAGCAGAAACATTAAAAAAAAAATCCAAGCAATGTTGCATAAATAATTATAATCTGTCACAAGGCAAGAAAAACACCTGCCACATGCAACAACAATGTCATCAAATTGAGGTACGCCACAATTGCTTTGAATTTGCCGCTCAATCTCACTTATTGCTTCAATATAGCCCCTAATTATTTGTCAGCTGTCAGTGATCAATTCTCAAAGCAATTTAGAAATATCTTGAGCAATTAAATAAATCAAGCAAAAAAGTTGGAACAATTTCTCACTAAATACTGTCTATAAAGGCGGAGTGACTGCAAATGCAAGGTGTACTGTGACTCCTAATTTCTCATAAATGTAGAAACCTAATTAAGCTATAGTTAGTGCTGCTGAAGAAATAAACAGCAATCAAGTCGACACGAATTGTTTGAATACATAGAATAGCCACAGACAATGTATTTAGGAAAAGCAAGGTTTCAACTTTCAAATATAATTTGGAATTGGAATAATGGAACAATAGCTACAAATACTGTCAAGGGCTGATGTTAATATGCATCCTTTTGTATTCACATTTTCCCTTTTTGATTTCCTTTAAGATGTCAAGTGGTAAAAGTTCACATCACCAGTTATGTTGGTAATGTACCAATCTAAAACTGATTTTGAAGTGGTTTCGATCAAGTTAGTTGACATGACCATTTTTAAAGGAAGTGAACTATACTAAACTGAAATTGATAAAACAAGGAGGGTAGGATCTCTTTTATAAACCAAACACTAGCCTAGCATTCTAAGAACTCATGCACATAAACTAAGTTTAAAGTTTAAAAAGAATAAAATTAAAGACTGCCATGATCTAGTTTATTCTATTGACCAATTTATTTTAAAATGATCCATTATTATTTGCATCAAGAGACCAACTCAATTAACAAGTCATATTCATGAAATTATTGTTGTAGACCTTTTATATTTGTGGTAGAATGAAACACAATACTAACCTAACTGGACCACATCCTTTTGCTTATAGTCATACCAGAAATATCCATTACAATATTACACTATTGTTAATTTGTGTCAAATAACGAACAAAAATTCAATATACAAAAAAATAATAAATAATGCTATTTTTAACTTCACCCACACAAACTTTCGATTTGGCAGATATGATGTTTCAGATGAGTTATTATCTTCACAATGATTATCCTTCGTCTCACTAATTAACAGTAAAAAATGTTAAAAAGGTGACTATGACAGGTCAAAAAACCTATGCCTTCAGATGTTAAAAGTTCTCTCGCTTGCAGAGAGATACCACAGGTTCTAATAATAAGAAACAAAATTGAACTGTTTATTCCATGCTAGAACTCACCAAGTCCCCAAAGAGTTTGATCCACCAACAGGAATAACATATGGATTTCTCCCTTCCTTCATTAGCTTCTTCTTTAACAAGTCAGCAAGAGTCTAGGAAAGATCATTGTAGCATAATCAGTACATAAAAAAAAATAGATATTTTCATTTAAAGACTAGACTAGCAAGAAGGATAAGAACAATTAATTCATCCATGATAAATAATCTACACAAGTAGATCTCACGAGTTAATCAGCAATCTACATGTCAAACATGTCTTCATTAGTAAGTTGGAGTTCTAAGGGGAAAAGTTCATTTTTAGTTTGCCACACTCTACTCTGATAGAATAATAAAATTAAATCATATCCAACAATAAGGATCATTTGATACCTTTCAAATTAGCAAGAAAAACATAATTCTAAGATTGTGGTTACTCTGTTGCTTGGAATGTGTCAAGTTCGTGCAAAATCACCAACAAAATGGTGATTATAAGGTAAAAAGGATTGGTCAAAGTACTAGAGCTTCAGTAAAGTGTTTACGTTTACACTGTCATCAAGTGAGTATTTAATAATGATCATTTACAACCCATCAGGAGCTCGTGAAAACTTCACTTGAATAGGAAGAATTGCATGCAGAAGAGAACTAACCACACTGCCTATCTCAGCATATTCCTCCTTGGACACAAGATCAATATGAGCACCAACTAATCGTTCAACAAGGAGATTACCAACCAAGCCGGGGTCCTTCTCCACTAGAGCCTGCAAAGCTTAATTTTTGAGATCCATAGTCTCCTCTGGAAAACTAATTTAAACGCTTAAGAGAACTTACCTTGGAAGTGCGTAGTATGAGATAACAACCAAGATTTAGATATCTAGCAGCAACAGCAGTAGCACGACAGTGATTACTCTGGATCCCTCCAACCGTAATGACACAATCAGCTCCATTCTTGATGGCATCGGCCATCAAGAACTCCAGCTTCCTCACCTTGTTGCCGCTGAGTTGCATTCCTGAAAGATCATCACGCTGCAAGACCCAAACTTTCTGTCAGTATTACAAAACTAATGGCGCCCAGAAGGAAATCG
Organism: Curcuma longa; assembly: GCF_044706935.1. NCBI lineage: Eukaryota > Viridiplantae > Streptophyta > Magnoliopsida > Zingiberales > Zingiberaceae > Curcuma > Curcuma longa. The sequence goes on along the minus strand of NC_133871.1, from coordinate 17,108,566 downwards.
ATGATTGGTAACAAATGTTACCTTTATCCAGACTTCCACTCCATCAGACAAATGAGGGAGATTCCATCTGTGGATGGGAGTTGGAAGCTAAAGAAAACCAAACAATACCGGCTGAATTGCAACCTCATAAAAAGAAGGAAGGAAGATAATACGGGAATCATAGAAGGACGAAATGAAGTACGTGGCCGAGAGAAAATGTGTGGGAGGGGAGTGGTTGGAGATGCGATGCCCAAGAAGGAGGGTCGTAGCACCTCCTCGAGAGGAACCCGCCCATATGAACTGCAGACCTCGCGTCGCCACCATCCATCGAAGATCTGATCAAGGTGCTTCCTCTAGCAGGGGGGCGAGCGGCAGCGACGGTGGAGTCAGCGGAGGAGACGGCAGCGTACGGGCGGAGGGACGGCAGCAGGGAGAGTCGTGAGCTCATCTCCTCGCTGATATCCTTCGGCGTAACTTTATTTTATTGATTCTCTCACTTTAGGGCCCGGCCCGTTTACCTGCCGGCAGGGAATCGGGAAACGGGAATTGGGAAACGGGAAACGGGAGAGTGAACAAAGATGATCCGGTACATTTTATTTTTTAAAATTATCTTTTACTTTTATTGCTATTGTTTATAACACTTTCAATACAATAATTATTATACAATTATAATAATTATGATTTTATAACAGTTATAATTTAATTGCACAATTATATAACCGTAATTTTTATAATATAATATTAATTAGTATTAATCAAAACTAAAAATATCAATTATAATTGTGTAATAGTATCAAAAGTAAAGATAATTTTAGAGAAAATGTATTGATGAGATGTTCTTTAATAATAAATAAAAAAATATGTCATTTTGGCTATTCTAATAAAAAAAATGCCCTTTTAATTTTTTTGGTTTTTTGTTTTTGTCTATTTTCCTCTCTCTCATAGTTTATTGTTTTTTAAATACTCATGAATTTTTATCTTTATAGTTTAACTTTTTTTTCTCAAAAACTAAAAATACATCCTTAGTTATTATTTTTTTGAAAATAATATTAAAAAATAAAATAAACTCTATTATTTTTTATTCTAAAAATAATTTTATTTCAATATTATTATATCAACTATACAATAGCTACTATTACAATGTGTTAATATATATATTTAATTTAACTTTTTAACAAACACATAAAATACTTTTATATTAATTTATTAAAAATTATTTAAATTTAATTAAAAATCACTTTAGATAGTCAAAATTATTACACTGTTATATTTAACAATTGTAAAATATTTTTGATCATTTAAAAATAATTATAATTAAATTTAAGTAGTTTTGGCTAAATTAATAAAATAATAATAATAAATATTTTATGCATAATATTTTTGATAACTACTCCTGAATAAAAAATATATCAAGATGATGTTTATAGACCTTTTAATTCTAGTTTTAGGGAGCCAAAAAAGTCAACTATCTAAATGATGTTATTCTAATTTTTTTAGGTGCAAGAAAATAATTTTTAAAACACACTTGCACTTCACTTAATAATATCGGTTCCAAACTAATCAATGTGGAGCGCCTTTTGATAAAACAAACTATCAAGGTGTATCATGGTAAAAAACCAAAAGAAAAAAAAATGAATTGGAAACCTGACAAATTCAGTGTGCATATTGTTCAGGCTAAATATCGTGGATGATCAAACCATCAATCAACGAATTATCCGATGCAAATGATCCTTAGACTAGGCGCGAAGGAGAGGTTGGACTGCAGAACTAAGCCGGGACCGGACCTGAAACACTCTTGAAGAAAAAGGTTAGACTGGCGTCGAAAAATCTCGACAAATCACTCCGACGCTCAAGTTAAGGTTCCAGTGAGGATGTAGAGAATGAACAACAAATAGTAGTAAAAGTTTCAGAAATCGAACTTCGAACATGATAGTGAGTTGATCTTTTATAACCTGTATTGGGGTTCTTTTTGTAGGGTAGGACGACATCCGCTTTTTCGCATGTGGTCGCCTGCCATAAAAGGAAACTCCTCTCTTTTTCTTTTTCCTTGGGTTGTATATGTAGGAAAAAGGAACCATAGAGACTTTTCCTATGGGGTAGGGTGATGTCTTCTTCTTCGTATATAGCCGCCTGCTACAGAAGGCAACTTCCTTCCATTCCCCTTCTATTTTGTCTGCATATGTAGGGAAACGACATTGGAGGAGATCAATTTTGGCATCGGCATCTCCCTTTTGGAGTTATGTGCAGAGCTAAGAGGCTAGTGGGAGACCACGTCTGACGACCTGATACACCCCTGTACAGTGATGCAGAAGAGAGGGTATCAGAGGGAACCAAACCTGTGTTACCTGCAGACAGGTCCTACTTTGGGTAGTGGCGCACAAGGCTAGTGTGTCATAGGCTCAACACCAAGACTAGGGGTGAGCCTAAGCGAGGCGGAGTGGCTGAGATAGTGGACTTGCTGAGATGGGGTGGTCGAGATGAGGGTACCCGAGACGAGACTGGCCAAGACAGAGTGGGTCGAGAGTAAGGTAGTCGCTACCCGAGACGAGGCTGGCTGAAATAGAGTGGATCGAGAGTAAGATAGTCGCTGCCCGAGACGAGAGGTAGCCGAGACGGAATCAGCCGAGACGGACAGTCATTAGCCGAGACGAGAGGTGGCCGAGAGGGAGTCGGCCGAGAAGGGCAGCCGTTGGTTGAGACGAGAGGTGGCTGAGAGGGAGTCAATCGAGAAGGACAGTCATTGCCCGAGACGAGAGGTGGCCGAGAGGGAATCGATCGAGAAGGGCAGTCATTGTCCGAGACGAGAGGTAACTGAGACAGAGTCGATCGACAACGGAGTCGATCGAGACGAAAGGTGGTTGAGATGAAATCAGCCGAGATGAGGTCAAGGTCATGTTGACTTGTGTTGATATTTCAGCTTGGATCTTGATCATCAGAAGACGCCTGATCTTGGTCTACAGGAGAGCCACGTCAGCTTGACTATCCGTGTCACATATTTATCACGTGCGGTCAACATCACATGGTCGGTGGCCACCCTAAAACACGCTTGATTATTTACTCTGGAAAAAAAAAACACAGTCACGCGCTCGATCGTTCTCATGATCGATTACAATATTTATTGTTCATTCTCAAGTCCGAACCACCAGCTGCAGCAAGAACATGTCAAAAGCAGCTAGCGGCCATGCATTATAAAAGCAGCTAGCTGCTGCAATCGTCGGAAGGAAAGAGATCGATCAGGAAGAGCATCGATCCTCATTAATTGTTTAATTTGTGGTCTGATAGAGGGCATTCTGATGGATCAAGCCCAGCAGGCAAACTCAAGATCAAGAGTTTCGAGATCAAGATACATGTCTCTGGATCCATCGTCCTTGAAGCATCAGCTCCTTCCAAATCACCAGCCACTGCTTCAACCTCCTCTTCTCCCTCTTCCTCCATTAACACAGAGGGAGAGAACGAAGCTCGGCTCGCCTGACGTCGCCGCGTCCGTGAATAGGAGGAAGCTGGCCGTAATGAGCTCGAAGGAAATGGTGGTGGTAGCAGCGGCGGCGGAGGAATCTCGGAAGAGAGATCAGGAAGAGGCTTTGATGGAGTCGCCGTGTGTTTACTCGCTGTCGCCGCCGCCCAGCAACCTTCCGCTGCCTAGTTTTCTCCTGACACGGCAGAAAAAATAAGGGAATTGCCATGGAATCCGGTGATCCTCAAACCTGAATTGTGTTTCATATGAATAAGGAATTGAAATTAAAGGGATTAGATTCGCTTGTGTTTCATATGCTATTTTTCTTGTTCATTCAGTGTAATTTGCAATATTTAAGCGTCCATGTAAGTTTGGATTATGTAAAAAAAAATGATAATTCCATTTAGTAGCAGGTCCACGAAAGTTTTCCACTAGCCACCAGAATAAATAGATAGATCAGAAAGCGCATGCAGCGGCCTACTCAGATGCTCAGCATCTTTTGATTGTGATCCCTATTTAGAGGAAAATTTCTGTAAATACATCATAGTTGAGATCGAATCGTGGATGTCTGGATGACAACCTGAATGTCCTACTGCGGCACCATGGCCGAAGACAAGTTTGGATTATGTATATTACTTGAACTGAAGCATTCCATGCGGTTAATCTTACAATGAAGCATCGATGATACTTTTCAATTCAATCTTGGGTCATCTAAACCGAACCGGAGTTGAACCGGTTTTATTTGATCGAGTCATTTGACGTTCCGTACCCTACTTCTCGAGATCTCCACCGTCGCGATGTCCGCCCCCATCCGCCGCTGAAGTCGCTACTTCCCGGCGAGCCCGCAGCAGCCACCGCCTCTGACGAGAAGCCGCAGCCGCGTCGCCTGAGACGCCTCCCGACGCACAGTCAGCCGGTTGTGGAGCCGCCTGCCATCGACGCCACCCAGTAGCCGAGATCCAACTCCTCCAGCCCTCCTGCTCTTCTCCTCCCTTTTCTCGTGTGTTCGACAGTTCCTCTCTTATCACAGTGGCGGAGTAGTGGCTGGAATAGTAGCATCAGGCTTTTAGACTCCTCTGCTTTCCGGTGCGTAGGCAGAATAAGTATTGCGCATTACTGTAATTATAAAAAATTAATGCTTTCTTGTTCTTCTTCGTTTCCAGTGGCCGCTCTGTGAATGTGCAGCAGTAAAGAAGTCTTTCCTTTCTTCTAGTGCCTAATTAGCACGTTTTGGTGAATCACAGCGCGTTTATTGGTAAGTTTCTCCTCTCTTCTTTGGAACGGGTGCCGCAAGAAGAAGTCATCACAAGAAATTGGGAGTACGGTTTGTAGGATGTATTTGGAAGTGGAGTAGAGAAACTGACATCTGATTGGACGGAGGATGGTGTTTGATGACATTCAATCCTAACATATTAATGAGCTTATGCGAATCCTTGTATTGTTTTTGGTGTTCAAGTTGATGAATTCTTGATGAACAAGGTTGAGAGAATGATTGTTAGTGCATTGAGGGTGGGTGTGATATTTGGGCCAAAAAAGAAGGATTTGGGTGATTGTTGGTGTGAGAGTCGATAGGCTTATTATGCTTGTAAGGTGGTGAGTTTGGATAATTGTGAGAGTCAAAGATGGGTAATTGTTATGGCGATTTGTAATCTGATATCATCAACCATTGTGATTGCTTGCAGAGATGGAATCCAGTTCCAAAGCTGAGGAAGATGTCGGCTATAGCAGCATAACAACCAAGAAAGCCCAACTTCAATCTATGCTTTCAACTCTCCTGGATGATCCAATTCTGGCAGATGTTTCGAAGAAACCTACCCTTGTAGATGTTGACACCTTGATAAACTTGGAGCTAGGCAGTGCAATGAAGATAACTATAGTTAAGATGGACAATACCTCATTCGGTATGAAAATGACTTGCATTAAGATGGATATTAGTATTAAGGTACCTTAGAATTTGATTTGAATTGCATGTGTGTAGATTTACCATTGAAGTAATTGAATCCCATCTAACTGTAGGCTATAGATACTCTACGATAATGTTACTGCAATGTTTAGGGAAGGTTGAGGCTTGCAATATTGTTATAGTTGTAGAAGGATTAAGTAATGAGTCATACCATAAAACTTTTTAAAAAAAACCCATCAAGAATAAGGGGTGGACATTTGAAAAAAACATGTGTTTTTATGTACATGACAAATCATATATGATAGTTCTTTAGCCATTAAAGTGATTACTTTGTCTGTTTTGAAGATGTTGCTGTGCTGAACTCTGCTACCGTTAAGGATTTGAAATTAGCAATCAAGAAGAAAATAAATGAGATGGAGCAAACAACAATGGGTCATCGCCACATTTCATGGTATTCTTATGCTCTCACTTGCTCATGCTCTTCTAAAGATTTCAGTGAAACATATAACTTATTGTGAATATAACAATGCATGCAGACTAGTTTGTGAAAATTTGACCTTATTGCGCACTAATTTTAGTTGCAAATTACAATATATTTGTTTATTTCGAGTAATAATATAACTTATTAACCACTTTTTTCCAGTTCTGAGTATGTCTCAAATTGTAAGAATGTTGTTACTTCATTGTTCATTTGTGAAAATATAGCCCTCATGCACATAGAACCCATGGGATTTGTTGAATCTCATTGTTTTCTCATCTCTAGTAGTATTCCTTTAGTTATTAGTGTGTGTGTGTGTTATATCTCACTATTCATTTACTACAAGACAAATAGTTTTCATTGGACTTGTCATTCAAATATATAGAAGAGTAACTTCTTAGTAATGGGATGAAGAAATGAAGGAAAAAAAATCAATAATGATTTGCAAGTCAAACAATGCACTTAAGTGCCTGATATGATTCCTTAAGAATGCTATCACTGTTGATGACCTTGTCATTGATTCAGTAACAAAAATTATCAACATACTTAACCTAAAAAATAGCAAATAAAATAGGCGCTGAGGAACATTAATTGACACCTTTGATGATTTCTACCTAGCTAGTTATCTTGCCTAAAATACATTAACATTTAGACACCTTGCGGTTACTTGCATCATTCAGATTGTTTAAAAAAAAACCCAGGCTCACGTAGTTCTTAAATCCTAATTTAGCAATCTTTCAAGGAACAATATTAGTGATGTAAGGATCTTGTGGTGGCAAATTGTTGGCATTAACAACTGATTTCATTTTTTGTCTTTATTCTCTAATATCCTATTTAAAGGTTGTTTTAATTTTTTCTTCAATACAAATTATTTAATTTCTTTGAACTTCTGAGGTTATTGGTTGTTTAGGTTTTTCTTCAAAACAAATTGTCATTGACCATTTTGCAGAACAATTTGATTTTAGAGACAAGACTATTGTAAATTTAAGAATATTAGAATTGCTCTTGATATAGCATTGAATAAGATCAAAATAGCTTTAAAGAAAATGAACTTAAGCAAAAGTACACTGCCAAATGATATTATGATTGAATATTGGATGAGTTTGAGAAATCAAGTTGTAAATTTGTTAACTATTAATTGAAATTTTAAGGCTTAAGAAGATGGTCAAATATTAGAGATTTATTTTAGTACTATTTATAGAACATGAAGGTAATGTACAATATTGTTCTAAATATAAAAGTAGTAAATTGATCATTCACATTTCCATATCATGTTACAATTGATATAATTTAACATAGAGCTAAATTGAGTGATTAAACTATAGTTAACCCTAAATAGTTGGGACAAATACCACTTGATAATGACGATGATATATGCAGTCCTTTTTAAGTTGACAAAATTGCACAAGCACAGGAAGTTTGCTAGTGCATATTGACAAGCTGTCTGCATAAGCTTCAGAACTGGCTCATTTGTTGTGGCAAGAGGCATTCTCAACTTTTGAACTGGCTCATTTGTTGTGGCAGGAGGCATGTCTGGGCTAACTATTGTCTCTCTCATCAAAATGAAAAGCTAGTTGATGATAATTCTGTGCTTAGTGGATATGGCGTAACCAATAATTCCAAGGTAAACTAGTTTTAAACCTTCTATTAATATACTAGTTTTCTTTGTTATTTCTGAACAGATAATTGTGAAATAGCTTCAACCACTGTAACATGGTTGACAAAAGAAATTGTCGGAGAACTAGGATTGTCAAATAGAAAACTGAAAAGATTGTTGAAGATCAAATTGCAGTAGCAGGAATTCAATAACTTACAAATAATAAACACAGAAGGTCTGCTGCAGGTTAAAATCTGGACTGTGTAGGATAATATAAAACATGAAGTAAAATGCTGCAGAAAGGGTCCTTTTTCTCTCAAGTAAAAATTCATTATTCATGTGTCTCCATTATATATATTAACTATTCTAAACTTGAAACATCCCTAGAGCTGTTACTTTCTCTGTTACATGATATGTTTATTTTGGCAATAAAATAAAAGTATTCTCTTTGGTCTCGTAGATGTAGAAATGGTTTCCAGCTCCAATGTTTGTTCTATAAGACTGGGAAGAAGGCAAATAAACTTTAAATCCAGGAGAAAGGACCAATTCATGATCATTAGTGGTTCATTTGGTGACCAAAGTCGACTCTTTCTGAAAACAGTTTTCTTTTCTTTTGCTTTTCTCATGCAGGTACATTTTTTCCCTTTTGTCGCATCCAGGGCGACCCAGAAACATTCTAAGGGCAGGAAACACCGTTTCTTTCATGGTCTCAGTAAAAGGTTATAGCTTCACCACGAGCTCCTACTATTTACAGGGTGAGGTTTCGGATACTGTCTTCTTCTTTATGGTATTTTGCAGTTTTACTTACCGATAAATTGATAATGATGACAGTTTTAATGTGAAGATACTTGATTATGTTAGATATTTCTTTCTCGGGTACAGAACTGTTTTCTAAAAATTTGTTTAAGACTGTCAATTATTTTAGCGAATTAATAAGTAAAATTTCTTTCTCGGGTACAGAACTTTTGTTTGATATTTTATTATTTCTAAATATACCAAATATAAATATACTCTTACATAATATAGCAAAGATAGATTATGACTAATAATAATTTTTTTTATAGATTTGGTATAAGAAAAATATAAAAATAAATATTTTAAATAGAAAAAATATAATAGAAATGAGGTTATAATTTTTTTCTAATAAATAAAAAATATTAATTAATTTTAAATTATTAAATCATATAAATAAAATTTAAAATTTATTATAAATATAATAATCTTAAATATGTTTTTTGAAATTTATTTCTAGTTTAAAAATTTTTTTTTTATTTAAAGAATCATAAATCACAATGATACTTGAAATATATTTTTTAAAACTCAGTATCATATTAATGTTGATTTTGAAATCCAATACTACGAAATCAAAAATAAATAATTTATAAAAAAATTTATTTGATATTTAAAGATATATATTAAAATATTAAAAAATAATAAATCTTATACAGATATAAAAACTCTAGCACAAGCGGAGGCGTCAGAAGTGGAATGACAGCTTCCCTGTTTCTAGCTGTTGCTTGTTCTCATCCTGACTATTAGAGCATCCGTGTTATAATATTAAAAAAATAAAAAAAAAACATGCGGTGGGCCAGATTTCTAAGCTGTTGCTTGTTCTCATCCTGACTATTAGAGCATCTGCAACTTTTACCATGTTATAACATTAAAAAAATAAAAAAAAATACATGTGGTGGGCCAGTCAGAGGCTGGCCCATCTCACTGCACATGAACGCGTTCAAAATATTGAACACATTCATGTGCCATGTCATTTTTTTCTCTCTCTTAGAGTGTTGTTAACGCCGATTAATGTAGCATTGCGGATGCTATTAACTGCATGCTACATGCAATAGGTTTTACTGTTGATGCTGTGATATTATTTATTCATGTCAAGCAACATGTACTTGTAATTGAGCATGAATTTTCACTTAAACTTATTCATTTAGCTTTGTAATGAACTCACAAGAGAAAAGTTTTAATAGTTATTTAATGTTTTGTAGAGTAATTAGCATGCAAACAATACAATTTAATGTTGGCTCAAGATCCATTCACGTGCAGGGTTGCCAATTTGCATGTATTTGATATGCATGTGTCCCATCTGTAATGGGCTGGCCAATCTTGCACAAGCTACACCTCACTAACTAAAGGCAAACATGCCATCTTCACTACTGCTGCAACTCAGCTCCTCACCAACAGTCAAGTCTTTTCTTCTTTTTGTGTTTTTCTTTTCTTTTCTTTTCTTTTGATTGACCACTCCCCACTCCAAAGCCTAGAGATGATGCCATGCTCACTTTTCTTCTTCCTTGGGATTGAGAGATCTCTTAGAAAGAAAGGGTAGTAATGGTGCCATGTTGTTAACATCACTTTGTCTTATATTCATCCAATTTGTAATTTGTTTTTCTCATACATTGTAAGCTTAATTAAGCATATGCAAAACCATATTAAATTATCTGTGTCTTTATTTTTGTGTTTGTTTACTGTTAGTCTTACCAAGAGAGATGGATATTTCCTTCCGTACATTGTAAGCTCTATTTTTTCATAAGGTATAAATTGTATTACAGTTTGTCGTCATCTTACATGGAGTGCACTCAAAAACATCTAAAGATACGTGTTTGGATCTTTGTAAACATCCTCTCAATGTTTGACACCTTCCTCGTATTGACATCGATTGCGAGTTTGCCAAATCAAGCAAATCATATATGAGACACTCCAAGTTGTGGGTTTCGTTGAGCATGCTTCCTCTGCAATGGCCAAAGCTATGGCCAACGTCGAGCCTTCTCCCATAGAGGTTTGGTTATGGAACAGGTGAAGAAAAGATGGTATGCCGTCTCATTCGCTTAATGGCACAGCGAACATGTCTTGCAATCTACGTACACACCAGTCTATCCTTGGTGCGTGCGTATCTTGTCATTTGCAAACTGCCACATGACCAACTGGTGCTTCGGCATGATGTACAGCTTCCAAACAACTACCGCTCCGCGGCTTGGAGAAGTCGTAGGCAGCAATAGTTCCACACTGCAATCCTAGAGCAAACCATGAGTCAAGTGTGTCAAACAGACCAAGTGGCTGAATTGGTCATGGCAAATAATAGACTTTGTAGGTCACTTTTTTTTGGCTTATTTAATCTAAGGAGATGGGATAGGTTTAGGTCAATCAATGTAGTCAGTCGAGTTGATGAAGCCGGCCCTATTGGTTAGGTTAGATTGAGTTGATGATGCTGGATCGCCGAGGTGTGTCAGTTGAGTTGGTCGATTCGGACAGGTCGCATGCTAGTGGTGAACATAGTTGGAGGCCTAAGTGGGCCAAGTGTGTTAGGGATATTGGATGCAAAATAAATGAAACTTTAGAGGTAGTTTGAGATAAATGAAATAGTGTCAGAGACACTTCATCTCAAGATTTATACCTTCAACGAACAACTTTTAGTAATTGTTTGTCATTTTAATACACAACATATATAGAACAAAATCTTTTTAATTGTTTTCCTTAATCAGACTTATTTACATCATCAAACATAAGGATCATGTCAGCATGATCCTTCAAGGACGTTCAGAGAATCATCAAGATGATCCTTTTGTCTTCATCAAGAACACTGATGGACTTACACAGGCCATAATTGAACAAGTAGGCAAGAAAATAAATGGCATGACATGAACTGATTGATCTTGACACACTCTTTACACAGCTAATTCAGTGCAAGACTCTGAGAAGCAAAGCAGAGTGATTGGATCTTCCAAATGGAAGTTGCTTTCAGAATAGAGCATTGTCAATCTCTACCGAAAGATGATGTAAATGTTCATCAGTATAAGATTTTCAGCATAATTATAAATAAGTAAAATATCCAAATCTTGTTCAAAATTTTAGAACAAGTAAAGATGAACTTTTCTCCCATAAACCATCATTTTAAGAAGAGATTATTTACTAACAAAAAAAAATATACAAAAAAGAGAGTTCAAACAGTGAGTAATTGCACAATCAAAGCAAATATTCTTTTATAATTATTACAGGTACACATGCTATTCGCCCCCTCTCTAGTGTTCGGTCGTCTCAACCTAACCGTCAAAACTTTGGCAAGTACCTTTGTATTTTAGTGGAACAAAGTTGATTCCTTAATCAAGTAGCCTAACATATTGTTTAGTTAACCCTACAACCTCATAGTCCTGAAATACTAGTCAAGGGCTAGTCCATTTGTAACTAGAACAAAACTGATGCGAGTTCCAAAAAGTCAGTTGCTCAGACCAAAAAGAAGTCGACAGTGAATTCTCGATGAGGTCCGTCCTGCACTTCCCTACTTAATACCTTTATGCCCACGCCACTGAAACATAACTAAACGTCATTATCGGCATTAATGGAGAAAGAACATGGATTACCTATCAAATACAGAAGCAGAGCAGAGCCGGTATCGGACAGCTCAACGATTGCAGTGAATTTCGTATACAAGACAAAAAGCTTGGAGTTAAACGTGGAAGAAAAGAACAGTCTGAGTTGACTATCTTCTTTATTGAAGAAAAAGTTTCTCCAGCAACAGAATGCCAGACGCCAATCAAGGAGTGAACTGTGGCAGTAGAAAGCCTGAATCCAAGCCCTCGCTCTAGTTTCCCGATGAAGCTCCGTCGTAATTAAGACATGCAAAAGTGTAAAAGAAAATTGTCTCTCTGAAAAGAAAAGTTGTTTAATTTATCTAACAACAAAATCTTCTGTCGAGAAGACGAAGCAGAACAGAGCATGAAACACTTTTCCTCACTTGGCTCATTTCATGTACAGGATCTAGCAAGAAGGTAGTTACAACGAAGTCGGGGATTTGATTTTGGCTTTGGCTTCGGCTTTGGGTTCAGTGGAGGGCGGCGGTGAGGGACCTGAAGACGACCTCCTCGCAGGGGATGGTGAGCCCCCTCTCGTGGTCGAAGCCGAACTCCTCCTCCGCCTGGCGAAGAAGGTGCTGGAACTCCGGGTGGGCGAGGTAGGAGATGGGAACCACGAAGCGGCTCCGCTTCTCGCCCACGTACACCGCGAAGTGCCCCCTCGGCACGTCCAAGCCGCCCTGCTTCCGGCCCAGGCTTGAACACCGCTTCAGCATCTGCTTGATGGTTGCTTTCCCCATACTTCAAGAAGAAGAAGAAGAAGAAGAATGCAGTAAAGCGCTCCCTGCATTAGAGGTATAAATAGAGAGAGGAAGAAACAAGGCATGTGGTGACGGGCTCAGTGAACATGCGGGCTGAAGGTTGACTGCTACTGTTGGCCCTTTGAAGAACATGGCCTGGCCCTCCTCTCGCCATGATTATCCGTAATGCATCCAGCTTGAATTTGTGCAAGAAACAGTAAAAAAAAAATATTTAATCGACAGTTTAATGAGCACTTTACTTGGTTTTTGTTTATTATTAATAGTCTTGGAGTTATGATGCCGCGGTAAGACATTCAGGTTGTCACTCAGATATCTATGGTTCGATCCCCAACTATAATATATTTGTAAGAATTTTTCTCCAAATGGAGATCACAATCAAAAGATGCTGGGTATCTGAGTTGACCGTTACGTGCGCTTCCCGATTTACTTTAATGGCTAGTGAAAAATTTCTATGAGATCGGATCGGTCACTTCCAAGAATTGAGCCAATGCGACTGACTAAGATTTATCATTTTTTTATTTGTTATTAATACAATGTTAATCGTCTTCTTTGAACTAGGCGCTTCATGCAAATCTCCAGCTGAGCTTACGTTGCGAGTTCCTCAATTTGGCTCTGCAGGATGATGCGCTGCGCCACGGTTCACTGCTTGAGGATACGGCTGAGAACATCAGTGTGTAAACAAAAGAATAGCAGCAGAAACAAACTAAGGATCAAGCAATCAAAATCATTTTAATCTGGCAATGAACTTTTTTCTAGGAGAAAATTGAAGCCTCAAAATCTTATGTGCCATACCTGTGTTCAAACCGATGCCGGATCAGAGCATAACAAGACAGGAAACTAAGCGGTGAAAATTGAATCGGCCGTGAAGGGAAACTAGATTACAACAAACCTTTTTGCTCTTCCTTAGAGTACACTGGACAATTCCATGAATGGATACCAACAAGTAAGAAAAGAAGATAAAGCTAGAAAAACACTCTTTCATTGGTCGATTTCATGATCATCTTGCGCAATGCAAGATTGGACCTACAGATGAACCGAGCATATGGCTCAATTCCAACTGTACTTCATTGGACCCATGCTCACAGCTTATGAGACCTGAGAAGAGAGGGAAGAACTGTGCGAGGTTCTTTTTGAATGAGGTATCTCCCAATCCACATATAGCCCTCAGGGTGGACACGACAATGGACGCTCGCGCTGCAAGTTCCCTTCGTTTAGCAGAGCCAACTGGGATGACCCAGTGGATTCCTGGTTGAGCAGCACTAGTTGAAGCTTCACCAAGCTTTGTGTTTGCTGTTGTGAGATACACCTCTAGAATCTCCCTGCAAAGATCAATAAGGTATGGTTCGACATCCAGGTCGCTGCCATTAGGGGGCCGGTCTACAGCAATATTCTGAAGAAGAATGAGGCATAACTGATAGGACTCATTCTCAAGACGTAGCAACGGAGGATCCTGCATTTGGGTCATGGAGCCAAGATCCTGCAACTTGGATCTAAGGTCACTGTCACTGTTTACCTTGTGAGCATGACATGCCACAGCATGCAAAGCTTCAAAAAGTATTAGTGTATTCTTTGCTGATATCTGAGCTCTGTACATATTATATATTTCCATCACCGCCTGCAATGCAAAGTGTGTTGTTAATACAAAAAGATCTTTCTATTGCACTTCAGAATGGTAAGCATAAGTACACTGCTCATCCTACTTAGTCTTGTATCTCATTCAGTAACCATGTTTTTCAGGAGTCTGCTAACTAACTCAGTGTATATACTCAGACTAATCCTGAAGCATTTAAACACCAAGATGGAACCAAACAATGGATCCTGAGATGGTGCCTACTTCATCCACGTGCTCAGATATTGCTCCACCAAGTGATCATGCAGTGGGAACACATAGGTTTACATAGCCATGTCCGATCTTGATGGTTCAATCAATTGTAAAAAAGAAACCAGATTGATGGCTAAAGTTTATGGTATTGATTACTTTGAAACTTGTTTGGAAATGGTGTAACTTAGCACAGTGTATATCCTCTTATTAGTAGTTGTCATTCAGGGGTCAACAATGTTCAAATAAATGTTACTGATATTTTTATTATGGTAATGTGTCCAACATTGTCAGTACGGAGCAAATTCTATTCTGACACAAGTACGAGTATTCAATATCTGTGTGATTAAGTGTTCAACATAGTTATTTCCAGGAAAAAAGAAAAAAGAGATCAATGCGGATATCAAGTGTCCACATAGAGTATTAGTGTCAAACTGTCAATACCCGAAATAGATACGGAATAGGTAGATAAAGAATTCAATTATCAAAGAGTAAGATGTATCATAATAGATAATGAAATCAAAATGGAACACAGTAACTATTAAAATCATATTTATTACTATAAAAGATAATTAAATGACATTATTAAATATTATTTGATAAAGTTATATGATTATTTAATATTCCATATGATAAGGCTTAGTTGGGACCTAACTCACACTCAACTCTAGTATATAGAATTTCTCCTAATCAACAATAATTTCTCAATCAAAATAGAGATAGATGGAATATTTGACCCAGCTAGTGGTTTGTTTACAAGTAGTAGCAAAGTTAAATAATCATCTTGTGACAGTCTCAAGTGGTGGCAACGTGGGAAGTTTTAAGTTGAGATTTGAAAGAGCAAAGAAGGTCCCTCTTGTGCACATTTGTTATGATTTAAGCTAGAATTGGTAAAAAAAAATCACTAAATCCTATACTTTCTGAATAACTTAATTCAGCCAAATTTCAATCAATTCCATCCATTTTCACTCTCAATTTGAACAAATTTCTATTGGAATTTAACTTTAATTTCCGACAATCTTGAGTTGTTAAACATCTCCTGCAATCTTAGTAAGATAATTGATTTGGATCCCTTTGCTGATCCTGATCCAACATAGACATTCCACATCAATATCATCGGATCTTGACAAACATGATCAAACCCATGAATATATCAGTAATTAGCAAATATCACATTATGGGACAGAAACCATTGTTTCTAACATCGTTGACAAGATGAAAACAAGATTCTTTCTAATATCAGTTCTCATTGAATAAACCTGAAAACTGAACCATTCGTTCATAAGCCCAAACCGGACAACATTTCTATTTCAAGTTAAAAGATAGTACACCTATCAAGCTTTATAACTATCTAAATAGCTTCTCATTCTCAATTTGGGACTAAACTGGGAAAAAACTTACCCCAACCAAATCCTACTTCCACCCAACCAAAAGAAAAAAAAGAAGTGAACAGAACAATGCTTGCATGCATATTAAAGTGGGCGACACTGACCTGGATTAAGAGAAGCTGCACAGCAGCACGACATTTAGCATCACCAATTGCAAAATATAAATTTCTGGCCTTCAAGCCTTCAAAATCATCCATCGATTCCCTAGATTCACCATTCTCTTGCCTTCCAGTAGAATCTTCATTTTCAGATGCAACATTGCCAAGGTAATCACCAGAGGATATATAGGAAAAATCAGGGAGAGTTGCTATAGCAGCTTCTTTCAATGAAACAACCACAATTTCCCAATCGGTCTCAATAAATAGAGACCCTGCATTGCCCATTAATCGAACAAATGCAGTAATGCCAATGCCTGCAAGGCTTTGATGGGGACGTTTGATGAAACTAGTCAACAGTGTCAACACCTTTTTCAAAAGTGGATTTACCGTGTCATAGAATTTAACAAACAAGTCAACAACTAACTGGAGAGCCAGTTTGCATGTTTCATAAAGCCAAGCATCTTGAACTAACTCGGATGTATCCTGTCCTTGCAAAGACTCTCCGGACAGATCAATGGCATGCCTTACAGAATCAAATATAGGGAATAGCACTGAATCAAACACTTTCTCCCATAAGGGCAATGAAAAATGATGACCATAATTTCTTAGTGTATCAAACAACACCTGCAAGGAACTTTGTCTGATTTCAGCTCGTAGGTCAAAAGTAAGTTCCGACAAACCTGCAATTTGAGAAAAGAGGATTATTTAAGACCATAATTTTCTCTTTTAATAGATTTGATCATATATGGCACCTAAAGACAATAATAACCTAGAATCTGCAAAATAAAAAAAATTGTCTAACCTGCTAAGAGTGGAAACCATAAGTGCAGCTGATCATCATCCTTGTCAATAAGAAATGGCGTATCTTGTTTTTCTTCCTTTGCAATGTGTGGTGAAGGAGGACAACTACTTACAGAACCCTCCTTGTCCTTAGATTTAGCAGAAGCACCAATGTCTCCCTCTGCAAGCTTAGCCGCACAAAACCGTAGAAAAGCAATTGCATTGAGGCTAATATCTTTGTTGAACCGACTATTAGTAAATGCAATCAAACAATTAACACAATCTGTGAAGGTTGTGGTTTCTGTTTCAGTTATATAGGGGAAGTAATCGCGCAAAATTTTCTCAATGATCTCAAAGGCCAGGAGTACTATATTTTTGTGATCATCATACGATGCTGTCGCAAAGACCTGCAGAATCCATTATTTATTTAAATGAGATTTTCAATTAACAAGATAACTTAAGTTCTTCGAAGAAATGACTAGCAAAGTAACTCCACATTAAATTTGATATCAATTGGCAAAGGAATTATACCATGAACATGCTTTTCCATCCAGACTTGACATTGCTAACACGAGCTAACACCATTTGGGAGACACATCTGATGATCAGCTCTCTAATTTCAACAGCCCTGCTTTTCCTCATAACAATCACAAATGGTTTCATGAATTCATTTTGAAAGTTATAGTTGGTCAGTTCCTTTCTCTCCAAGAACTTCATAGCTAGTTGGCGCAAAGAATCCATCGCAAAGATTGCAATTGAAAGGTTCTCAGAGCAGCCAATGGTAACAAAAAATTCAGACAACACATTCCAAATGTTTGACCAAACAAGCCTAATGCGGTTCATATTGTAATGTCTGTAAAAAATATATTTAATGAGATTGTGAAATGTCATAAGACTAAAAAAAAAAATTCAGATAGGGGCTTACGCAATCTCAACTATTTTTGTCAGACTGAAAACACGTGGCTCAGATGTGGATCGCAGTTCTTCCATTGAAACCTTACAAAGTGCTTTAACAAAATCAACTATTGCCTCACTGTCTAACCTTTCACTTCCTACAAATATGTGAGTCACTTCAGCAATCCCAACTTGTCCCAACAGATTCAAGTTGGAGATTAAGTTATTCATTTGTTCAGATGTAACAACCCCTGCAGCATGCCCACCAACTCCAGCACTATCATAGGTACCTCTTCTCATAACTGAAGATGGAGGCCCCTTTTTCTTTAGTACAGGAAGGATAGAGGATTTCCCTTGTTTAGATTTATCAATTTCCGTCTGTTGTACACTGAAAAATGCTGCATCAGGTGGGGCACCCTCTCCCAAGAGATGCAAATGTTCAAATCGAGAAACACATGTCAAAATGTGTTCCCAAGCTTCTTGAAGGTAGTTACCATCTTCATCCGCAATGCATAAAATTGCCTAGAAACAATTTACATATAATAACCAAGCTTAAGTATTAGTGAAGTATTATTAGAACGCTCATTTATATAATCACATTGAAATGTCAGTTGTCTATTGAGTTCATCAAAATATTCTAGAATCTATGAGAAGATATAATCTCCTTGGCCTCCTTCTGCATATGTTGAACTTCTGATGACCAAAACAAGGTCAAATATTCATTTTCTAATTTAGAAATTTATTTCATCATTCTGTAATTCGCTACAAGTTACTACGAATGACAAGGTATGAAAATCTTCTCCATGATGCAGACTAACTTCTAGCAACGTCACTACTTGATCAAGACCAGTGGTAATATTAATCAGTCATATATACAAAAGAGGGTTGACATATTAGAAATGAAAAAAATAAGCCTGAGAGAGAAATAAGAACTAAAGGCCTTCATCATATCATGTGAAGAAAACATATTTGAAAACATCTCTTAATAAAATATGCTGTTGTTCGTGATTTAACTGTAAAAAATTAAACAACAATATCATATTTCTAATGGTAAACCACCGGAAAAAAGTATATATAAGAAATATCCAGAGGAGTCCATTATGTTCAAATCAAGCAAACTAAATCCAAACACACAAAAGCCGATTCTGATAGTTAAAAGTGGAGAAAACATCAGTAAAAAACTAACCAAATAGTTAATATTCTTAGCGTAAACAGTTAATCCTTGTAAAAGATTCCATGTTTAGTAGAATTTATAAAGATTTACAATAATACTAAATTTTGTTTTTCTAATGGTTTCAGATTAGGAAACCAAACCAAAAAACTCTAAAACTTGCAAGCCAAACTGAACACTTTTTGTATGAAATTAAATCAATCAAAATGTTTGGTTAGGCCTTTCAGATTTGGCAAGGACACCCTGAGAGATACCTATCAATATTCAACTTATGTGTCAAATCTATAATCTGTGCATAATTCAAAGCCTTCTCATGATTCGCAAGAGTAAAATCATCCTATATAAATTTCATGCACGACTAACATACAAAATTATAAGAGGGATAAGCATGTAGCAAACACCCAAAATAGTTGGACTTAGGCTTCTTGCTGTGAGTACATAAAGAATCATTAATAAAACCATTGAAGTGTGTACTCTGTTGCCAAAGGAATCCCCCAAAACTATTAGAAATATGGTGAATGTCAAGAACAGATATGGAAGATAATAAGTACAAAAGGTTAGAGCAGAATCACATGGATGTGCAAGAAACAATTGCCCACACAAACCTTAATAGCATCGATATTTTTCTGTTTCATATCTGCCGCTGAATGAAGGGATGTAAACTTTGCAAGTGAAGTAACAAAAGCATCTCTTTGAGTCTTCATAGACATCACTGAAGTAACATGAACTGCACTACGAAATCCTTCAAGGCATAATGCTATGATGGTTTCATCATCACTCTGGTCAAGGGGCACACTAAAGGCTGCTAGCATGGGAGCCCAGCATACCTCAGTCATAAACCTCAAAATCGCAACATTTGATGCAGAGTAATATATTGACCTAAAATTCACAATGTATGTATTTAATAAAGCAGGTCTTGTACAAATATTATGGTGCTAAACCAGGTGATATATTGACATAATCAAGATTCAAAATACAACATTGTTTGGGCACTTACTCAGTTTTGCGAGCTTTTTCTTTAAACTGTTCTTGCATTTGCCTGATCATATCATCACTAGTTTCTGTTGATGAATCTCGCTTGCGTATGACAATGTTCAAAATGCTATCTAAGCCTAAAAGTTTATTTGAATTAGAAGATTGTACTTGTTGAGGAGTTAAGTCATCATCTTTCATCTTGATTTCATTCTTGGAAATTCTTTCAAACAGGGATCTTAGGTATTCCTCAGGCAGATCCTTTCCATCATTTATACCACGGTTATTTCTTATGAAGTCATCTGGCGACATCTGCATTAAAAGCAATATTGACAATTTTATGCCCATAGACACTAGAGAAAGCCAAGAATATGAGCATTTCCAAAACTAAGGACAGACCTTATTTTTCACCATTGGATTATGGGCATCAGTATTTAGCAGTATTACCGAGTAAGCAAGGACATAAGCAGTATCTGCACTTGTAAAAGCCTTAGGATTGCACTTACAGTAGCACTCAGCAAATTTTTCCATGATGCGATCAATTTTTTGTGCCTCACCAGGCAATCTAAAACCTTGTAGGAAGCACCTGATTGCTTCATCAAACTCCATTCCGTGAAATTCAAAAGAATCTACATATGCATGCATTACCTTCAAGGACAAATCTTCTCTCTCGCCTAAATAATCACCGATCAAAGTTTTATTCAGGCCGGACTCACTTTTAAGGAACACAGCTATTTCCTCAGGTGAATCACCCACCTTCTTTGCATTGATAAGAAATTCTATCCCTTTCTTAGGTTTCCGATTGAATAGTGCAATACCTTCCTGCATTTTATGATTCTCCAACTAAAAAAGCCAAACAACATTCTTCTCATGAAACTTGAAATCATGTTAGACAGACAAATACCTGAAGTTCCAGCTTATATGCTCTCCGCTGCTCGATAGATGCAACATCTGATGTTCCATTTGTTGCTTCTGGATGAGAATCACTTACTTCAGCTGGTTCAACAGTGTTTCCATTTGCTAAAGGAAGTTCATTTCCAACACCATTGCCATCTTCTGATTCTGCTTTTTGAAACTGAGCATCTGCTGCATCTAGTTTCTGAAAACTACGATCAAAAGTTTCTGTTTTTTGAGAATTAGGATCGGGAATTCTCAACTGTTTGTTCATCCAATCTCCCATTGATCTCAAAATAGCCACTAGACACTTCATAGCTTCAAATTTCATCATGGTGTCCTGTGGAGGTACCAATGTTGTAGGAGTTCCTGGGAGAGGCCCTTGTGCAGTTTTTAGTAGACCATTTACAATCCTAATCAAATTGGAAATAAAAAATAAAACAAAATTTTAACTATTTTTAATGGTCAACACTGAAAGAACTAAGAGCCTCTAGAAATAGTGCATGGAATAAAAACAGATAGCGTTACCAAGCACACAGAAGATATGTGTACCTCTCAAAAATATTTGATGAGTGGACATCACAATCATAATTAAGGAATATGTCTACCAAAATTTGAGAGTCTATACACAGCTTCTCCATGAAACGAAGCACGATCATCTTCTGCTGGAAATTTGGTTGCGTAACATTTTCCAAAACTCTGAGTACAACCATTGGAAAAAAAACTCCAATCTCTGCTTTTAATCCTGGTCTAAATCTTGATACAAGGCTAATAAAAATTGAACATGACAGCTGAAAAACGATCAAATGAGCTGAAGCACTGTTCTTCAAAAGAGAGAGACATAGATATTGTTTGATAGCACCCAAAAACCTGCTTGATTGAAACAAAAATTGTCAGATCCAAGAATGTGATCGGCCATGATAATCAGCATAAATTGTGCGTGAAGCTTGAGTAGAAGAAAAGACAATATTAGTTGTCATTGATATCCAGTTCTAAATTATGTTACTCAAACATATATGAGTATCCAACATGGATATAGATCTAGCTTACCAACACATCATTTGTGATGAATAGGGATGTTGGTATCAAATTGGAGTGCAGAGATCTGGCATGAGTGAAGGGGCCAATGAAGATTCAAAATAACATAGGCTTCAAGGAACTGAACCACTTAAATTTTACTAGGGGTATGATACAAAACATGAAGGGGAGCCTTGGCGCAACGGTAAAGTTGTAAAGTTGTTATCATGTGACCTAGAGGTCACAAGTTCAAGTCTCGGAAACTGTCTCTTACAAAGCAGGATAAGATTGTATACACCCCGCATTGGCGGAAGTTTCGGCCACTGGGCTGCCCTTTTATGATGCAAAACATGAAATAATATTGCATATACACAACATACAGCATTTGTGCAGGCATTAGAAATTGAAACTTATCTTAATATTTTTGTCTATTGAAATTTCTTTAGTGTATTTTAAGGAACATGATTGATCTTTAAAAGGCTCCATCAACTAAAACCTGTTGCAACTCCTCAGAGAGGTTATTATATCAGAATTCAAGTAAGCTTGACTGAAGCTAGTTCTTGGTCATTTTTTTTGGATAGTGAACTCAATGGTTTTATCACCATACCAGATATTGGTTTGTTACTAAATAGTGCAGAGTCACAAAAAATTATCAATATGAAGCATGAAGGTATTTTATGTTGACAAGAGGAAATTGAACACTATCTTAATATAGAAATATGTGAGAATTGAAATGAAACCTTTTGATAAATGCAAGAAAGTAGGGAAAAGAGCCCATTAAGATAAGCATCAGAAAAATGAGTCATTTCATATTTCAACTATCATGTTCAGTATTTGCTTCTCCACCAAATTGACATTATTTTGCAAGTAACAGCAATGAAATTTCTTTCTGAACTTAAAAACACCCAAAACCTTTAAAGGTGTGAATGATGTTCAAACATAATAAAAATGATGCTTCAAGATTTGTAAAAGCCAATCCTATTGCTTGGAATGTAAATTGTTCTAAATGAACCACATGTATTTCAACAAATTATCCCAGATTGAGACGATTTTATCTTTAAAAATTGTTTCACAAGAAGAGGGAATCTACAACAATGGTATATCCTCAGTGACCTTGCATGTCAAAACACAGTAACCTTCCTGAACTTTCATGGAAATCTGCCTCCTTGTTTGTTCGACTTACTTGGATCATCATTTGCCACAGAACAAGAAACTAATCTTTAAAAAATTTGTCATTGCTAATTGCCACTATTGTAATTGCACAGTGCTCTATCCGTAGAGTATATCTGCACAAGCCTAAGATCTTGTGATGGTGAGTCTGCCAACAAGTGTCACACTAGAAAACATATCCATTAGCATCTTGCCATAAATCATGGCCGATGTCATCATGTAGCATTGCCTAAGTAAGAACTTCAAAGCACACTGTTCAAGAACAACTAATCTGAACTCCCTCAAGTAACTAGATGAAACCTTGATAGAAGCTAGGGCCTCTGTAGCAAGATTATAAGTAACTTTAAAGAGAATGGTTAACAAATTTGAGATTTTTTAGCTCATTTTTTCAGTAGACCCTTTACATTGTTTTCAATGACAAATGTGATGGATGGTTTTATTTCTTCAGTATAATTTTTCAAAATAACTTCTTCCCAATGAACTGGATGGATTTTGTGTAACTATCTTGCCATGTCTTTATTCCACAGCATATTTATTTTACACTAGGTCTAAGATTCACTATATCTAGTTGCAAACTGCAATACCCTTGAAGGCTAGTCATCATGTAATCCACTTACATCAAATATGTTTATTTTAATAGTTCCTGTCCAACAAAACGAAAATCAGAAACGCAGAAGGTGGTGGATATGAAGTAACAACCTTTCACTTGTGCGGAACACAGCGCCAGCATTCTCTAGCAAAATTTTGAGCAGCTCTAATGCCACAATTTTTCCCTTCATGAGTGTGGGATCAGCCACCGCCTCCTTGGGAGGAGTCTTCATGGAGAGCTTACAAAGAGCCCGAAAGACAAGGAAGGCGTCCCTCCTCAGCTTGTTTCCAATTTGGACCTCCGTGTCATCATCCCTGTCTGGAAGTCCGTCTCCCTCTGGCCCCAACTCATCCTTCCTGCCTTCCAGTGCTGTCTTGTACATGCTGATCTCCCAATACTTGGCGTCCAGCATATCCTTGTCCGTGGAATCAAGCAGGTCTGCGGGATTGGTGCTCTCAACTGTGGTTGACACAAAAGCCCCATCGTGTTTGTTGGCAGAGGCAGTCCTGGCCAGAGGAGCTGACTGGTTGATCACAACGTCAATGTCGCTGATGATCTTGGTGATGAATCCCTGGACAAAGCTTACGTCCACAGAGGTGGCAGCAGCGGAGCGGTCAGCAGGCTCCATCATCTCCGCAACGACGATAGGTTGGACGGGGACAGTGGAGGAGTCAGCCTCCATGCGGCGGAAGACGATGACAAGCATCTGGATGAGGGAGGCCTTGGCGGTGGTTTGGTTGACGGGGTTTTTGCTGCCGATGTACAAGTCATAGCAAGTGCGGACAATCTGGAGGAGGGAATCTCCATGTATGCGAAGGGCAGTGGAGGTGACGGCAGAAAGGAGCGTCTTTAGAACGAGCAGCTCGATGGCGTCCTCAGTGGCCCCAAGGGAGTAGCAGCCGCATACGGACTCAAGGAGTTGGGCGACGAGGCGAGCGTCGGGGCCGGCGTGGGGGTCGGCCTCACCATGGAGGTAGGAGTGGGTTATGAGCCTATGGACGCAGTCGAGGGCAGGCTCGGCGACGCGGGGGGAGCCGGAAGAGCAGGCGGCGATAAGAGGGTTGAGGAAGGTCTCGGCGTCGGCGAGGGAGTACACGGCGGCGCCGCCGTCGCGAAGAGGGCCGGGGAGGGAAGAGGAGGAGTTGGGGGATCTGGGCGAGGGAGGGGGCGACGGTTGGGAGAGCCTCTCGATGAGGGATTTGCACTGGTGGGCGAGCTTGGAGTGGCCCTTCCGCCATGAGGCGTTCTTCACGATCTTCTCGAGGGCGGGGACGAGGACGACAGCGAGACGGGAATCGGCTTCCGCAGAAGCCATTCCCCACCTGATTCGAGGTCCAAATCGCTCAGATCCGGCGAGAAGGGAGGCGTCTTCGACGAGGAAGGAAGAGATTGGGATCCGGGATCGATCGAAGAACGCTGGATCTGGAGACTCAGAGACAGAGAGACAGAGAGAAAGAGAAAGAGAAAGAGAAAGAGAAAGAAAGGAGGAGAGGGTGGGCGAGGCGAGATCAGGCTTGATGATGAGAATACTGAACTCGATTGTGTTTAATTGCAAATGCCTACTTATGCTGTGTTTGTACTGTATTGCAGCCAGCCCCCCTTGGATTAGTTTATCATTTTTTATTATTTAAAATAGTCAAACGTTTGTTTTTTAAAAAATAAAAATTATCATTCATTATTTCTCTCTCACATAAACTGATAAATTGTTAAAAAATCAAAAGGGCTATCGTTTTTTTTTTCAAAAGAACATTTTAAATATTATTCATTATATTTCTCTTTTAAAAAAAGTACTCTTGTAATTATTTTATTTATATATATATATAAAGATAATTTTACTTAAATTGATAAATATATATATATATATATATATATATATATTATGTATAATATGTTTATCTATTATTAACAACTACTTCGTGATTATTATAATAATATACTAAATTAAATTAACCATTGGAATCGCCGATAACTAAATATGCTTCGTCTTCTCGGTTGCTAATTGCTATCGTCCCGCACTTGCTTCCAGGGCCAAGGAAAACCCTAAAAATTTCTCCGGAAATAAAAAGCAGCGGGCGACAAAGAAATGACTGGGAAGAGGGAGCGAGCGGCAGATGCCGAAGACTTCGTCGTCACCCTCGCCGGCCGTCACGCCGATGAACCCGTCCGTCAAGCCGCAACCCTTCGCATCCGTTCCCCGCCAAACCCTAACTCACAATCCGCCACTTTTAGAGGCTCATCCTTTGCTCGTCTTCGGCTACGAGATTGACCTCCTCGGATCCTCCTTCCACCACGGATTAGTCCTCATGGACGACGACCCCAATCCCCTACCCGTCGGGATCCAAGCCTACTCGCAGTCACCCTTCGCCTCCCTCCTCCGAGATGACGACGAAGAGAAGGAGACTGTGGAGCGGATAAAACAGTCATGGACAGTTGGTGCTAGGTTCTATGGGATCCCTGAGGCATTCATCCGAGTTTGTGTATCCTCCTGTCCGGTG
The DNA here is from genome assembly GCF_044706935.1 of Curcuma longa. Taxonomy (NCBI): domain Eukaryota; kingdom Viridiplantae; phylum Streptophyta; class Magnoliopsida; order Zingiberales; family Zingiberaceae; genus Curcuma; species Curcuma longa. Next base: position 17,082,755 of record NC_133871.1, on the reverse strand, counting down.
TGCTCCTTTTCATCTTCCTCACTAACATCTCCTGGAGGCAGCAGCTTGTCACGGTCCAAAAGGCGACAATTTGAATACACTGAATCCTTTGAAGTGCCTGCAAAGGATGTGCAATGCTATCTGCAGAAGTTTGCAGCCCAGTACAAGGTAGTGCTTTGCATCTGCCAAAAGTATATAAGATACAAGCCATTCACAGCAGAGGTGAAGGACTATGCCTGTCACCGAGCAGGGGAACCGTCATCAGCATCTGCTTGACTGCTTCAGCAAAGAAAGCTAAGGTTTTGAAAAGGGAACCATACCAGTCAAAGCGTTGTGGCTGTGGGTTCCGGATAAGAGCCATTGTTCCAATTATGAACTACAATGATAAAGACAAAACTTTTGTGTACCAGGAGGAAGCCACTGCTATATTCAAGCTATATGCAATTCATACTGGACACTAACCGGTCCACTTGATGGAAATGCTAGGATCATCCACCGGCTAGTTGGGAACAAGGGGGCTTATGAATTCGATTCAGATGCTTACAGCATTAGGAAGGACACAGATCCCGGCTTGTTTCCTAGCCTTATAGGCAAGGATGATACAGGGGATCCTTGTCATGCAGTTATGCAGCATGTTCAGGATCCCAAGGTCGAAGTTGGTCTGCTCGAAGAACAAATTGCTCAAATGAGTATTCGCTGGGTTTATTAGCACAGGAGTTGTCTGATATCCTGCACAGGTTGAAGCTGCTGGGTGGAGGAATGCACAACTGTGAGGGACCACTGGTGGTAGATAATGATGATGTTGCAGAATGGAGAAAGGAGTGCACTCACCATCTTAACAAGCATGATGGTATATTTAGTAAGGAAGCCGAGATAATTGAGGAAGAGGATACAAACTTTGGTTCAGATCTAGGAACTATTGTGCCATGGAATAGGATGACAGAAGATTGCCAAGACAGGAAGTTGCTTATGAGGGAGAACATGAAGCCTGATAAGTGGCTGTTAAAAGAAGATTGCAGTGACTTTGATGAGAAAAGTATTCACCGTTGTGGTGCAGATGAGGAGTTGAAGTTAAAAACCTTGACTGATTCCAGTCTCGTAGGGATGCAAGTGGATGGTTTTTATGCCAACAGTTCCAAGTGGTATGATCACCAGGTGGTTTGGATCCTAGCACAGATTGTGCAGATAGCAGTTTTAGGCATGGAAGAATCTTATGAAACAAGGGTTTGCTTGTTTTTCCCTTCTCATAGATTTCAAGGAAAGGACTTGTAAATTCTGTTTATACTCAAGTTGGAGACCTACCACTCTACTATTAGTACTAGGTTTCAGGTGGATGCTCCCCCAAGCTTTGATAAATGCAGGTTGGTTTTATTGATCCAAACATAATTTGTGTTTTTTGTTGACAAACAGAATATTATCTGTCACCTTTCCATTTGTTGTCCTTTTCTGTATATTGACATATTATGCTGCATGGTTGTCATATTTAAACCATTATGAATTGAGCCTGGTTAGACAACTTTTCAAATCAAACCCTAAACCATTATAAATTGAGCATGGTATATAAGAACATCGTTGTATAGATGAATATCCTAATTAATTATTTTCAAGGCCAGAATTTTGTGCCTTCTACTGGTTGCTTTATCTTACACAACTGTACAACCTATTACATTTGTCTGAGATCACAAACAATTTTCAAGGTACCTAACATTGTATGCTCATTGACCTAAGTTTTAGTAATTCCCTGGGTTTTCCCCAGGTTCTATGCATATTGTATTTTGCAAATTTAGGTACTTTTTGTAGCATGATTGGTTAGGACAATATCCTATTTTATCAACGTGCATTATTATGTAATTGCAGTTTCCAATTTGAATTAGCTTCAATTGTCTGTATCTAGAAGTTTATACAATTCAACAGGCTGTGAGATTCATCTAATATGCAATTTCTAGTATATATCTTCTTTTAATCTTATGTATCTGAAGCTGTTCAATCGAAGAACTAACCCAAAAAAAAAAACACAAACACCTATGCAATTTCAACTCTTTTAATCTTATCTGTGTGAACTTTATAGAAGTTGTTATTTTACGTATCTGGTTTTATTTCTTTCCTGTATCTCTCTGTTTTGGACTGGATAACAGCTGCTATCTAGTTCTGTTTTGTACTGGATTTGGTAGCTGCTTCTCCTTTTCAGTTTGAGTTGTATGTATTCTTCCATTCTAGCTTCAAACTAGTGTTAATAGATATTTTAGTTCTAGTATATCAATTCCAGCTCGTATCTGTTGCTGTTATTTTTGTATTAAAATCACTTGAAACTATCAGTTTTAGCTGCTTTGAAGCACTATTTTGCTAACTAACTATTCCTGTATCAATTACTACTTCAGCTACTATTTTATCAGTTCAGCTTGTGTAGATTGCTTAAGCCCAGCTTCTTCAAACTAGTGCTTATAAATATTCAGATTTTTTGTATTAAATCTAGCTCGTATCTATTACTCTTGTTCTATTCTGCTAATTATTTCTTTTTTTTTCTGCTGCTGCTATTCAATTCAAGCTTTTATCCATGTTTCAGTTCCTTTTTCTCTTTGAGAAACAAATAGAATGGAGAAGGGTCTGAACGGAGAAAGACGATATGGTCAGAAAAAGTTTGGGAAGAGGCGAAGTTTTGAATTATGAGATCAAATCTGACATGACATGCTGAAAAAGAGATACGAGATCAAAGACTTAGATATCGTATCGAAGTAGAGAAAGTAATTATTTGTCTTATTATTAGATTTTTGTGGTGACTTTTAATTCTAATTATTTGGAGGAAATTAATATAAAAAATCAGAAACCGAATTAAACAAAGTGATTGGCTGAATGTATAATATACAATACAGACTTATATCTGTTACAAACTTTTTCCAACTTGCTTAATTATATTTGTACATGCCAAAAGTTTAAAATTAGAGAAATTTATGGGACGATGTCGTCAAAATTGGAAGGGATCAACGGCGCCGGAACACGTGCTCCTCCTTGGTATCGTGGTCAACGTGGCGAATCCACCGGCTGCGGCCGCCTAAGCTTGGCCCCTTCCCGACGCCCACGTGAAGCACCTCCACGCCGCTCCCGATCGGAAGGTACGTCCGCCGCACCAACCTCGTGCCGGCGGCCAGCACCCCAGCGGCGCCGCAGCGCTTCCGGACGCCGGCGGCGCCCTTGCAGACCATCACCATCCCCCTCGCGCCCGGGCGCGCAGCCCGCATCACCGTCCCCGCGTCCCGCCGCCGGCAGTCCACCACGACCAGGTCCACCCCCTCCATCGCCGCCATCGCCTCCCCCGCGTCCCCCACCAGCACCTCCGCCGCGGCGTCGTACTGCGCCGCCACCTCCTGGGTGGGGACCACGCAGACGTGCCGGCCCCCGGTGTGCTGGACGGCGGCGTCGAGAGCGAGGGAAGTAGCCGGGCCGGCGTCGTGGGCCCAGGCCTCGACGACGAGCTGGGCTCCCCAGCCGCCGGCCATGGCGGCCACGAGCTCAGCCACGCTGGTGTCGTCGAGGCGTCGGCCGGCGAGGGCTTTGACGGCGGCGACGTAGGCCTTGACGGCCGTGTCCGGGCACCAAACGAGCTTCATGGATGGGTCTGGGCTCTGGATTTGGATTGAAGTCGTGGAAGAAGAAAGAAAAGCGTTTAATGGGGAACCGAGTGGGGGACAAAAGGAGGCATTTAAAGTGGAGATAGAGGAATAAAGAGTTGAAATGAGGATTATAATAATATTTTCTAGGAACGTTGACATTCTATTTTTTTAATTTCTTTTTCTATTTCTATTTTATCACAACAACTTGGCCTCCAAGTTTCATGTTTGTTTCCAAACACAATTTTGATTTTTATATATTTCATAAAATTGTCGACTAGAACCATGACAAAAGGCAAAGAAAAAACACTTAACTAATTTATTAAATAATTGTTTATCTAAAAATCTCAACTAAATTTCACTTATTAGACTAAATTGAATAGAATCATGGTAAAAAGTTTTAAAAATTATCAAATTAATACCCATGTACTCTTTCAAAATCTTTCCCTCAAAAATCTATCCATGTTATTTTATGATATTCTAAAAAGGATCTAATATATTGTTAGATTTCAAAGCGTAAAACAAAAAAACTCATTATTATTTTATTATGTATGATAATATAGAAAATATTATTAATTACTATTTCTTAATTGGAAACTTGCGTAGATTTCTCGTAATCTGACGTTATCGCCATTACAAAAACGTGGATGTGGGAAGAAGTTGTCGATTGATTGATTTGGACGGAGGAGGAGGAAAATAAATAATTCAAAGTTTCTCAACTTGTTCTTTTCATATCGTTTAAGGCTCTTATTCTAACGACAAAACGCCAATATTATTATTTATTATACAAAAGCTGTACGTCAATAAATAATTTTCTCTAGATGGTCGCTCGTTGACTTTTCTTCCATCAAGTACAGGTGGATCCACGTGGTACGGATTAGGTCAAACGAGCATCTATCTTGGCACGGAGAAAACATTTTTATCTTTATTTTAGATTTTAATAAATTTTATGTTAATCTAATCTAAAGGCTTTGTAAATATACTCTTATTATCGTTTTAGCTTATCATGCATAACTAATTTAATTTGCATTTTCTTTTTTTATCACGATGACATATATTTAGATTTGCATTTGTTTACAATTCATGATATTTGTGCTATTTATTTTAGGGCAAAAGTTAAAAGGGCCTAAGCATTGATAAAATTCAAAAATCACACAGTTGGTCGATAAGAACAACACCAGACTTGAAGAGTAAACGCAGGTAATAATCTGGAAAAGGAATGAAACTAACTTCGAGATAAGAACTACCAATTGGAACGATTGCTTGCAAAATCAGAAATGACATAGTAAGATCATTTCGAATTGGCATAAAGTGAAGTGACATGACATGCTACGATCATCAAGAGATCAACATAAATGCTTGATCCTGAGCAAACAGAGGATTTCCAGTTAGCTCAGGAGAAGAGTGATTGATAAATGATGTGAACAATGTAATTTCCTTTAAAAGTAGACTAGGATTCTTGCACACAAAAAGAAAAAACTGAAAAAAGGGGCCACTTTCTGTGGCATTGCAATCTCCGAGATTCAGAGAATTTATGAGCAAACAGTAATCAGAGCAAAATTTGAATTACACTCCCCTCAGTGGTGGCCTTTGACCTCAGCTTGTTGGTCAGACTTTGCCTTAGCCTACAGGAAAAACGAGATACTCATCATTAGCTATAAACATAGATCACAAGAGATCATGCAATTATTAGCAAATTAAGGTGACCAATTATATCCATTCCATGCATTTATTCCTTGTCCTAATATAAAAGATTTAGAAAAATGGGCTAGTTTTCATGAAAACAATTAGCAAGCGCATGAAAATATATGAATTCAACTTCACGTATCCAGAAAATAAATGAATTCAACAATTTGAAAGCATATAGTTGATGCCCAGAGAGCATGCAAACAAGTGATAATAGTCATTGAAGGGGGCAAGGAAAGATTGAAGCCAAATAGGTAAATTAAAGAAAAATATCAAAAAATGACAAATTCAATAATTTGTAATATAAAATAAGTATGCTGTATTCCCGTGGTAACTGACTAACCACCACCTGCTGAAGTTCCACTATGGCGTCTAAATTACAAAGCTAGCTGGAAGATAAGGAATGTGTTACCATTGTCACAACACTGTCAACCTGAGAGAACCAAATAATTTATTTTGTTAGGATCAAAAGCTGACCCAAAATGCTTTAACTGATTAATAGGTTATACACTCACCTAAATCTCCTAACTCACTTAATTAGCTCACAATTCCCCCATGTGAGTCTAAACTCGGGAGGCAAAATCATGGGGATTAAAACCAATCCATGCATGTCTCAGAATCACCCATAATCAGCAGCTGTGACAACATCAGATACCCAGGCCAATGATAGATGTGTCATCGCAATGACATCCCTTTTCTAATATCTTCATGGCTACAATTTAGGTTCATTCCGAATACCAATATGTTGGTGCAATCATGGTTTTGATGTTTAGGCTAATTTTGAGTTATGAAATATTAGAGATTTCACATGTATGTCAAGCATTGTAGGTGCAATGGTGTAAATCTAAAATCGACAAGAACCAGACCATGCTAGGCAAGGAAGTCCAGAATGGTCGGTGACCAGATTCTTAATCTCCAACCAAGATCATGTTGAACCCTTTTAAAAATACAGTGTTTACGAATTTTTAATATTCCACCAAGATCAGAGAATGTTTGAAGACTCTCATGCAGATATTTTCAGGGGTTTCAGTTAAGAATACAATTATGGTGGTGCAAGGGCTACTGAAACAAGTGCAGGCTGCAAAGAACAAGGCAATCTGATGATACGATGCTCACATTTTGGTGTAAAGAAGTTTGGTACTCATAATACAGATTTGGGTCAACAATGGATGCTAATGACCAACAAAGATTTGCAATTGTCTCCATAAATCATCAAAAATAAAATAATCATTAGCAGGATGTACAAATGTAGACATGAGGTTCTGAAATACAATGCATTACATTTAACTACCGAAGTAATTGAAATACACAAGATCACCAAATAAAGTGGAAAAAAACAAAATGTAAAATCTTGTGATGTCTAGATTAGATAGCATTTGCTACTATGAAGGGGCATCCAAAGCACAGATTTATTTTGATGTGAAATCTTGTGATATCTAAAACAAGCAAAAGAACATCCAAAACACTTCTTTTGAATATCGTCTGAGGATAAATTCAACAAAGATCCAGACGAAACAAAAAAGCGTGAAAAATATATTCATTCTCAACAACTAAAAACATTCATATAACTGCTATGAAGCCAAAGGCCAGATACGTCTCCTATTAAGTCCAACAAAATTCAGTAAAGCAGCAACAAAAATATAAGTAGAAAGTCAAAGCCAAAAATTTGTGGCGAATTCAAGCTGCATAACGTTTTTGCGCCTCTAGTTTACCAAAATCTTCCTTTTTTTCTTGCCAACAAAGATGATTGTTCGAACATTTTCTACGGTCCATTGAAAAGAATAGAAATCGAACAAGAAAAAAAAAAGTTGAACTCCATTCCTATGTTCTAGCAAAGAGTTCAGATCAGGGTTAAAAAAACTCCAATTTCCGATGTTTCAGAATTCACACGCAGGACAACTAGATCCGTAAGGATTACAAAGAATAGTGACGGGGATGTAAATCATTATTATTCTGCAATCAATCGAAATCCTGGAGTTCAGACCAAAATACCCAACAAAAGCGGCATGCAACCGCGACAACAGATCAGATTGCATACCTTGAGATACGAGAGCTTTAAGCTGCCGTAGACAACTCCATAGGCGAAAGCCGATGCGCGAGCCACCTATCACATTCGATCCATCAACCAAAGAAACACAAGAAATGAGAAGCGAAGGAAAAAAATAGAGAGAGAGAGAGGATGAGATGGAGACATACGAAGGCGAGGGTGCTGACGCCGGAATAAGGACCTGGAATCGCCATGAAGATCCTTCGATTGGAAGACGAAACCAAACGAGCGAGCGAGCGTGGAATAAAAAGCAGAGAGAGATGCGGTCGCTCGAAAGCCCTAACTAAACCTATTTGATCAAAGCCATTGATGACTGATCTAACGGTTGAAAATTAGGGTGGAAATATATTTTCTTCTTGTTTTTGCATTTATTATAATTAAGTAAGTTAACCAGCGGCCTCAACGCTACCGACTCTTTAGACAAGTATTCAAATCACATGAAAATTTTTTGATACCTACGTTATAAAATAATAATAATAATAATAATAATAATAAAATTTCATTTTTCAAAAAAATTCAATGGAAATTATATCTTTCATTGAGGATAAATCTAAGCCCCCGAAACAATTCAATGGAAAATTACAAAATCAGACAATACCCTCTTGCATCGCGATTAATTGCAGTTTCTCGATTTACAAAATGATCGTGAGACCGATCGTGTAAAACCGTTAAAGTGTCGAGGGAATTCTGGAAACAAATGTCATTTTAAAAAAATATAAATAGATTTAAAAGAAATGTTCAGTTCCTGCAGAAGAACACCAATTTATGAGAACAAATATAGCTATATTTTAGAGACATGCAAAAATATTGAGTATTTATTATTAAAATTGAATGCATGGTTTGATAAATTGCCAATTAAAAAACTTTTTTTTTCTCTTCCTCATGCAAAATTAACTAGTACATGCAAATTTTCTTGAACTTAGAGACATGAATAGAAAAAATGGATAAAACAAACAATATGATAGAAATCAGTAACCTCGCGGAGCAAAATCCATAGGTTCGTGGCCCAACATACAAAATGGTATAAAATTAAAATCCCACCTTCATTAAATGGAAAACAAAAGTAGCAGACGAAGTAAATAGAACTTGTCTCGATATCTAAACTGATCCAACATAAGATTAATACGACGAGCATATCTCAGGAATGAGACATGAAATTTCTTCCGAAATTAAAATACCAAGCATAAGAGTCCTTAGCACATGCAATCTAGACCTTGTCTGCCTTGGAAGCAGTGGCCGCAGCCTGTCCCCTGAGCCGACCTGTTCTCCTTGCAGCAATAAGACCGACCTTCTGGCCAGGGGGTGCATCCCGGCGAACGGTGGAGGCATGACCGATGTGCTGGTGGTTACCTCCTCCGTGGGGATGCTCAACGGGGTTCATAGCCACACCACGGACCTTCGGCCAACAGTTTCTCTTCACTCTAAACTTGTGGTATGCGTTGCCAGCCTTGAGGAGAGGCTTCTCAGTTCTACCACCACCAGCAACCTGCCCAATCATGGCACGACAGTTGCTCGGTACAATCTTCTTGGCACCAGATGGAAGCTTGATCCTGTACTTGGGTGAGGACAAATGCTATTGGTATGAAGATATAAAGAATTCTACTGAAAGATGCAAAAGGTGATAATACTATCAAATGTTCAAAAAATGTTGCAATGGTAGAAGATCTAATGAACCAGCACAAAAAAAAAGCAACTAGGTAATCCCAGAGAGATGAACATCTACTGAAAGCATAAAAACAACACCAATGAGCATTGTTGACAGAACATTTAACAAACACCTTATATGAACTTAGATGGGCATTATTGTTCAAATGATGTTAATCCCATAAATCAATGTCATAAGGACAAATATGATCACTATACTTGCAATACTGAGTGATGGATAAACAAAGAAGAGTGATCATAGCATCAGATTTCTACCTATTTAACATTTTATCTGTTAGAGATGCAAAATCTGAGCATCTTATCGCTACAAATATTAACACATTTGTGTAAATTCAAATACTATTAGTTCTCTACATGTGAGATTAAAATATGAACCATATTAACAATTTGTGGAAGTATAGATTATATAATGAATTATTAAGTTTAACTGGGCATGGCATGCCTTTTGTCTTCAGACTAGTTTCACCTATTCTATAGCTACCAGCAAGCTTTTTGCAATGCACCCAGGACAAAATTGTTGGCAAAACATTCTGACAAAAACCAAAGAATATGAACACAATGACCTCACCGATCGCTCTGTACAGTTAGTTTATAAGCTAAACAGGGAACCTAAACACCATCATAATTATATATCTGAGAAATCGTGATTAGGCAAAAAGTTGCGGTGGGAACACCAGATTCGGGTGACGAGCTTCATTTCATGAAAAAACGGAATGTAATTTCACCTACAAAAATGCTTTAAATTCTCTGATATTATATACCAATTGTTCCAGTTCACATTCCTTGGCTACATGCTAAATTCCTCTATTCTGATGTCATAGCAGTCTCTACTATAATCTCACAATTGATTGCTGAGTAAAAATCCTCATTAATCTACTCGGAATAATCTAGTAGTAGAGTTCCCACGAAACTAATACACAAGTACATATCTTGTGACAAAGATCAGTATTGTACAGTAACGTGGATCAGTATAAAATCAGTTCTATTAGAAATCTAACATAATCTCAATTTCAGATCTAAAAGTACAGTCCAAAACAAGTAATACTGAGAAGAGGGGCAACAAGGGGCAAGAGACAACCTGCTTGTACCATTATCAGGGTTGTGGCTGATCACGATGGCATAGTCACCAGAAGCGCGGGCCAGGACACCGCGGTCGCCAACGTGGTGCTCGACGTTGCAAACGACGGCACCCTCAGGGATGGAGCGGAGAGGGAGGACGTTACCGACCATGAGATTAGCCTTGCGACCGCAGTAGACGAACTGACCGGTGTACATGCCCTCTGCAGCGATGAAGAGCTCCTTCTGGAGCTTGAAGCGGAAAGGGTGTCGGAAGGTGACGCGGGCGAGTGGCGCGCCACGGCCGGGATCGTGGATGATTTCGGTGACGACGCCCTTGAGGTACCCATTGCGCTCCCCGTAGTCGAGGCTCCGGAACCTAGCCGGCCCCTTGCGGTGGTGCGTGTGGGACTTGAAAACCGACCCTGCTCCCTTCCTCTGCGCCCGGATCACTCGTCCCATGTCGGCGCTGCAGAGGCGGCGACGAGCGAAATGGAGAAGGAAAGACTAGGGTTCGCGAATCAACGGGGACCGAAATATATATAGAGAGATCGCTACGACAAGGAGCGGAGCCCGCAGCTCTTGCTGCTGCGCGGTGGGTCGCCCTAATTTAAACGGCCTCGATGCTAAATGATGTGTCTCCAGGGACCGTTGGATTTGCGGGCCCAGAGTACGCAGATTTTGGGCCTCTTATTGGGCCATAAGTCTAAATCAGCCCATCGCAAAGCGGAAGATAAGGCAAAGCAAAGCAGCTTCCTCTGTCGTGGCCTTTCTCTGTAACCCAGGCGTCCATGTTACGTGGTAGATAAGCTTATCCTTTTAAGAGCCGAGAGATATGTGACTGAGGAAGTGAGAGTGCTCAGTAATTTGATAGCGGATAGCATTCCAAAGTTGCCACTGATCGAGGGGTTTTCTAGTCAAGAAAGAAACCAGTCGTCTACTTAAAAGGACAACCTTAAAGCTCTGGCACACTCGCACTGAATTCTTGAGGTTTCAGTCATGAGCTCGGCTGGTGGAGTCGCTTCCTGTCTCGCACCAGTGGGCGTCAAAGGCTTTGGAGCCCTCGACGAGGTCAGTTTCTTCTCTTTTTTGTTTCCTTAAGGGAAAACTGCTTCGAATTTACGTCTTGTTCTTGTATTCAATGAGGAAGATGAAGGACAGAGGCGTGCAGGAGACAGCAGAGACCGTAAGAAAGGCAACAGAGATGAGAAAGGAAGAAGGTGAGCTGAGGGAGAGATTGGAAACACCACGTTTTGCGCTGGAATTGGATGGCTTGCACTGCTTTGAGACTTTGATAACACGCTAGTTGATGATGAGCAATGGATGTTAAAAGGAAACATATTACTTAATAATCTCTGATTCTCAAATGTATCCTTTAATTTTGCATCTTACCAATGAAAAAATGAAAATGAGCATCGAGAATTAAACTTGAGAAATGCATAAACCTGATTATATTTCCCTTTCAAACAGTATAATACAGAATAACTTTTGGCTCTGAATTCAAAACTTTGTGGCCTCGAGAGCTTTATTTCTTTGTCATGTACAACCAATCCAATTCTTAGTCCTTAAAATCTGAAACTAATTACGAGAGATATGTGAATGCAAGATAGAAGAAACAAAGGCTATACACCATGATGATATTTGTAAAGACTAGTGAGAAAAATTATAAGAACTAGTGCACACTCTTCTCAACCTCTCACATGAGAAGGGGAAAAAGAAAAAGACCAATGTGGCTGATACTTAGGAATGCCTGTATGCATTCAATTTATGGTCCTTTATTCAGAAGGATCACAATCTTCTACCGCAGATCCCTGCAAACCTTCTTGCAACACCGAAAATAACAGCCTTGGTCAATAGACCATGGTCGAAGCTACAGGCGACGGCAACAACACCAACAACAATAAGAAACCTAGGTATGTTACTAGCCCAGTCCTTTTGCTTCTCGGCCTCCACAATATCAGCTGATGAATTGGTGCCGGTCTCAAGTGATCTCAATTTATCAGCATCAAACTTGGTGTTGATTTGTGACATCAAAGCAAAATGGGATAATGGCTCATTGGACCTCCTGGCAGCTTGGTAGGCTCGAAGGCCGGGTTCTATCTTCTTGACACAGCCCCACATTCCCTGACGAATACCTAGCTTCGCGATCTCCCACGGGATGCCCATGTCCTCGTGATGAAACAGAAGAATCTCACAAGCAGTCATACTGCCATCTTTTTTTGACTCAACTGGATGAAACATAATATCAGAAAAACTTCAGTTGTTTGAGATGGTTAGTGAAACTTAAGAAGTCATTACTTTCCTAGATATATTGACGAAAATCAACATGTAGAAGAGTGTGCACCTGCACGAATGCACCAGCTCGAATAATACAAGTCAACACGTCTTGGTTTGTTTCGCCTAGGTACATCTGAGCATGGCACTCCCTGAAAGAATCTAGTGAATGGTTAGTGAGCTGAAAAGTTGTCACAAGCCTACAGCAGCTACAAAAGCCTACACCACACTTGATCTCGGCAGAAGAAAGGAAGAACAGAACAGATATGTTTCATGATATTGATGTTGTCTGTTTGTTGTTCCTTTTCATTGCACAGATTGTCATGGTGAAGCCCATTATTAAGTACAAACAGAAAGTATATATGCCAAACAAACAAATAGAGGACATATGACCTCAAAAGGTGATATCTGTTTCTTGCCGGGGAGGAACTACAGACGGCAAGTTCTGCGACTACTAGTTCAACTATGGGCTTCAGCTAGGCAAAATTCAGCACATCTTGGTTCATGAAGGAAATGACAAGGTAACGAAAAAGAAAAGGTTGGCTAGAGATGCATAAGGAATTCTGTCAAGAAGAGGGAGAAGGCATTAACTGTATTGCTCAGGCAATATTAACACCAGCTGGATGGGATAAGGCAAGCACTGGGATGTATGTTGAGTAGTGGAAGGTAGAATTTGGATCAACAAGTTTATGACATATTCACTTATGCTCAACGAATGCAAGATTTTCTACTATGGCAACCATCATAATATACGGAAAAAAAAAGAACTTCATTATGTGGAGAAGGAACGTTTGATCATATTTGCTCGATTGATAGCATATTACATAATTTATGCTGGGAAAGCAGGCCTCCCTACCTTTGTTACACAATAGAAAGTTCGTGCTGACTCCCATATGCGGCGACCAATAATATACTCCCTGTCGCTGCAGAAGAAAGGAAACTGCACAAGAATAAAGATAATAAACAAACTGCAATTGTGGTTGGTTAACAGTTCATGATCAATTATACCTTTCGAACCCATTGAACCACCATTGTCCCTGTGGTCATGCACTCCTTCAGTGTGGTATGTTGGAGGAGCATATCATCCCAACCATTCTTGATCCGGAAATCATCATCCCAAAAGAACTCCCTCAATGTTTCTGGCACAGTGTCCTCATATATAGTGCTGCTACGATACTGAGGGGGTCCAGTCTGTAAACATTGCAACAAAGTTCATAACTGATGAATGCTCCAGTTAAAAGCTGAATCCAAGTCAATACTAAAAGCACCTTGCCAACCAAATTTTGACAATCTATGCAAATCTTACTAAGGCCCATAATCAAACTCCTAAAAGGAAGTTATCTATAAAGCATCGATCAGGCGAGAACCCTAAATCTAGATCAAGAAAATGAAGCACCTTCCATATGAAAATGGTAAGCATGGCAAAGAATTGAAGCCTTGTTTTCCCTACCTCGGGCTCTCTTTTCCAAGCTTGATAAGCCATGCTAGACAAGGACTTATCCATCATCTTCTGCCACGCCGGCCCCCCATCCGTCTCCTCCACCAACCGGAACAGGTGTTCCATATCCGCATCGGTCACCACCGGTTCCTCACTCCTAAAAATTATAATAAAAAACAATTATTTAGTTTTGCATAACAAGAGAACGATAACAATGGAAAAGCAGGCAAAGAAATTTACATCTTTTCATCCGCCCTGGTATCGACTGCCTGAGCCGACAACGAGCTGGAGGCAACTGAGGGCGTGGAATCATTCATAGGAAGACGAAGCGATTCCCTCTCGGCGCCTACCAGCTCGGTGGCCCACCTGGGCCGCCACGCCCATCCAAGCAGCACTCCGGCGACGACGGCAGTGCAGAGTGGGAGGGCAAAGAGGGCGAGGAATGCAGCTACATCCCCCGCCGTGGGATTCCGTAAGATCTCCACCAAAACGGCAAGAACCGAAGCCATGGTAAGGAGAAAGCCTTAGAAAGAAGAAGAAGAAGAAGAGAATGTTTGGGTGGGCGGGGGCGCAGCGCAGTGGGAGTTGGAGGCGGCGACGAGTGGAAGGAGGAGGTGGCGGAAGAAGAGGACGAAGAAAAAGGGAGAGAAAATGAGGCGGAGGGAGGAGAGATCGAAAGATGTGGCGGAGGAAGAGATAAAAGAGATAGGGGATAAGGCAGGAAGGAGGCGGAGATGAAGAGGTCTGCGATTGCGATTCGGCCTCGGTGTCGGGACCCGCTTCCTTTTATATGGGCCGTTGTAGATGATAAAATAAATACACGATAATATTTCTATGGGAAAAAAATTGAAAATGAAATTCCTCAAAAAGCCCATTACTTAATTTAAAACATGTTAATTATTATCTAATAAATAAATTTTATATTATTTACTTATTCTAAGAATTTACAATTTTATAACGGCATTTTACTATAGCAAAGTTGCTATAATCAAATAAAATTTTAATTAAATAAATAATTATTTGAACCTTGTTCTATGCCTCATATATCTTTTGAATGGGTCAAACAAAAATAAAATTCATTAATTTTTTTTTGCCCCTAAACTAGATTAAATTTGTAAATAATGGTAGACTATTTATTCTATAGTATTGGCAGAAGTACAAAATAATATTGGATTCTAAAATCAAGTTAGATTATAGAATTTCGATAAATCTAAAATACAGTTTAACCAATTATATATACACATTTAAAAGTCGATGATCTTCGGTAATTTAGTGTCATTTTTTCAGGTGCAATAAATGTTGTTGCAAGATTCATTGATGCCGGTCTCCTGAAGATTGAAAAGAACATTGTTTCAGATTTGTTGAAATTTGATCATTATTTACTTCAACAAATATAAATATGTCCGGTCATAATCAATTTACCTATGTCTAAGAATAATTACTGTTTGTATATTTCTTGTGGACCAGAAAGAGAGAGAGAGAGTGAGAGACAGATCATCTTGAGATGGATTGATTAATTTTCAGTCGTCTTCAGTTAATTAATTCTGCTTTCGATCATGCATGCATCTCTCCAACCTCAACTAATTCTGCTCATATTAATTATTGTTGTTATGGCTTAGTTATTGATGGGTGTTTATAGCCAAATGTTCAGTATTTTTGCTCAGTAGACATATATAGCTAGCTACATATTTTAGCAATTGATCTAGCTAGAGAAGCCTGCATTATATTGAACACCCAAGTCCACATTATTCTTATCAGATTAATTAATTATGGCGTTCATGTGGAAGCGTGCTTAACTTGCCGTTTAAGAATTCACCCTAGCTTCACTAAGATCAACGATAGAAGAGCTTGAAAAGGTGCATGTGTTAAATTTGTCCCCTCAAAATAGCTTAATTGAACTAAGCTAGATTTTCACAACCTCGGCCAACATGTGTGTGTGTGTGTGTGTGTAAGTTACCATAATTCTTGCAAACTCTAAAAATTTAAAAATATTATAAAGATAGGAATAGATTGTTAAGGATTGATGGTCGAATTAAAAAGATGGAGTTGAATGGGCAATGCTAAATTGTTGCAAAGTCAAGATTAAACATAAAATATAATAGCAGCTAGCAATTCTTATCTATATGTGTGAGTGATATCATTAACAATTCATGTGTCAGTGTAATCATATATACACTAGTGATCATGTTCCGATTAAGATATTTTAATATATTTAACAAAGAATTTAAGTTAGATTTATTTATATTATTGATATGTGCATAAAGTTTAGAGAGATTTAATAGGATGTGCATGAAGTTCACAGACCTTATTAAACTCAACAGGGTTGAATATGATTATTAAAGTGACCAAATTAATAGCTTAGAGATACGATGAAAATCAACAATGGATGATTTAAGACATCTAAAAGACCAGAAACATTGAGCTAAAATTTAATAATACAAAAGTGTTCAGGTAAATCGTGTTGACTTACTTCCGTGTCCAGGTCTGGCATTTCATGTTGTCATGTCTCATTTTTCCTTTTTTTATTCTTGCTTTTCCAATTCGCCCATTCGCTCAATTATTGCCTGCACGCATGATGAACAGGGAGAAACAATTACAACTAGTAGGTTATTTACCGGCACAAAATTACTGCACAGAAGTTTTTACACAACACGATTACTGTTCAGGCTTCAGTCAGATATGATCTTAGCAAATAAAGACTCACCCTTTTGCTTGTTTCTTGAATCTCCCCAGCAAGAATAAACTCGTCCAATATAAGATATACCTGCCAAAGATTGTACTTACTCATCATCAGGGTTGTATTATATCAAAATAATAGTTGTAAAAACAGCATTTATGATTTCTCAAAATTCATGTTCAACTAATTCAAGAATATTATGCTCCCTCAGGGAAAACGTAAGTTAAGCCCTTGTGGAAGTTGAACACCAAATCTAGCTCACAAACATTGCTGAAGAAATGATCTAGAATCTCCACAAATAAATGGATGCACTCCAAGTAAGCTAACTCATTATCAGTGATATCAACGCACATTGAAAAGAAGAGTCCTGCATATCTTCTATAAATCACTTTGTGCGTACGGAACTGCATAAAGAAGCATGGTTGAATTAAGCGACACAAATATCATGAAATGATATGCTAAATGCCTAAGACAAATTATGTGATCCATGGCATAGGTTGAGTTATTATATTAAATATTTATATATTTGACCTATTTTATCCATATTGTGTGGGGCAAATAAGGGCGTACAAACTTCCACATTCCTTGTTTAAGCGGAGAGCTTCTCTTTAGTAGATTCCATAAGGAGTTCAAATAACCCATAACCCTGTCAAATGCTTCTGCCAAAAATTGCTCAAAGACAGTGCGCTGATGGTGAGTTGAAGATTATAATGTATCAGCAAATCCTATTACATTCAGTGGGAAATTCACATATTTGAGTCAAGCAGAGCCTCCCCAATGAGGAATCAATACCTACTGTTTTGTGTAGTTAAAGACCACAACTCTATTCGATAACTGTATAAGGTTCTAACTGTCTGAGAAAATCTGATCAATATCAAAGCCGGCCATGAATCAGTAACTTCAATAACTTTCTAACAATGCAGTACTATTGTATTAATAGAAATTAGTGGATATTTCTTTTTAGAGGGGATTAGACCAAGAAACCATCCATACCACATAGCAAATAACTCAGTAAGACAGGTCGTCAAAATGAATACATTGAGTATCAAGTCATAACAGTTCAGGCCATGAGATAAAATTTTGCAGCATACGTCACAAACAACATATAATCAATGCAAAATGAAGGAGGAAAATTTTCTTGCCTTAAACTAGCAGCATCACCAACTATAACAACGATCAGAAGGCAAAGTTTCTCAAACCCAGTTTACTTGATGTCTCCGGCAACATCAACATAAACAGACAGATAAACATGTTACAACCAAATTTCAACAAGAATACACTAAAGAGAAAACAATAATAAACAACTCAATTTATGTCTACATCGAGTTCTAATATCCAACAGATCTATTGCTACACTGTGTTGATCTGATAGATCTGAAATCGCATGTCTATGGTGCTTCAAAGAACCAAACGAAAATGACCAAGTATTGCAAAGAATGTTCTTTCATTACCTCGACAAAATTGGTGAACTTGGGATCCCTGTTGACCACTAGCCGATGAACCTACCGACGAAGAAAATTTCAAACTTCCTATCGAAGAAGAAGTGGAAAAGAGAAAATACAGAAAGCAAGAAAACACAGACCTCGAATTCGACCTTGTGCTTCTCGGAGTCCTCGAGGGGGACGTAGTACTTGGCCAGCCGAGTCTTGCCCTGCCGATTCTGCAGCAGAACGAATCGGATCTGGCCCAAGTAGAGCAGTTCGATGCGATCAGGAAACAAATTGTTATAAGAATTAAAGAAAGAAAACGATGGAAGGAAGATAGATTTACCATCTCGTCGTCGATTCTCCCGAAGAGGAAGCGAGGATCCTTCCTTCTCTTCTGTGTTGATCAATCTGTTTCCACTGTGGTGAGAGGAGCAAGTAATGGGCCATGTCCACAAATCAAGGCCCATTTATTTTAATGAATGACTTCTTATTGCTAATCGTATAAATTATTATAAATTTTTATTATAATGTGAATTGCGATAAAATTATATTTTAACTTTCTTAGTCGGCAAACAAATAAACACTTCAAACTGAGTGCACGAATGTGTATGGGTGGATCTACAAAGAACACATTATATTGACTTTAATGATTAATAATATTTGATCAATGAGGATATACTGAAAATAGGGTACCACAAAACTAAAATTACAGGAACTGATCACCAAAAAGAACAAAAGCACACATTATATTGACTTGAATGATTGACGAAAGGTGCCATTAGAGATGAGCTACACTGCAGAGAGTGTAGGACAAGCTAAGATTAGATATCCATCACAAAAGAGGAACAAGATTACCTAATTCTGGAGAATTTGCCAACATAATGTCTTTAGCTGTTTACTACAAGCAATTGAAGCTTACCCAAATAGTGAATTGTGAACGATCATTGTCTTTAAAACAAGCAATGTGCAAAGCTTGATTTTCATTCAGCACACTGCACGCCAGTAAGGTACACAAGAGATTGTATGACACTACCTCCAATCATAAAACCTGGCATGACCATAAGCCCAACTTGAGGCTTCGGTTCCTCCTCGGATACAACTATGTTCTTCACCACACTTTCCATGTAGACTTCTGAAAACTCGGCGCCTTTGTTCACCTGGAAAACCTTGACTTTGGGATCAAATGAATGTGCTAACCTGTGTAGTAGCCATATTGTCTTGGCCAATTTAAGAAAAGCCTGGTAGAAAGGTGTCCTAGGGTGCCCACCATTCAGTACATGATTCCTCTGGTCCAGGTTACCGAAAAAAGAAGCTTCCATCTTTGGGTGCACAAGCAGGAGGTACTTTTCGCGTGAAAATTTGCCAAAAACTGAATCTGGGCTTTGGCTAAGTATATCCAGAGGATCCATCGCTCGCACTGCGAGAAACTGGTGGAAAAATCCTTCAGGAGAAACTGTAATATCAGATAGTTCCATGGAGAAGTTCTCTTCCTGGAACCCACAGAACATTTTCTGACAAATGTGAGATTCAAATGCAAACTTTTTATGAGCTCTCTTCGAATATACCAGTCCAGGTTCGATTGCATTAGCTGCAGCATCAAGATCCCACCCTGCAGCTTTCATCATATTAATAAGTGGTTTTGAGAAATCATGGATGGATTTATAAGCTGCATCCACAGAAGACGAGAAAAGACTAGAAGTCAACTCAATGGAGAAGAAATTATTCTTCTCCATAAAGCTCTCTGATTCCTTGGAAAGTAAACCTCTCTTCTTAAGTTTCTTCTCTAGTTTTAGCTTTCTCTGGCTTGACTCTTGGATTTCTTGTTGTATTTGGGCAATCTCAGAGTCTCTTGCTTGAATCTTGGACTCAAATTTCTTCACCATGATTTCATAGGTTTTGAGCAACCCTTGCTGTTCTTGGATTTCTGCAAGAAGAGATGAATCTTTGGGTGTTGCTGACATGAGCTTAGGGTTTTTCTCCCTATATGAATGTTTGAGTTCCGATAGCTTCATCAGTTCCTCGATAACTAGTTTATCAGCAACCTGGATCTTGTCTGGATCATAAGGAGTATGAGCATCCTGGAGTTGGATGTATGCTGCTTTCAAAGAGGAAATGTTGTTGAAGATCTTTGATATTAGTGTGTCCATGGATTCATTGTTTTGGTTTGAAGTCTCATCCATTGGTTGTGGATAAACCTTCTGGTTGTTGTTATCATGACTTTCTGCTTCCTTGTGACCGTTCCGTAGCATGGCTTGCTTGGTCGAAGTAGTAACTCTTGCGTTTCTATGGATTGCAACCCAATCCAAGAATTATAATTTGGATGAGAAACTTCTGTACAATTCTCATGAGAAATGAGTTGTAACTCAATATAATTTCAAACTACAAATCACAGGTTTCCCCTAGTGCAGATGGTAATTAGCATGCAAGCAACATGTCCAAGTAGAGCACTTATTTGACAAACTTCATAAAATACATATTTAACCTTGTTTTAGTGTCATTATGCAGTATATGCATCATAATTGTCCATCCATAACGTGCTTACAAAGCATAATCAACAAACAAGGTAACATCCATGATATGGATCATAAAGATTTAAAAGACTGCATTTAATTTTATAACAACAAACTGACATTTATTATAACACTACTAAGGACATTATGGAAAATAAACTAGATGCAAGCCAGAAGCAACAATGAATTGAGTATGCGTGCACCATTGGAAAGTGGGCAAGAGAAATTGATCTACGAAGTAAGCATCTCCCAAACTGAAAGCTAGACATTTGTTCAAGTTTCTTCTTATATAAAGTTCAAGCTCCACACTAAGCACTGGGGAGTAGATCAAATGCAAAACAAAATGATTACACTAACCTACTACTCCCTCATAACAAAATGCTAGAAACAAATAGGCCCTGATATTAAAGAATGCCCAAACTTTTTGCTGTGAAACACCAAACCAACGTTTTAAGGGAAGGAAAATCTTCAACATGAGGATACATAGAAGGATGATTCAGAATGCAATCAAATGTTTCTTTGGGGCAGTTCTATAGATTCTTGCATAAAAAATTATCACCGAATTGAATAAAATGCTGTCACCATGGATGACCAGAAATGAAGAGCACGTTGAAAAAAAAATCGTAACATACGACCAACATTAGTTTTCGAAAAAGCTGGTAGATTAACAACAGGGACATGAACTTCACAAGTTGCAGTAGCACCCAGATGCCAATCATAGAACAAAGGGAAAACCCATGGCATCCCTAGATCACTAACTCGACGTCAGGTACCGATTTGAAGGCCGAACTGCAGAAGACTTTGAATACAACAACTACATGGAATCCACTCAGGGGACTTCTAAATAGAAATTTCTTCCTTTTATTCCGAATAATCAACACAAGCTACCAAATTATAGGCAAAACCAGAGAAATAACAAGTTCTAGCACACCGAATTCAAAGAAATATGAAGTAATGAGCTCTTCCCCTACTCCCGATTTATGAAACCGAGTAGAAATTAGAAACCCTAGGAAAGAAAGCCAGAAGCAACGGGGAGAGTTCTCCTACCGTTACGACACGATCTCGCTGTGAGCCGATCGTTCGGCGAAAGGGGATCCGAGGGAAATGCTGGCGATTGCTCACTTTACTCTCTTTTGTTTCCACGGCCGACTCATAATTTGAAGAAATTTCATTTTGATCCCTGTAGTGTAATATTGAAAGGCTCCGGACATAACTGAGTTGGTTAGAATAGATTTATAGAAGAAGGCAAAGGTTTGAATCTCAATAAAATCGAAATAATATTCTCTCCGTCGTAGTCAATTGTAATTTCTCAATTTACTTCTTCACAGATGATCATGAGATTGACCATGTAAAGTTATTAAGGTGACGAATTCCATTTTTTATTGAAAAGACTCTTACATATGTCAACAATTAAGGTATGTGAGGTTGTAGCCAGACTCGGCCGCGTGCGGGTTTGTTGCCAAGCCCAATCACCATGAACTTGTAGCCTAACCTAGCCAGCATGAGGTGACGATCGTTGTGAGCTCGTGGGGCTGTTTGGGTTGCCATAAATGAGCTAGTTAGTTGGTTTGGTTGTCAAGAGCTACTAGCTTTAAGTATACTAAAATTGAAGTTTCTTGTGCTGCGGTGCAATCAATTAAGCATTCATGATTCTCAATTAAGACACGTTGCGAAATTAATTTTTTTTATGGGAAGACAATCATTGTACGTCGGTTGCGAAGCAACGAGCCATCCGTGTTTCCGAATTTATCTTTGTGACTGTTGCAAAATTTTTATGGGATCAAATTAATTACCTCTAGAGTCATTAATTTTTATGGAATCAAATTTCTTGGGCATAATGCTCACTTTTCTGCAAAAAGGTGGATCCACCACCTTAGCGGCCCCACGACCATCTGTGAGGAGGTAAATTGAGAAAGTACAGTTGATTACAACGCAGGAGGGTATTGCTCAAGATTCGAACTCTTGTCCTCTTCTGCAAGTCTGCTGCATCGTAACCAACTCACCTATGCCCCGGGGGCATGGGCATAATGCTCACACATTTAGTGGAGGAGGAGATGAAAAGAAAGAGAATCTTTCCTCCCTGAGCTTTCTCTTCCCTTTGACTTAGATTAGATATGCTAGTCGTCACTTTGTCAACCAAGCTCGAATGTGGGGAGTTTGACTTGTGGATTTGTGTTTGCTAAACAAACTCAGTAATAGGAGAAGCATAAAAGGAAGGAGAGGAGAGGAGAGACAAGCAATGAACTTAAGAAGAAGATAACTAGCTAGAGAAGAAAGAAGGAGTTCAACTTGAGCAAACACAGGACTTGCAAAATAGGAAGGAAGGAAAAGACTTTTTGCTTGATTGTGCATTCTAAGCGATTAGAATTTTCCAAGAAAAACCTCTTCTTCCCTACCAATTTAATGCAGGTAAGAAACATTCCTTTATGGATAGATAGACAGAAAGAAAGAGGAAGAAAAAAAAGGACAAATGAATATATTAAAAATATGATAATCAAGATATGTAAGGAACTCGTTGATGAAGAAAGATTGAGCCAAGCACGATGGGACAAATCAATCACTATTTGAATGAATCAAGATCAGATTGACCTAATTAATCAAAAGAAAAGGGAAAAAAAAAACATACGACTGTAATTAACTGAGTGTAAGAAGCAGCATGATCTGCATCTAATTAACCACGCTCTGATTGAATGCATCTATCCGATCATAATAAAAAGTTGCCACCTTGTCAAGGTGTGGAATGAGTGATGATCCTGCTGCCAATGTCATCGCTTGGCTACAAAGTGCTACAAGAGGAAGAGTCTTGTCACAGTGACGCGAAAAGGAAATGAAGCTAATAAAATAGAATAAAATAAAAGGTTGAAATGATGACTGAGGGACATGAATGATATGATTTTGATGATGCCATGCGACAGCTATAGATAGATTTCTACGATATTTTACTTGACGGCGCAGTTCATTTTCTCTAATATTAAAAATGCCACCTTTCAATTTTTTATTTCACCCTTCTTCTTCGTGCCGACTGTTGTTGTATCATCAATCAATTGGCTACATGAGCAATCGCTATCTCAGTCTACATCTAAATTTTTGAATTTTATATGTGGATTCCGATCGATCAACTGTCAAAAATTTATAATGAACTGGAGAATCAGATTAAAGAGATCGAAGGTGATTCAAAGGAAAGGAAACGTGAAAAGTAAGCAGCTACAAGCTCGATCTCTCCTCTGAGAGGACAAAATTCTAGGACAGAGCCTTCATATCCTCTCGCTTTCTCTGTGCTGTTAATGTGGCACAAGTGTTTGCAGTCATAACTCCAAAGTAAGATGAGTTCGAATGAAGAATCCTTCTTTATCGCCGGCAAGATCCAATCGCCAGATGTCTCAGACGCTAGATGACAAGCCAGGAAAAGAAGTCTATTTAGAATACCAGTACGCTGCAGCCGGTAGAGGACAAGCTGCTCGAGTTGAGGACGTGAAAGGTATCGCAATCCCTCCGATCCATTTATATCAACTTTAATTAAGGAGATCGAGGAGGGAGGGAAGAAGATATATCAGCAATGTAATTGATTTTCTTATAAATATTATTGCAAATCATCATCATCATCATCCTCTTTTGTGGTATAGTAGTAGTAGTAATCATATTAATTTGATTTCTCTCTGCAATGTCGATCTATTGTTCTTCTCCTAGCTCACAGAGCTCAGCAGAGATTTTGGCTTTAGCTAGCTTAATTCGTACTAAGAACCAAAAATGAAATCCGCCGGGGGCCGGAGAATCCAAGCGGTGAAGGCGTCGAGCGTCTTCATGTCGGCTCGGTAGTGTTTCTGCGTGAACTGGAGCAGGGTCGGCCAGGTGAAGTCCGGGTAGACCCGCGGGTGCTCTGCGTCCACCAACTCCGCCGGCGGCCTCACCACCCGGTGGTTCGCAGGGCAGAGGAAGAACGCCAGCGACTTCCGAGGCGTTTCGCTGTTCACCACCGCCCTGTGCAGGCAGCTCTTGTACCGCCCGTTCGACAGAGCCTGCACTATTACTCGACGATCGTTGAATCCAGTGGTAATTGGGATTCGAGTATAAACTTGGTAAATACCATGAAGGTGTCGCCGATGTTGACGACGAAGGCGTTGTGGGTGGGGCGGATGGTGCGCCAGCGGCTGTCGGCGAAGACCTGGAGGCCCTGGACATGGTCCTGGAAAAGGATGGTGAGGGAAGTAGGGTCGCAATGCGGTCCGGTGCCAAGAGTCAGCTCCGGCTTCAGGCACCGTGGGTAGTAGTTGAGCCGCATTATGGAATCGTTGTCGGCGAAGAATTCACAGAAGTGTCGCCGGTCCACTCCGAGGCTCAACCCCAGCAGCTCCATGATCTCCAACGACAACTTGCTCATCGCCTCGCAGTAACTCTGGTACACCTCCCTGCGCCGCCCGGAATTGGTTGGATACGGATCGAGGACTAATTTTCGAGCAAAGGATTTAATTTCTCTTTGTACATGTTTTTATTCGATCGATTACCCGAACTGGCGGAATTCTTCGCCCAATGTGGTGATCAAGTAGCTCCGTACGACTCCGCCTCCGCCTCCGCCGGCGAGCGTGGGCGAGAAGCGGATGGAGAGAGTCTCCTTCCAGGGGAGCTTGCTGGCGAAGCGGCCGGTGAAGCTGCTGGCGTAGCCGCAGCTCTCGCCAGGGCGGCGCTGCGCCCTCTGCTTCTCCGGGAGAGGCATCCGGAAGAAGACATCCGCGCAGCGGTGCGCCTCCGCCAGCAGCTGGGCGTCGATGCCGTGGTTCACCACCTGGAAAAACCCATGCCGCTCGCAAGCCGACGCCACCGATCGCGTCACGGCCGAGGCCGCCGCCGCGTCACCGGAAAGCAGTTGGCCGAGGTCGATCAGCGGGACCACGAGCTCCTCCTGCGCGTCCGGCTTCGGCTTCTCCTCCTCCGGCCACACGAAATGCGCGGGAATGTCGGCCTGCACGCTGAGCACGGCGGCGTCGAACACCGGCGCCTCTTTCTCCGCGCACGCCGTTTCTCTCGGCCGGGGAAAAGCCCGCAAAACCATACCTTTATACTCAGTACACAAACACTCTTCTCAATCAAAACAAAAACAAAAGCAAAAACAAAAACAAAACAGAAGAATAATTCAACAAGAATGGAGAAAGCAACAATCGATGCCGCGGATCGTCGATCGAGAAGAGAAATAGTAAAAACAAAAACAAAAACGCTTTCGATAAATACCATCAATTCACAACCACACCCATCTCTGCTCCTTATATAGCGGACAGAGCGCCCATCTCTACATCTCTCATCATCCATCGGCTTCAGACTATGCAATGCAAATCGAAGAATCCATCAATGGCGGATCAAATGAAATTCTGGATCACAGATTGATATGGATGGATCTTCGATCCTTTTGTTTAATTGGTTAATAATCCCTGTGGAAGCAGACAGTGAAGTACAGCAGCTGCAACTAGCATGCCAAATGATCCTATTTCTCCCAAGTTTTTGATGGCATACGATTTGAGAAATAATAGAGCTGAAAGAACAGAAAGGAATTAGGAAATAATTTATTGCTGTTCTGTTGTGGAGGGCCAAACATGTCTTCGCACGGACATAATCTTCTCAGGCTGGCAGCACTTATCATGAGTGTATGGATATGATCTTCCAAGGAGGGTGAGAATTAATAAATGCAATAAAATAATGGTAAGCTACAACAGACTGTTATTAATTAGGTTTAAGATTTCTAGTTTGATCGATAGTATCTTTGTCCGCCAATGACTTGGGAAATCTTTCCAGATAATTATGAACTGAATCTATTCTAATTTGGACTGCAGAGAAAGAATGATTTTATTAATGCGAGGTCAATTCTGAAACGAAGTCCTCTGTTAACCAATTCTATCTCTGATAGGATGGATGTGGAAGGTCTTGTCATAGGTTCATGAAGTTTCATGCAGAATGGTTCATCACGATTTAACGTCTTCTCTGAAAGTTACCGCTCTATCATTTATCCAGACAAAACAGAGGGATGATCTGTAGATTTAGCAAATCTTGCTAAGTAGGAGTTATCTGGGCTTCTCCAGACAAAACAGACAGTGATGCTAGTTTAAACTCCCTCTCTTTCGTGCTTGTAATTGATCGCAAGCATTTTCTTCGCAAAGGATCGATTGTATTTGCCTCTTTGAGGCTATAGTTTTAAGAACCCTAAACCTATCCATCTCTTCCTCTCATCTTCCCTGAATTCCAATAACCACAAAATCTTCTTGTTTTATCTCTCCCTTCCCTTCAGTTGTTAGGATAAGAAATGAACGTCGAGGAGAAGATGCGTGAAAGGGAATTTGAGATTTTGTTTGGGAAGAGGGATGGATCGGATATGATAAGATATTCATAAAACAAACACCAAATTTGACTCCCGTATCGGGCTTCCACCACCACCACCACCACCACCATCATCACCTGTCACACCACCACCTGTCACCCTCCCGGACATGAGCGCAGCGCCAGCCACCATTGCCCATGACGATCCTATCCAACCTCGACGCGAACACCAACCAACGCTGCAAAACAAAGCATGAACTCTCTGACACTGCTCCGGGAAAAAGAAGACAGTGTCGTAGATGTCGCTGCCATGGATGTCAACGTGTATTTCTTGTTTTGTGGACGTCAGACTCAGTGGGGCTTCGAGCTTGGTGTCAAAATTCTAGTTCAGCTAACCTCACGGATGATATCACATTTTGGATGAATCCCACACTCCACAAATATCT
This sequence comes from Curcuma longa, assembly GCF_044706935.1. Classification (NCBI taxonomy): domain Eukaryota; kingdom Viridiplantae; phylum Streptophyta; class Magnoliopsida; order Zingiberales; family Zingiberaceae; genus Curcuma; species Curcuma longa. Next base: position 17,055,645 of record NC_133871.1, on the reverse strand, counting down.
TCTTCAATTCATTTTTTAAAGAAGAAATTAATGTTGGCTCGCCAATTAACAAGGTTTCCATGTTATATAATCGACACAAATTTCTGCTACTGCTACTATTGCATCCCTTATCCTCTCTTCCATGGGTGCTGCTGCTACTGCATCCCTTGTACTCTCTACTTTGGCTGTCGTCCTCCTCCTCTCACTTCTACTGCGATTGCTGGTTTGTCTAATATGGAGGCCATACGCCATCACCCAATATTTCAAGAAACAAGGAGTAGATGGCCCCGGTTACAAGTTCTTCAAAGGATCCAGCGAGGACATCAAAGCCATGAAAAGAGAGGCATCAGGGCTGATCTTGGACACAAGGTCACACGACGTCGCCAGCCGTGTGATTCCGCACTACATCAATTGGGCATCGCAATATGGTCTGTTCGTTCATTCTAATCTACCTTAATCGTCAGAAGCACTTTAGGATCGTGCATGAGCCGTTGTTCTTCTTCCTCGACAGGCAACGTGTTCCTCTTCTGGTTTGGGACGAATCCCAGGTTGTTGATCAATGACCCCGAGATGGTTAAACATGTTCTGGCAAACAAATTTGGGTTCTACCCCAAGCTGGATGCTGATGCTAATATTCTAGCTCTTTTGGGCAAGGGATTGGTCCTGGTTCAGGGATCAGAATGGGCAAGGCACAGGAGAATTGTTAACCCTGCGTTCACCATGGATAAGCTCAAGGTGCATGGCCATGGCCTCCTGTTTAAAAGTACATCATCTCCTCTAGCTACTATACTTTCTTCTTCATGGCAGATGTTGACAGGAAAGATGGCAAACTGCGTTAGGGTGATGCTTCAAGGTTGGGAAGAGCAGGCAAGACGAGCAGCAGACAAGCAACAGGAAGTAGAGGTCTCCAAGCAATTTCAGGAGTTGACAGCTGATGTGATTTCACACACTGCATTCGGGAGCAGTTTCGCTGAGGGAAAAGAAGTATTTCTAGCTCAGAAAGAACTGCAGATTCTGGCCTCGGCAAATATTCTTAACATACAATTCCCTGGATCCAGGTGATCGACTGAATAATTGAGACTAATAATAGATTTGACGCGCGTTGACATGGAAAAATTTTTTCCCTATTGTGCAGGTTTCTCCCAACTAAGAAAAATCTATACAAATGGAAGCTAGAGAGAAGAGTAAACAGCACGCTGATGCGCGTCATACGAAGGAGATTGGACTCCAAGGATTCCAGCTATGGACGCGATCTCCTCGGCCTGATGATGGAAGCCAGCCATAAACAGAGAGGGCAGAGAATGAACATGTATGAGATCGTAGATGAGTGCAAGACCTTCTTCTTCGCAGGGCACGAGACCACTTCCCATTTACTGACCTGGGTTCTCTTCCTGCTGAGCACCAACCGCGACTGGCAAGAGAAGCTCAGGGACGAGGTGCTCAGGGAATGCGGACAGCAAGTGCCCGATGCAGATACGCTGAGCAACTTGAAACTGGTAAAACCCTCTCGATCATGATGACTTAAAACCTCCATAGATGCCATCTTGATTTGCTCGCTCGCTCGCAGGTCACCATGGTTCTCCTGGAGACGTTGAGACTGTACGGCCCTGTGGTTCAGTTGGCAAGAAAGGCAAGCCAAGACATGGCACTAGGGAACATCAGCATACCCAAGGGCACTGCGCTCATCATTCCTATCATGATGATCCACCGGAGCAAGCAGATCTGGGGGCCTGATGCCGATGAATTCAATCCCCACAGGTTCAAGGATGGCATCTCCAAGGCTGCCTCGCACCCCAACGCACTGCTTGCCTTCTCCATCGGGCCAAGAGCTTGCATCGGCCAGAACTTCGCCATGTTGGAGGCCAAGACAGTGACTGCCATGGTCCTGCAAAGGTTCTCACTGTCTCTGTCCCCCGACTACAAACACGCACCCACTGACTTACTGACATTGCAACCTCAGCACGGGCTTCCCATAATCTTCACACCCTTGCATGTCTAGCTTCCCATAATAACTTTCTAATTTTGTAGTGAGAAATTCAACGTATCCTAATTTAAAGACGACGTTCACGGGGAAACAACCATTGAAGCTCTGGATCAAATCGATCCTTTCTTTTTATTTAAAACTAAAATTCATACTCACTGATTGCAAGAGGAGGCCAATTCAATCTCTCCCCTAGAACTTGCATAAATTTCTACGGCCATCTCCAATGGCCTCCTACTTCCGGTAGCGAGGTGCCAGCAGCAATATCTATCTATCGATCAATCGCCGTGTTTCTGTTTCCTCCATGGACCTATTTAGCTTGTGACAGCGCCAAACTCCTCCTCTTCCTCTGCTATCCTTGCAAATCGAGGCTCGTCGACCACCTCGAAGGTTCACTTTGGGGTGGTTGATTCTGTGTGCTCGCTCGTGATTTGATTAAAAAAACACAAACAAACAAACAGAGCGTATTGCTCAGTGATCGATCAGGGAGAGATGGGCACTGCTGTGAAGAAGGGCATTCTAAAGCCCATACGATACATTTCCCAAATGTTTGGTATGCCAATAATTTTTCATTTTTCAATACGGTAATTAATTAATTTATTAAATTATTACAGATCAGAAGGAGCCAGAAATGCAAATCGGCTTTCCGACTGATGTCAAACACGTGGCCCACATCGGATCGGACGGGCCCAACACTAGCGATCCAGGATGGGTATTTATGAAAAATTATTATTTATTTATTTATTATATTTCGGATCATCGATTTTGAAGATGCAGAAACCAATTTTCTTTTGTGCGAGCGCAGATGAAGGATTACCATTCGGCTCCACTCAACCCTACGTACGGAACGCCGGAGAGAGACAGCGCCGCCACCAATGCGTGGGGCTCTCAAGGTAACGACGGACTTTTTTTTCTTTTCATGAAGTTCTGCATTCGGATCGCATGCATGCATGAGTACCGCTGGCGCTGGTCATCGTTCAGGCTCAGATTTCTTGAGTGGGGGGATCGAGGAGTCCGCGGCCGGTGACGGAGGCGCGGACTCCACCAGACCACGCCACTCGAGGCGGAACAAATCCGACGACACGCCCGATATGGGAGCTGCTGCAGACTCGGCCGACGGCGGGGCGAAGAAGAGCCGGCGAGGACGCAAGAAGGAAGCGGCGCCGGCAGCGGGCCAGAACGCCGCCGACGTTCCGGCGGTCCCCAAGAAGTCACACCGGCGGCGGTCCAAGGATGAAGGCTCCGCGAAGCCCTCCAAGTCGAAGGCAGCGCCGTCTGCCAAGTCGGATGCCGCGGCGGAGGCGGAGCAGAACTCGGCACCATCAGCGGCGGCAGGAGGCTCTTAATTGCGAGTTCGAGACTGCCCGTGGATACTGCAACGTACGGATCAATCAATCAATCGGGAGTGTAAGAAGCAGGGACGAGAGAGAAGTATTAGAGAATGAACATTTTCTTGTGTGTCGTCGTTTGTAATAGCCAACTGTGGTAATCAACCACAAAAATGGCACAGAGTTCACCCATGCTATAATATTATTTCTCCTGTTATGATTAATCACATTAATTGAATTTTAAAACTATCATTTCGAAGTTGAAAACTGATTTAATTAGTTCCTTGTATTTTCTTAATCCTCCTGCTGCTTCCTTATCCTAATTAACTTTGCTAAGAAGCAGACAGTAGATTATAATATCATGCTGTGAACTGTGTGTTGAATGGTCGGTTTGTTTTTGTTCTTACTCAGTTACTCTCTCTCTCTCTCTCTCTCTCTCTGTTTTTATTCATTAATTCTTGTTCATTTTTTTAATCGCATGGTCGGCGATGATGTCGTAGTAGTGTTTGTTCCACTCCAGTCTTTAATTAAACTCATCTTAAACTCAAATAAACTGCATGACAAGCTTTTCTTTGTGAAAATGCAATTCGAAACCAACAGCTAGAGCCAAAAAAGACTTAATTCCATTGTTTTAAAATAGATTATAATGTCTCGTATTTATATATGGGAAGGCATCACACAGGTTGCTGGTGAAGAAATTAGGATGGAACAAGGGAGAAGCAGAGCGAATCAGAGCGCCTCCATCGCCCAGTGCATGCCGAAGCTGTGGCCGCGGCGGGGGAGGACGTCGTCTATGGCGGCGGCGAGGCCAGCTGCAGCGACTCTGCTGGAGCGCCTCCGGGAGGTGGCAATCAAGCTCATCATGTTCTCGGCCATCTCTCGGCCGCGCCGCCGCCCGGCTAGCGCAGACGGCGGCGGCCGCGAGCGCCAGCAGTGCTGCAGCCACGAGGACCCGCGCCGGAGCGAGGCGGTGGAGGACTGCATCGAATTCTTCAGGATGTCGTCGACTAAAGAAGGGCCCACCAAAAGCTAGCTGTCCGCTCGTGTCTCCGTGTGCACGTAGAATTTGATGTGGAAGTTTAATGCTTTGTATTTACTATTTTCCAAAAAAGCGTAATTACATATTTTTAATAGCTTATATTTTTACTATTTTCCAAATAAGCGTAATTTGCAAATTATTTCTGAATAATTTAGGATTTTAATGAGATTTCTCACTTTTTCATACATTTATTTGTTAAAATTAAAACAGCCGAGACAATCTGCCGCCCCTGGCTCGCGCGTATGCCACCGTGTGTCCTCACACGTCCTCGCTGTCTTTCCGGCGCAGACACGCGGCGCCTTCTCCCGACCCCGTAACCATAACTCGCTTTTTCACCCATGAACTTCGCATGTTTCCAAACCTGGAAAATGATTGGATGTAACGAGGGCCCTACTTTGCTCATGATGCAACAACAAATCAAATGCATGGTAATTCTTCGTGTCGGAGTCTGGCTTCCAGCCGTCTGCAACCATTTTGTTTCCTTGTTTGGCATCGTGGATTTTGTATCCTCCGGCTTCTCGCTCTTTCTGCCTGGATCCGATCAAGTCCGTCGTTTCCCTTACTCCAGTTCTACTGTACTCTGGTTTATCCGATCTTCACGCTGGTAGATGGATCCTCGGCCGTGGATTGGTGGATTTTTGGATTCGCCAGGAGAGGCCGGAGCAGCGACTTCGATGGCATCGTCTGTACCCAAGGTGGTGGCAATCTCTCTCGATAGAGCGTCCGGTTGGTGGGAAGGTGCTGAAAACTCCGTCCTGTTGCAGGATTGGATCTTCCATACGCTTGCCGCTCTCTATGGCATCGTTGCCGCCGTTGCCCTTGTAATTTTCAGACCATCCTCTTTTTTCGCTTTGAGTTGCGTGTTCTTAAATGAAGCGTCACGTATGAGTGGTCGTGGGAGTTTTTTTTTAAAACTAAACTAGAAGAAAACTACTATTTGGTTAGGAATTCGGTATTTTCTATGATTTATGTGTAAGTGAGTGGATGATTGTTGCTGTAAAAATTGGACTGAAAGATCGACTTTTGCAGATCCAACTGATCAGAATAGAATGTAGGGTTCCGGAGTTTGGCTGGACGACGCAAAAAGTCTTCCATTCCTTGAACTTCTTGGTAAATGGTGGTATGCAATTTCCCTCTTCGACTGCGATTCTGCTGGTGTTACTGGAGCACTTACCAACAATTATCGTCCTTACTGTAGTTCGGTTTGTTTTATTGCTTGATTGCAGTGAGGTCGGTTGTCTTTGTCTTTCGGAGGGATGTCCAACACATAAGGCCAGAGGTCATTGCTCGATTTGTCTTTTCCCCCCTTTCCTCTGGATTCTAGTCTAGTTATCTCGTAGCAAATTCACCGTTGCTGTCGTCAGGTCTTTCAACATGTTGTTCTAGATTTGCCCAGCCTGGCTTTTTTCACAACTTATACTCTTCTGGTGCTGTTCTGGGCTGAGATATATTATCAGGTTTGTTGTGACGAACTTTCGCATGTCGTTCAATTAGTTCAATTTTCGATTGCTTATTATTTTTGTATCTTGCATTAAAATGTCACAGGCACGTGCAGTATCGACTGATAAACTAAGGCCGACTTTTTATACAATTAATGCTGTGGTCTACACTATACAGGTATTTGATTAACTGTAGACTTGGATGATACAATCCTTGAACATGCACATTTTGTTCGTGTTCTACGTACTACAAAGAAATACCTTAATTGTAGACTTGGATGATACAATCCTTGAACATGCGCATTTTGTTCGTGTTCTAAGTACTACAAAGAAATACCAACATAAGTTGGAAAGCTCAAGGAAGTTGATAGAAGTTTTCCATATGGAGATATATTTTTTGAATGTGTTGTCTTTTTTGGGGCTGTATTATAGGAATTCATACAATTTTTTTTTGGCTGTATTATATGTGCACACGGCTTCAGGATTATGTATTTACTATATATAAAGATGAATAATGATTATTCTAGCCTTTTGGACTTCCCAGAGGGTGATAAATCTTCGACTTTTTTAGTGAAATGCTTGGCAGTCTACTTTGATGACATCCTAATTTATACTGTCACATGATGCTCATATATACTACTTACAATTTTTTGCTCATATATAGTACTTACAATTTGAACAAAAAATTGTATATCAATTTCAAGAATTTTTTTTTTTTTTACAAACATAGATGACCTTTTGTTAATTTGGTCATGCGAATGCTAATATAAGACTATTTGGACCCAACTCCATTCTTCAAAGTTTCCATAGTCTTGCTACTTGTGTAGTAGCTTCATCGAGAACTTTAGTACCATTATGACTCTCACACTATACGATAGAGTTTAATTGTACTGTGTATCTCTACGAATTTTTAGGAGATTGAAGAAGGGATCACTATGGTAGTGTTTACTTTGAAGGAAGTTGCTCTAGTGGAAAGGTAGAGAGAATGGATTGTATGGATGACCCTCCTCTTATCTACTTTGATTGATATTAGATGGATTTTAGGCCTAAAAGGTTTGTTGCTTTTGAAATATGCTCAAACACTTTCACTCCAAAGTGGATGAAAGTTGTAAAGGAAAGGCATTTGTCACGCTCATTTTGTATCTTTTCTCATTCATGGTGTGCTCTTCTCAATTAGAAACCCCCTCTTGAGGTTCTTGTTAGCCACACAGTTTCTGACAGTATCATCTTCTTTATTGGAGAGCTCAAAGATGACAGGTTCCCCGATGTGACAGAAAACTCAAAGTTATGTGATAGTCTTCTTAGCCTCCATCAATTATGCCATTTACTTGCCGTCTTCATCTAGTGTGCTTACTGAAGGGGGACAAGTAGAGGACTTCAATTGTTGCCTTATTGTACTTGTTTGCAAAGAACATTAACTGGCAGGGGAGGCAGTGTGGAAGGACTTAGACGATTTTGGAATTTTTTGTGAAAGTTGGTATTGCTTGTGGTACATGGGTTATTTTTCTCATTTCACTCCCCAGCTCTCTTCTACTCTTCTATTCTATTAATTCCAGTACACATCTTGATCTTCCTAAACGTTTTGAAAGTGCCCCTATCTTAGTGGAAGAGCAAGAAAACATGATAACTTTGAATTGATCAATTCCATAAAACCTGGTTTGGTATCTAAATTAGTATTTCTTATCTAACTTAAGTTATGATTTTATTGACTTCTATTATTAGTATTTCTATAATGAAGTGTATTTTGTTTGAAACTGAATGAGACTAGGTTATGTAAACACTTACAAAGGGCTCCTTATTTTGTTTCATTCAGAGAACAATACAAAGTTATCTTTTCATACTCTCTTTTCCTTCCTTAGAAATAACTGAATGAGGCACAAACCCCATGAGATTACTGGTTGAATCCCACATAATCCTTCCCAGGTTGCATTTACTCAATTACTGCTTAAATAATATTCTGATTACATCTTATAAATTTCAAAATGTTGCTCTTTCAACAAGAAGTCAGAGCTATACATGCCTTGTTTGCTGTGTGAACTTCTTATCCAATATATTATTCTCCTTTAAACTAAGAAGTATATACACATGTCAGCTCACATCCACAAACCAGTCTAAACCCTTTCCCCCAGTTTTTGTAGTTAGTAGAAGGACAATGCCTTCTTTCTTGTATGTAGTTTTTATTCTTCTGTTGGTTGCAAATTTAGGATTCACCGGAATAATTTCTATAGGTAAAACTTTCTTTGCATCAATTCAAAGTTCTGATTAGTTCAATTAACTCTCAATGTATTTTCATTTTGAGTATTTTTTTATTTAATCCTCTGTTCAATTTCATGGGGGGGAAACTACTATAGTAGAACTGAAATATACTTCATTAAGCTAACTTGAAGTTTTTACAGATAGCTTTCTGGTTATTATTTTGGTGGAAGCCCATTGAACTCGTGGTTATCTTATCAAAGCTGTTTCTTGCAGGTGGAGTTTTGTATAGTTATAGTAAATAAATTAATGCATCTTGTATTGGTTAATTAACCAATCAAATTTTTATCAACAGGCGTCTCATTGTTTGCAGCCCTTGGATTTCTTCTTTATGGAGGAAGGTAAAAGATTCTAGTCATATTGATATCTGACACATAATCTAGTCAATGTTTTGAAGTACATGGCTTCTGTAATCTTACAAGGTCAATTGTAACTCATTGGAGTACAAATTATAGAGTACATAATAAAATATAGTGAACCTCTGACCAAGTGTTTGCTGTATGTGCCTTGCATATAGTTCAGTGGAGATACATGATCCATGTACTTCATCCTAAATATTCAAGACAGACCAACATGGCTTGTTAGATTGTTGATGTTGACATGTGTCTCTTCTGGTTGTTATCAGAAACAAGAAAAGGCTGTTTCTAGTTTGTACTTTGTAGAGATTCTCAATTTCTCACGCTTAATTGTATGCTTTGAAATACTATGGCAGTAGGCATTGGCTGCAGATTCTGTCTCCTAGATATGTGCAATATTAACTCATACTGTTACCAATTTGTCTCCACATTGAATGGTTCTGTGAACTATGTAATCCAAATAACCTGGAAGTGAGGTTCCTAGCCCTACTATTAAAATAGTTTTTTTTTCTTGTAAACATAATTTCAGATTTTATTTGTACAGATTACATAACGTGCTGGTTCAGTATCATATTTATATTTCTTATGTTGCTCAAATTTGAGCCTCAAATGTTGGGCTTGATATAAACTTAGTAATGTGCCTATGCTAATGGGCATTCATAATAAACTTAGTAATGCGAGGCCCATTGTATTTAGTTAATAGATGGTGGCTGAGAAGCAGAAGAAATGGTATTGCATTCACCTTCGTCCTTAGCCCTCTTCTTTGTGCTCTACTCATGATGGACTGCTTGACTTGAACTACCTTGGGAGGCTAATTTAATTATTAATTTCTTTGATAGATTTATGAATCACAGCTTGATTAGGGTTGTAGTAGGACCAAAATCAGTTTTAATAGAACTCATAGTACACAGGATTTTTTCTAAATAGATAAATAGTGAAGAGGCACACTAATAAATACAAGTAATGAGTCACAACTATTTACGATTGCTTGCATGAATCTTATCCCTCATTGAATTTGTATATCTTATTAGTAATATTTGAATTATGTTTAATTGAACTTTTTTCGTCACCCTGCTGTTTACTCCCAACTTCATTCAATTCAGCTATTATTCTTTTTTTGTTAAACATGTTCATATCTTCTTAACCTATTTCTTTCAAAATATTTTTTAAAGTACTTTTTAGTAGTCTCGCATACAAACTCATCTCTAGTATACTTTTTTCATGTAGTGATAAACGAACAAGGTATATTCATCTGAATCCTCTTCCCATTGGAGGATGACTATCAATTCTCACTTGCAATGTGGATGAGACCACTCTAGACGATTTTATCATTGAAATTCTTCTGAGGATGTTGCAAGAGGTTGGCTATGCTAGCCAATTAAGATGCAATAGAGTTTGTTGGTGGGAAGGACGTGTGGTTTGACAAAGTATGTATCTATTGAGAGAGAGAGTTGGGCCTGAGTTTTGGTAGTAACCCAGGGAGATAATAGAGGTAAGTGCTGGCCAGATCACAAGGAAATCTCAATGTAGAAAGTGAGCTCGATTGAAGAGGAAACAAGATGGTGTTATTTTAGATGTGTATTTGGTCCTCTTAATTTAGATGTGTACAGAAGAGTGGAGGGGAGGCGACACTGTCACAAGAAGACAAACCCCACATACACAAATAAAAAAAAGGAGGGTTTGAGAGAAGAAAATCTTAAACATATGAGAGAGCTTGCTTTAATACCAAGCCATGCGGGATAAAATATCTATTCAATTAGTTCAATATCTTTTGTGGATGACATGTGAAAGAAACTTATTTTTTATATAATTAGTAAGTACATGCATAAACATAGAAGTTTAGATACAATCCCTGATGTAAACTTACAATTATCAGAAAATTACCCATTATACTCCAAGTAGTCATCATCCTAGTAATTATATTATTATACATATCTTTTATCACATTGATTGTGCTACTCATTCTTCTCACCTCTAATACTTATAACAATAATTGGCTGGGGCTCCATCCTTAATTTCTCTGAAAGTAGTAAGAAAACATGTGTGAGTAGGTATAGTTGATTTTCCAATAATAAAATCGATTTTTTGGAAATCTTTATTTGATTTCTTAATTTCCTCTCAATGCCTTTACTCAAAATTTGATGGTATTACTCATCAACTTATTGTTATTTAGTCCTGAAAATTTTCCTTCAATAATTTGGATTTTTTAATTTATTTTCAAAGTATACATTAATTGTCAAAACTCTTCCAAACTTCAATGAGAAATCAACGTGATGTAACATTCTTCTGTACCTTCATTTTTACCTCATTTGATATAATGGTCTGAATAAAATTTTTAATCCTAAGTGACTGAAATTATGTAACTTTTTGGACGAGAGTCTAGGCCTGTTTTCACTGGGAGGATAGAGTTTTCTTTTTTGGGTTAAAGACTTCTGAGGATAGCTGAAAATACAAATGTTTACAGCTACTACACTAGGTCATGGAATGATTGACCAAGTAACATGATTTTTGTTGGCTCTGTGTTTATTTTCTTTTGATGATTAGATTTAATATGTATTTTGTGACCCTGTGTGGAAGTGTTTTGCACATTAGATCTTTAACTAGTGTTTTGTGATGCAATTAGGCTTTTCCTGATGTTGCAACGCTTCCCTGTTGAATCAAGAGGAAGAAGGAAAAAATTACAGGAGGTATATCTATAATTGCTTATTTTTGACCTTATTTTTATTCATGTTGATGATATATTTCTTTCTAGGTTGGCTATGTGGCAACTATATGTTTCCTTTGTTTTCTGGTGAGATGCATAATGGTGAGTATGATTTTGTTGTTCAATGCTTTTGTATTTGATTCTCTTTGAGTGGCAACTTTAAGTAAATTGCTTTGTGATTTGCAGATGTGCTTGAATGCGTTTGACAAAGATGCGGACCTTGATGTTCTTGACCATCCCATTCTGAACCTTACGTATTACCTGGTATGTACATGCCTTCTGCACTTAAGAATTATCTTAACTTGCAGCTATAGTATGTAAACTTACTAGTCATGGTTGTTTTTACCAAGGTTTTAAAAAGTGTACACAAATAGTATTGTGCATAGCACATGCAGTAAGCAGGTGCAAATGGGGGGACCCATGCTTAATTTTTTTTTTTTATAAAAAACATTATAGTGATGAAAATGCTAAAATATGCATAACCAAGTGTACCAATCAAGTTATCAAGTCGATAAATCCATATAAAAAGATATGTAATTATATGATGTTTGGCATATAATGGAAGCTGGTAAGTACCTCTTCAACAGTAGGCACTGCCTTCCCTGCCTTCCCTGGGGGCAAGGATAGGAGTGTGTTTAGTGAATCCTTCCCATATAGCTGGCTGTCTATATCAATCTACTATGTAGAACATGTCATTGTGTAACATGTTTATGGTTGGATATACATGAAACAAGATTTAAATTAACAGTTACAGCCTTACAGGTGACCCCAAGGGAAAAAAAATATCATGACCATTTAAAAGAGACAAGGACAAGTAACAATTATGGTTTTTATTTGATTTGGTTTGACCCAAACTTGTTCAAATAAACCACAGTTTCAGTTTTTTTGGATGTCTGCATACATGGCCTTGGAGATCACATATCTGGCTGCATGGTCTGTTTGGTCTGGGCCCACATTTGTAGGCAATCACATATGCTTTTATGTGATGCAATCCCCTCTTAACACCTAAAGGGATACATAGATCACTTTGAAAATCATGATCTATACCCAGATATTGTTACATCTTTTGTTTTTCATGGTGACCTCAAACAGTATTAGCTGTGAATCTGAACCATTTGGAAGTAGTATAAAACAACTGTAACCAACTGCTCATTACTCGCGTTGATTAGTTAACTACAGTTGTCCATTTCATTTTATATGATCATGTTGATAAAAGATTGACTTATATTGATGTGTTTGACATAGTAGTTAATTTTATTGACAAGCACCACATTTTAGTCCGTAACTACCAATTCCGTAACATGAAATTGGGATAAGCTACAAGTTAAGCTTATTACATAACTAAGTAAATGGGCATTTGCTCAAATTAGATTGCTAAAACAGATGATACTTGAAATTGAAATTTTTTTAACACTTTGTCGTCCTAATATTGGTAAATAATTTTGTTTTGACCATGTTAGTGCTTTTTTCATTCTCTTCTCCTAACTATCTTAGTAAGACAATTGAAATTAGCTACAATTTTGATTTTCTATATTTGATTCAATTGGATATGCAGCTCGTGGAAATTCTACCCTCATCTCTTGTCCTCTTCATCCTAAGGAAGCTACCTCCCAAGCGCGGAGTAACTCAGTATCATCCCATTCATTAGTCAGTAGTCTGTGCGTTGTTGTCCCGAAGAATTCAATTCGTACAGAGTATCAACAAAATACTTCCCATGAAGAGGGAAAAAACAAGAACTAAAAACAGATGAAGCTTGCAGACTTGATGATTATATTGCATGAATGGAGTGGAGCCAGTAGATACGCAACGATTCTGTGAAATTTGTTGTGTTTGTTGTACCAGTCATATTTAGATGCATTTACTGGAGTTCTCAAAACATGAATGTTTAAAGTACAAAAGGGTTGAGCATGTGTAATAAGATAATTTCTGCATTAAAAACTGCATACCTGTGATGAGAAGGGAGATTTCTTCTGGGAATTTTGTCTAGAAGGCAAGGTACATGCTTGTGTTCAAGAAATATTAGGATCTCGAGATGCTTATTTTCAAGCAACCTCTATCCATCAGTCAACTGTAAGAATGTTAGGTTCTAGCATTGTTTGTAATTGCCTCAATGATCATGCCAATTTCTTTATGAAATAGAAATAATTGATTGATTTTTCTTTACAGGACGAGCTTTGCCGTAGGTAGACATATTCATGAAAAAGGTCCACATTTGACAGAATAAAGAGAACGAAAAAGTAGATATATGATGATTAAGATGAATCTGAAAGTGTCCGATGACTCGAGCAGCACTTGTATTTTAGAATGAAAAATATGATAAATGCTGTTTTGATATTTTATAAAAGATAGTTTTTTATAAAAAATATATTTTTGTGAATTATAATACGGGTGCCCTATGAGAAAAAATTAAAATTCAAGGATGCATTTGAGAAATCGCTAATTTTTACAAAGAACACCTGGAGAGTTTTTACGGAGCCTCGGGGCCCGCGTAACCGTACGGGGACGACTGCGGCCACTGACGCGTTATGTTCGTACCCGTCGCGGTGGAGTTTGCTTTAAACGCGCTGTGAGGTAAACGTCGCGTCACATCAAGGGTTTCAGTTCCACTGGGCAGGGTCCCACTTCTGTGCCGACGGATATATATCGGGTACGAAGATTTTGAGTACTCGGAAATCGGAGACATCCCAGACGAACGGTCGCGATGACTGTATTCTCTGATTTCAACGGAGGGAGATCGCTTCCTATAAATCTGGGGCGCTTCGATCGCCAAATTACCTTATTTATTTCTCTGCGGAACTTTTGAAGAAGAATCAGTGCAGAAGTGGTGGGTCCCAACGGCGACAACCAATCCAATAACAAGCAAGTTAAAATAGAAGTAGCTCCGAAAAAGGCAAGTCGGTACGGTCGAGGGCTGGCTACACCTACTATGAACAACTCCGCATAGACGAGCTTAGTGCATTCAAATATGGACCGTCCGATATTGGGTGGGGGTTGATCCAGATGTATATAAGGTGCCACCCATATTGAGATTATGGGCGTAGGCGCGTAGCAGGGGAGCTATTTAATTCGTTAATTTGCAAATATTTCTATTTTTTGATGGTATCGTCGTTCGTCCACTGCCCACTCTACTCTCTGCTGTGCCGGGCTCAGAGATTCCTGGAGGGCTCGGGGCGCGGTGTACTCCCATGGCGGCCGCCGCGAACGAGAGCTCTGATCTCGGATGAGTCCTCCTCCCAGCCCCGTTAAGAAATGTGCGTCCTTGACGTTCCCTTCTCCGGCGCCGTTGAAGGTTGTTGCTTGCTCCGATCATTGGTTCCCTCCCGAGAAGGCGTTGCTTGAAGTCATCTAAGGCGTCTGAGCTAAGCTGCCGCCTAGCCTTCGTAATACTTCTACGACTTTGGGCTTTGTTTCGACACTTGAGGAGGTTTTGAAACCCTAGTTTGGAAGCTCTACAGTTGGCATTCTTCTGCCGTCCATGACGTCGCAGTTGAGGTATTGATTTAAGATAGTAAGAAAAACCTGAACCTTTCGGCCATGAGTACTAGCGAGCAAACACCGGAAGGTATTGTCTTTTTATCGCTTTTGTCTTCCACCGTTCTCTCGTCTTAACCCGCCAAGACATCTGATTGTGGTCCTCGCGGTGTCTTATTAGAGTTGGAGAAGAAATGCTTGAATTCAGAGCTCTGGCATGCCTGCGCCGGACCACTTGTGTGTTTGCCGACTGCTGGTACTAGGGTTGTCTACTTTCCTCAGGGTCATAGTGAACAGGTTCAAAATTTGTTTTTTTTTTTTGACATTTTTCTGTTTTTTTCTTCTGGCATGAAATTGATGTCGAATCCTGATTTTTTTAATCAAATAAGGTTGCTGCTTCCACAAACAAGGAAGTGGAAGGACACCTCCCAAATTATCCGAGTTTACCTCCTAAGTTGTTTTGCCAACTTCATAATGTAACAATGCACGTGAGTTCTTACAGCCTAAATAGTTAGTATTTCAAGGCTCATTTCTGGAATGAAAAGTACAATAATTGATGATTATACACATTTTAGGCAGATGCTGACACCGATGAAGTTTATGCACAGATGACTCTGCAACCTTTAAACCTGGTAAATTATATGAGAAGTGCAGTTTTTACCAACCAATTTTGTTTGTTGCCAGAAAATGCTGGGATCTTATTGTCGTTCTCTGCAGCAAGAACAGAAAGATGCCTATTTTCCAATAGAGATGGGTTTACTGAGCAAGCAACCGACAAATTATTTCTGCAAGACTTTAACTGCGAGTGATACTAGCACTCATGGAGGATTTTCTGTTCCTCGTCGAGCAGCTGAGAAAGTGTTTCCTCCACTGGTGCGTTAGGCACAGTATACAAGTTTTTGGGGAAACTTATTGAAAAGGCAAGAGAAATTGAATTAATCATATTTCTACTTCATTGTACCGTAGGATTTCTCACAGCAGCCACCAGCTCAGGAACTTGTTGCTCGTGACCTTCATGATGTTGATTGGAAGTTCAAGCATATCTACCGTGGTAAGTAAAGTGAAATTAATGTTCTTTGTTTACTTGTAGTCAAAGGAAAAAAAATGAATTACTAGGCAAAAAATGAGATACTTATGATGTGTCAGTAACTTGTTATGATAGGACAATTTTCATTTGTAGGGAAATATGTATACAGATTCATGCGGCTTTCCAAATCTCTGAAAATAAATTGCCATCAGTGTTCATGAAAACTACTCAAATAGAACTTAACTATAATTTCTGCATAATTATGGTTCTCTTTGGGGTTACATGATGATCTCTCTCTTGATTGTTTAGCATTCAAGAAGAGGAAGAGAATATTACGAATGATAATTTAGAACTATGATAAGTGACAGAATTGTAATAAAGCCATTGGTTAAATCTGGCAAAAAATGAGGCCTTCTGGAAGCTTGAAATTTAAAAAGAATAAGATAAGGGATAAATGTCCTGGTCCTTCAATCTTTCTGTTATAAATGATCCTGCACATGTTGCATTTTCTGCAAAGAAACTGAAAACCAAGTCACAGTAAAAAAGAGCTCATAGCTATCAAGTGAATATTACAGCGTTATGATTATGCAGGAATTCATAGAAGGATGTGCTCTAATTTTATTTATCCTATCTAAATTCACACTATAACAAACTCTTTGATATATGTGGTTCTCGACAAATATAAGACATTTAAATACAGTCTCTCTTGCTTTCACTAATCCTGTAAGTAATCTGCTTTTACATCCATTTGAATCTGCGGTTCTTATTATACATTATCATGCAGTATGCCATGATCCCATTTGAATCAAAGACATAGATCGACCAACTCAATTAATAAAACATCTGACTTGGAGAGAATTATAGCAGGTAGATAAGTCTATATGAGTCTAGCATGGATCTCTGTCGGGAAAGTTAGCTAGACAAGGCTAAGTAACGAATGAGTACGGTTGAGTTGAGTTATGATTTGAACTTGATATGGCCGGACTTAGATTTTGGTTGAATTGAGTTAGGTTCAACTGTGTTAGAAACAACTTGCGCAAGGTGAGTCAAGGTGGGTTGACTTTGTGTAGCTAAGGTTTACGTAAGTGATGAAAAATTAAGTGGTTGAATCAAATTGAGTTTACTTAAACGGTGAAAATTTTTTGCTAAAGAAATTGCTTAGAACTTTGTTGGTTAGTTGCAGCTAACTTGTCCAAAACTTCCCTTTTCATGTGAAATCCTCCCCTTATAAGCCACAAAGTGAGCGCCTACTCAATTCAAATGCAAGCCTACAAGGAGACAACTTGTCATTGTAAACTCTCTATGTCAATCATGTTGACCTAACACATGCCTGCAAATAGTCGGGCAGGTTAGAGATCCAGACAGATATACAAATTGATCATTGTGATAATGCTTTATTCAAAATAAGTTTAACTTGACTGCACTGCTTGATTATACATTTGGGAAATTGGTTCAGCCCATGGATTGAAATCTCGAGTTGTATTGTGTGATCCCGATCAAAAATTTCGTTCCACCAACAGGCCGGCACAACACCGGCATAGGCGTTCCGGCCGGGAGATGCCTCTAGAGGTGTCACGCGGCCTCGGCGACGTCACTGGAGGCGTCGCCCGGGCCCTGCGACGCCACCGGAGGCGTCGCCCAGGCCTTGCGCGCCCTCGATCGTGTGCGTGGCCTAGACCCGACCACGGGCCGGGTCCAAACCGGACCCGGCCCGGAACCGGCCCGGGTCAACGGGCCCGGTTAACCGTTGACCCGGTTAGCCGGGCCAAACCGTAACCGGCCCGGCAGGATGCCGGGCCGGTTAAGGTTCAGCACATTTGGAACCGGCGAACCGCCGGTTAACCGGCGGGTTGAACCGCCGGTTTGGTTTTTTTAATTTTATAATTTTTTAATACATTTTTATATAAAATATATGTATTTAATTCAATTATAATTTAATTTGGCATTGTTAGGAATCAAACCAGAGACATTCTGAAACACAAACACATATACTTACCACTGTTCTACAACACTTTTTATTATAGGATTAATATAATTATATATATACTATATTTATATTTATTTAATTCATTTTTAATACGCCATTGATGGAGAACCATTCTCACCGGTCAAAGACGTAGACACTCACCATTTACCCCTAATGACTTTTATACATAATTTCAATACGATATTATATATAATATAGTTCCATTTACCCCCAATGACTTTTATACATAATTTCAATACGATATTATATATAATATAGTTATATATTTATTTCAATATATATTATAATACGCGATTGGTGGCGATCGAACCCGAGAGTTCTGTATGAAAAATGGATACAGAGACCACTATACTTCTCTGACGTGAGAGAAAGGAATATGCACCACTAAACTACATCAATTTTTCTCTCTTTTTCAATATTTCTTTTATATACATTTTAAATTTTTAATATAATAATCTCGAACCGTGGCGAACCGTCGCGAACCGTGAACCGAACCGTGAACCGGCGGTTCCGAACCGTGAACCGTAACCGTCTTGAGCGGTTAAGGTTAAGGGTCGACCTGCCATGAACCGTCGAACCGGCGGTTCCGAACCGTCGAACCGGCGGTTCTGAACTGTGGTCGGGTCTAGCGTGGCCGGTCGCAATTTTTATTTTTATTTTTTAAACTTAAGTTTAATAAGATTTTAATAATCAATTCTTAACTATAGTTGGGGATAATTTAAATAGGCTTTATTAAAACTCATAAAATTATCTTATTATTTTTTAAAAATATTTTATTTTAAAATATTTAGATTAAATTTTTTATTTTAGTTAATATATTTTATATTTTAAAAATACCGAAATTATACCGGCATTGTACGATACGGTATCGAAACTGTATCATTTCGGTCCAGGACCGAAACCTCAGTACGGCTTGACATTTTAAACCTTGATTTAACATAATTGGACCTAAATTGGTTGAATTGTTTCTCTATCTTGATTGTTGACCTTAGATTCTTTTGAAGCAACCACAACCTCTTTGAGTTCTTGCTCTCCACAAAATAGAGTTGAAATATAAAGGTCTAATTGGGCCTTCTCCATCATTGATTCTAAGCTCGAAAAGATTTAGGCTAAATTGTATATCTGAACTCTTTATCATGATTTGAAATCTAATACCTTATCAGTCGGAATGGTCAAAACATTTTATATCCTATACATTCATGATTTATCTTAGCATTCTATCTGGATTACATTAATTTTTTGCACTCATTGTTTTTTAATATCCCAACAATTCAATCCATAAAGTATGGGTACCAAAGTCTTATTTTAGTTTCCTTTTAGCCTAGCCATGATTCTACATGCTTTACCAAATTGTTTATGCATTTTATTTATATAGATTTTGAGAAATTAATATTCTTTGTTACACACACATTCTGTCGTGTGACTTTGAGGTCACGGGTTCGAATTGTAAAAATAATCTCTTGCAAAATCAAGATAAGATTATGTACAATATACTTAATGTGGTCCGACTCTTCTCTGAGATTATGCACTGACGAGAACATCATGCACCGGACTGCTTTTTTTTATATACACACATATTACTTCGTTGATACGAGCAATATTCCTCTCTTAGTTCCACAATTCAGAACTACAAAGTACAAACTTTTCTACTAACCTATTATGTTATAGGCATTTAATTTAGGAGAATAAGAAAATTATTGTCGGACACCATAAACACAAGTGCCACAATGGTTGCCAATTCATTTTCTTTTTTAGCTTCAGCATTAATTGAAAATTTATAATATCTTTTTATTTGCGATATTGTGATTGCAGGTCAACCAAAAAGACATTTACTTACTACTGGCTGGAGTGTATTCGTTAGTGCTAAGAGACTAGTTGCTGGCGATTCTGTTCTTTTTATCTGGTTATCATAATTAAAATTTTCCTTCTATTCCTGGGGTTTGAGATCAAAATCCTATCTTGTCTTCCTGGGGTTTGAAATATTATTCTTCTCGCATTTTATTAGGAATGAGCAAAACCAGCTATTGCTGGGAATCAGGCATGCAAATCGACCACAAACTGCGATGCCTTCATTTTTGTCAAGTGACAGCATGCACATAGGGCTTCTTGCTGCTGCGGCTCATGCTGCAGCTACGAACAGTCGCTTTACAGTATTTTATAATCCAAGGTAGTTAAAATAGCTTATACACATCATTTTTCTTTTCTTATGTATGTACTGGTCATTGGAAAAGTCACTGTTGAGTTTTTACATAGGGCAAGTCCATCCGAGTTTGTGATACCACTTTCCAAGTATGTCAAGGCTATTTTCCACACTCATGTTTCCATTGGTATGCGATTCCGAATGCTTTTTGAGACTGAAGAATGCAGTGTTCGCAGGTGAAACTCATGTATCTTAGCATTTTCTTATAAGTACCATAAAAATATCCTGATATCCTTCCCATTAGTTGATAACCGTTTGCTAGAAATTTTTCTAACTTAAATTTGTACTGAGCAAAGGTACATGGGAACAATTACTGGCATTAGTGATTTGGATCCTGTGCAGTGGCCAAATTCTCATTGGAGGTCAGTGAAGGTAAATCATATGCTGTTCTTGCTATTTATTATGTAAAGATTATTGATGTTTTTGCTGGCTTTACTGTATCTTTGTGCATATTCATGCGAAGGATGAAATCTACAGTTATGAACTGTTATTTGTGTTCTCTTTTGATTAGTTTATGAACAAGCTCCTGATTTTCTTCAAGTTTATTTACTGCGGTTTCATGTTTTTATTTAATGTTTTACTGCTGCATACTGATCAATCTCTTGAAGCGTTAAGTTTCTCTAGGTTTTTCTTTCACTAAATGTGAATTCCAAATTTTAGCTGTAATGACTACTGACTTTGCACTCGAGGTGTGAAGAATAACTATTGGCTTCTGGTTTCTCACATCTTATCATCAACTATTCTGTAGATTACAATACAGAGTTTCCAACAAAAATAAAAAAAGAAATCTTCAGGTTGGTCTGTGATTTTATGACACTTTGGTTGATTGTCATCTCTTGTTTTCCCCTCAAATCACTTCAAGCATTCTTTGCCTTATAAATGTCAGAAAATCATATTTCTATGTTTAGATTGACTCAATCAGACAATTGGATAAAGTTTGCATATTCCAACTACTAAAATACAAGCTACAAACATATCTAAAACTCATTCTAATCCTTTTTTCACGTGGAGTTGGACTCTTAATTATTAGTCTTCTCTTTTTAAAAGAAGGGACAGAAAGTGGGGAAGTAAGAAATGTTAAAAGGGAAAAGAGTGGTAGAAGAGAAATGCTAGAGTGATTTCCTTGTGTTGCTTCCTCAAAAGGAAAGAGATATATTAGCCTACCTATTTTTCACTATTCCCTTGATCTATACAAATATTATTTTCTTATTTTTGGATTTTTTGGGGGCATAGCCAGCATTTGTCATCTGCTGTCTGTGCGAAACAATTTGCGAGATTGAAGAGAATCAATTCTCTCTGGGTCCTTTTCCCTTTCCCCATTTCTCTCCAAGGAAATGAGGAGAAAAGTGGGTATCACGACACTTTTACTTACCTCTTTTCCATCCGTCATAATGTTAATCTTCCAATACCTAGAAATTGTCCCAATCAGTCTGAAATTGATTCACATTTTGAGATCCTACCAAACATCCTCTTTGGTCGAGGGATGTTTATGTACTTATAATGCTGCCTTACCTAGCGGACAAGTACTTCAACTTCTTTGCTCTTTAATTTGTCCATGAATGCATCATCTGTGTGCCATCACTTTATCATCTTGTCGTCATGTTGTATGAAGGGTGTATTAATTGGATCTTCATTGTGCTTCTTCGAATTGTCTTGGAAAGTTGGCCTATATAGCCACATGATATTTATAGACGCCCAAGGAAATTATTATGAAATATCTTCATGACCAACTTTCTTACATTGGGCTTTAACCATTTAAACTATAATCACTAAGCTGAAAAATTGTATATTTCAATAGTTCAATTGATCTTCTGAGAAAAACAAGCTCATTATAAAAAATATAAATGCTAAATAGAATTGTCATATTTAGTTGGATTGATACTACCTCAATATTGTTCATAAAACCATTTCATAGAAGTTCAGTGATATCTTCCTTTTATAAAGATAATCAACTTTGTTTTTTGAATAATTCAAATGTCTTCTAGTTCTATTGTACTATTTTGCCAATTGAGTCACAGACATGTGAACAGTTCACACAGTGGTGACAGAGGATGTAACTTTGCACAAATTTTTTCATCCTTATGATTCACATTGTTGAATCAAGTGTTTGTTCAACTGTTACATTCACATTACTTGGAGCATGTATGAAGTGCTCATCAGTAGCTAGATTGAAGCATCTAACAACATTGAACAATAGAATTAATGAAGTATGCCATTAATATAAAATTGTAAAATAAAAACTGAAAATAAAAGGGTAAATGATTATTTCACTTGCTAATTGAATATCTTTTGGCATTTATGATTTACTTCTTTCAAACATTATGTCAATGTAAGATCAGAATTTGCTTGGGAATTGCAGTATGGACTTAACTTTCCCTTAGGATACATGGATGCCTTATTAGATATAGCTTATATGTGGTTCTTCATACATAAATTTATAGTGAAACAAAAACTTTGATATTTGCTACAAAAAGTGATGTACACTTTTGTTGACTGATTGTTCTGAGATATTAAATAAAGATTATGCGTTTTTTTATTCAGTGGCTGTTGTTGAAGTGATATACCATTCTAGTAATTGCAGGTTGGATGGGATGAATCTACAGCAGCTGAGAGGCAGCTGAGGGTGTCATTGTGGGAAATTGAACCTGTGACAACCTTACCCATGTATCCATCTTTATTTCCACTCAAGTTCAAGCGTCCCTGGAATCTTGGAGTTCCTCATGGTAATTTGCCATTTCCACAGCTATATGTAATCTCCATTATATGATGTGGATATTTCACTATGTTTCAACCAAATTATAACTTGGAAGCTTACCAGTACAAATAGCAACAATAGTGCTCTCATTGCTAAAGCTATTGTCATTGAGACAGACTGATGTTTTTGTTAGAAATATAAAATTTTTAAATATATTAGTTTTTCTAGATATGAATATGAATGAGTAGAATGCATCCATCTTATCTAGAAAATACATCTGTTGTATCTAGAAACTAGAATACATTCATCATACGTAGAGTCTAGAAAATTAATGTTCATTAATCTAGAGGAGAGTCTAGATTTTCCTCTTGTATCTATAAATACCCCTTATAGTTGGCATCTGAGATATAGAGAAAAACTATATCATCTTCCTCTCACTCAAATATTTCCTCTTCCTCTCTAACAGTTTTAGCTATGAATCATGTAAACTAGGAGAGTGCTATTAATAAATTAATTCAATGCGTATAAAATTTATCAGATAATTTTGCCACATTCTATTCTTAATGTGCATCTTTTCTAAATTCCAGATACCAAAGAGGATGAGCTAAATGCTCTGAGGTGGCCACATGTTGGGGCTGGCAATCAAGGTTTGCAGTCTTACAGCCCCCAATCACATGGTATGGGCTCATGGTTGCAGCAGAGGCACGACCCTTTGTTACTAGGGAGTGATATCAATCAGTACCAAGCTATGGCTGCTACTGCTTTGGAGGACATACGAGGGGTTGACGCTCTGAAGCAACAATTGATAGGAAATCAACAAGCATTTCAGTTTGTTCAGCAACCCTCTTCATCTACCCATTTGCTGCCAATTCAAGATTTTCAGTTGGCTCTGCAACACCATCTATTCAGCTCACAATCACAATGGTTATTGGAGAACCAACCAAATTCTGGACCACACCAGCATGTGCAGCAATTACCTAATGAACAGCAAAAGGCTCAGGCTCAACAAACACACGTCTGTTCAGAAACATTTCAAATGTGTACCAATCATGTGCAGCGACAGTCAAGTCTGCCATCCCTATTTCATGAAAGATCAAGCTTTCCAGATCCAAACTTAGTTTTGTCATCCAATGCTCCATCAAGTTCTGTCCAGGGTATCTTAGGATGTTACCCTGAAGCAAACACCAACATATGGAGTTCTTCCCATCTTGGTCGTCCCATGATTAGTCAGCAACCATTGGGATCAAAACAAACTATGCCTCAGGCAACTCCTTTTGATACTGGACTTCTGTTTCCTTTATTTGTGGAAACAGATAATTCCAATTGTATTCAAAGTTCTCATGCTACCCAGAATCAAACCCTGTTTAGGGTTGGCAAGGATCCCTCCTCTCTTCTCTATATTGCAGCTCCTGACTTTTCTGTGAATGCAACTGTTAGTGATTCATCTAGCAATGCATACATTGCTTCAAGTATTCAAAACTCTCTCTATGGGTATTTGGATGAATCTTCCAAATTGCTGAAAAATTCAGGAGAGATTGGTTCACAGTCCCAAACATTTGTTAAGGTCAGAATAAAGTGTATGTAATATTTCATTAGGTTTGATATCTTAAATGTTCAGACTTCATGCAGGTCTGTAAGTCCGGATCAGTTGGAAGGTCCTTGGACATATCCCGGTTCAGCAACTATGATGAACTGCGTGTGGAACTGGGTCATATGTTTGGCATTGAGGGTCTATTTGAAGATCCTCGTAGATCAGGCTGGCAGCTTGTATTTGTTGACAGGGAGAATGATGTGCTTCTCCTTGGAGACGACCCCTGGGAGTAAGAATTCATTCTAAGCATATATAATTTTCAAAATAGAATCAAGAGTAATTATTGCATTTGCCACTTTATACTTGTGTCATTTAACAACCGGTTGAGTTTATTGATTTACCCATGGAATTTGCATGTTATGTTGAGATCCCTTAGAACATATTCATCAAACAGGCTCAAACACTGATTAAGCGCTTGCTTTCTATGTGCCTTTTCTATTTTATGCTGTTATCTCTAGCTGTACTGTAATATTCATAAGTGAAGTGATCGTCATGTTATGTGCAATTACTTCTTTGATGGACTTCTTAACTGATATCATGAAGGAAAAATACATGTTAATTACAAATTTGTGTGACTTGTAGCATATTGATACCTGCTTGCATGGAACAATGTAAGATTGACTTAAATGCCATACTCAGATGACTGTCAAAGTTTGATTCTGAGATCTTGAATATGCATCGACACTCTATTCCTTATGCCTAAACTGGTCCAGCTTAAATTTTAATTTGTACTCCATGCTTTGTTGCTTAAATACCTTCTTTTGGCTTTAAATGCAGATCCTTTGTGAATAATGTCTGGTATATCAAGATACTTTCACCAGAAGATGTGCAAAAGATGGGAAAACAAGGGGATGACTCCTAGGTATTTGAAAATTGAAATTCTTTACTATCTAATTTATTATTATTATTATTATTTGGTTGATAGAAATGTTATAAAAAATATAGAAGAGATATTTTTGAATGTGAAAATATCTGATTGGCCTACCTGCCTGATTGGCCTGATCAGTCTGACCGGCCCAACTGGCTCGTCCGACCTCAGTGACCGATCTGGTTTAACTAGAATTTGCTTTCCTGCCCGCCTAAGCTGACCAGCCCATCCACCCATTAGCTCCTCCAACTTATTTAATTAATTTGTTCATACCTTCTTTCACTTGCAAACTTGTCTCCATTTTTGTATTATTTTCTATTTCATTGTTGTTTTTCTTCATCAACAAAGAGATTTTTTTTTTTTTTTTGTTTTTTTTTGTATCAATAAGTTTTATAAAATTGTCTTGGGTAATCATGTCATCTCTCCAGGTTTCTCATATGCACATTCGAAGAGGTTCTCTGATTAGAACAGAACGTCACAAAATATTCCCCGGAGAATAAGCATGACGAACCATATTTTTCTCTCCTTATTATGCGAGTTGAGTTGTAATCTGCTCAAAACTTGGATATTATAATTATGATCTGAACTCTGAAGTTTTAGCTTTCCAGTCCGTCGATCATTCTTATAAGGATCGATGATTCTAGTATGGTACTGCTTGCAGATCAAGATAAGATATTATTAATCTAGCTACCTTGGCAAATGTTTGTTCAGTACATTGTATCTGTTTGCCGAGCTGAGCCTTTTGTTGATTAACTCTCTGAGATGTCAAGTTAATTACGTTGCTAATGTATTAGTTAATAGTTACAATGTACTTATGTTAATCTCGTGTTAATAACCCAGTAAACTATATATCACATGCATGTCTTTTAGATAAGAAAAAGTTTCATTTTCATTTCCATTTCTTCGTGTATTATTTAATTTATTTCCATCAATATCCTTAAAGCAACGGTCAATCACTCAATCCACTAATGCATGACCGATTGGGTGAAATAATAATTAATAAAAGATATATATATATCGTTAAATATATATATATATATAATGGTGTGTCGATCTTCCGAGGCGATGGACGATATTAAGACGGGGCGGCAGCGGCAACGGCGATGGATCGGAATAGTAAATAATATTATTTATTATTTATTTTTTGATTTATGATTAAAATTTAAATTTTTTAAAAGATTTATAAATTAGATTATAGTATTAAATATAAAAAAAATTAAAATGAAATTTTTTTTATATTTTTTTATTTAAGATGTTTTTTAGAGTTTAAAAGTTAGATAATATTAAATATAAAAATATAAAATAATATTATTTATTATTTCAGACATTTGGAATTTTTTTAAGTTCTTTGATTTTGATATTCGGTCGCACATTTTAAAACGTGTAGAATAACACTCATATATATATATTTGAAAGGAAATTAGAGCAGAAAGAAAACTATTTTATTTAATTTTCTTCTTGCAAAAGACAACTGTGCCAAATATATTAATTATTTCCTTTCCTTTTCAATCGAGTAAGCCTCCTTTGAGTTTATTCTGCTAATTAATTACCAAAATGATTTTATTTAAATTATTAATGGCCATTTATTTGATTTTGAGATATTATAAAGAAAATATGTTTTATTGGAGTTATTCTAAAAATCTAGAATAGATCGGTCCGAAGCGGTTCAGATTCCGGTTCGGTCTGGTTGAAACAGCATACGGTCGGTCGAAGACGACTGAAGAACCCCCATGATTCATTTGTTTTTTTTTTCTATATATATAGCCGTTACTTTCTCCATTTCTCCTCACAGTGCAACTCAAGCCTCAGCGAGGAAGGAGAAAAACCTTGCCATATCTGGCGCCGTCTGCCTTCCATTGTAGCACCAATCCCCTATTTATCGCAGGAGAATCGTCCATGCCTTCCCCTCATCGACCTTCGAAGGTGAAGGAGGATCAGGTTTATAGTCGCGAGGGGAACTGAAGAGAAAAAAGGATTGTGGTAGAGGAGGTTCATTTCTTGTTTCGGTATGGCCGGAGAAGCAGGTGGAGTGGAATCGAGGGAGCTCGACCGGACTCCGACGTGGGCGGTTGCAATCGTGTGCGCCGTTATCATTCTCATCTCCATCCTGCTGGAGAAGGGGCTTCATCACATTGGAGAGGTGAAACGAAAAAAAAAATTTAGCGTATTTATTCCCCCACTTTTCTTTATCGTTTATTATTTTAGTTCGTTTATAGATTTTCAAGATCGGTCTGTTATCAAGATTCCAACTTTAGCTTCCGTCGTGATCCTGTGTTTGTTTTAGGAGCTCAAACAATCCTCTTTTTGGGCATTAATTTAACATCGTCTCTTGGGAGGTTGGAGAATGAAATACAGTAAATTTAATCATTTAGTCGATTTTCCTTTGCACCATGGATGTAAGGGTTCTAAGGGAAGGATTTGTTTGCAAGATCCAAACTGTCCTTTTTATGCGTCATCATATCCATTGATTTTAGGAATTATGTAATTTAGCATGTCTAACTCTCGGTGCATCTTTGATATATGGAATTCTGTAGTTTTGCAAGTTCTGAAGATTGTTCTATTATGTTTGGAACTCTGTGCTATTCATGTCTAGTAAGAGGAGGATGGTTGAAAAGCGTCTAAAGGTTTGCTTGTAGTTTTCTTTAGTCAATTAGAAATTAGGACATGTCAAACCTAGTAAAATGAAAGGCCATGCTATCCATTATTATCTTTAACCATTTCATCTTATTGCGAGTTTCTCAACCCTAGTAACTATCTCACAGGTGTACATGTCTTCTACTTTAACTGGCTGCATAATTTTACTTTACCTCATTGGCTGCATAAGTTGAGGTTGATTTGTACTAGGTAGACGAATAAGTTAAACTCAGATTTGTTGGAGCCAAAGTATCAGCCAACTGATGATGGGTTTTAGTCGGCTGATAGTTAAGTCAACTAGGTAGTCAACTCAGGTTGGGTTGCTAATGAATAGAATGCTTCTGTTTGTGAGTGAGTTGACTAAGTAGTTGACTAATGCATGACTAGTCGATTGATAAGGGATAATAGTCAATTAATGCTATATATAGATGGAAAGCAGAAAAGGGTCGTTGATAAAAAAGTCACACAACAATAGTTGACTACAAGATATCAGTCTTCTCATGTGTGTTCCAATCGACTGATTGGTGAATAATTCCAGAAATAGCAAGCAGCCTATAAAAGGAGCAAAGCTTGGGGATTTTTGAAACTCGGTTGTTGGGAGAATGTTGCTGCATTCCTAAATCTTCTCTAAGCAATTCAAGTGAAAGAAGTAAACAAAAAGAAAAGCTTTGTTGTTGCAATCTCTTCATAGAATTAAATTTTGTTTTTGGTTATCTTTTATATCCTTCTTTTATTTTCTATAAGCATAAAAGTATTGTAAGAGGTTTTTCTTGTCTAATATTCTTCCTCCAAGTCTTCTAATTTTTGAGCTTCTCTGTATGTAATTCATTTCACTATCTAGAAAATATTAAATTCTAATGTTCTATTTATGGTTTTATACAGTGGTTGTCTAGGAAGAACAAAAAGGCATTGTTTGAAGCTCTGGAGAAGGTTAAATGTGGTAAGTTATAAACTTGCATTTATATGTTTTCACAGCTATGAATTTTATTCAGAATGAAAGTTTGCTTGTATGTTTGTCTTGATTCTACTAGTATGACCCTTGGTTAAAGACTTGAAAATCACTAACACTGATTATTTGTTGCGATTTGCAGAATTGATGATTCTTGGTTTCATTTCTTTACTACTGACGTTTGGGCAGACTTACATATCCAAAATCTGCATACTGGACAGTGTTGCAGATACCATGTTGCCATGCTCAATCAAAACAACTGAAGGCACAACAGAAGGAACTAGTAGAGAACACCGCAGGAGACTCTTGCAAAATGTTCTCATTAATCAGAATATGAAACGAAGGATACTAGCTGCTGGATCAATTGAGTCATGTCCTACGGTAATCAAATGTTGGCTAGGCACATCATTCTCAATTGTATCAGATCTTGTACAAGCTGTTTAGCATTTTACATATTTGAATTACATAGCTAAGTCTTTCCTCTACATTGTGCAAGTTGTGCATTTAAATTTTCTTTACATCAGTGTTACTTCATTAGTCAGAATTATATAGCTTATAGTTTTCATGTCACTCGGTGCAAGTATAAGATAGGAGTACCAATCTAGATGTTCAACGAACTAAGAATGCTAGGACAAGGAGATTTAGGAGCCCACACTTGGGATATTCATGTTTGTGTCATTGTGTCTCGATATAGATATGGGGGCAGACGACCAGTCTGAGAAATTAAGAATTTTGCCTGCGACAATTCATGCTATATTAATATATTCTTTCTGTCACTGCATTTTCTCCTATATCTGATATGATGAGATCTTAAACAGATATTCTATCTGCACCTCCCTAGGTAAAAAATTATTAGGAACCTATGTACTTTGCTGATGTGATTGTCAGACCATGAAACTCATTATATCGAACTGGCTAATGGCTAAACACATAACTGTAACAAGCCCTATGGCAATCACGTCAGCAACCTTTCAGTAGCCTGATAGATGGGCTCCCTGCTTATGGAAGACATTCAGAATTTGCTTAATGATGTCCATGATAACTGTCCCCAATAAAACCACATTGGTTTTGAGAGCTATCTTTTATGTTCCTTTCCAGCTGTACTATGAAATGATTTATGATTAATTCAAGCGTACATTGCCCTTGTTGAGGTCTTTCTTTCATCGTGGTTCTACAGGGAAAAGTGCCACTTATTTCGGTGAATGGAATACATCAGTTGCACATCTTCATTTTTTTCTTGGCTGTGTTTCATGTAGCAAGCAGTGCTTTTACAATGGCTCTTGGAAGAGCTAAGGTTGGTTAGGATTCCAATTATGTCTATTTTCTGAAGTCAATCATGAGATAACAATTGATTACCATTGGCCTGAATAATACTGCATTCGGTTTTAACTGAAAATTTTATTTATATCAGATGCGTGCATGGAAGGTGTGGGAAAGTGAGACCTCATCTTCTGAGTATGAATTTTCCAACGGTATGCTTTGCTCTTAAAAGTTTTATTTATTCACTAACATCACTCTCCATTCTCTCTGCAAGTAGAGACTCCACGTGAATGGATTTTGAGCTAAGCTCACAATTTACTATTGAAGTTGCTAGTGCTGTGTGCACAATTTCATTTACATGCTTTTTAGTACAATTAGTCTTTTCAAGACATCGTTTTTCAACTGCAGCATGGTTGAGTTGTTCCCTGACCAATTCATCATTTCCTAGCTAGTTGATGCCTGATTTCTAGAGCAGTACTGTATATTTCCATTATTTTTGCAGCCTAAGTTAGCAAGTTTCATAGATGGAAATGAACATGATATATAAATATTGAAATGAGGATACATTTTCATGTTTCTTCACTATATACTTCTTTGTTAATTAGTGCATTCATTTGTGAAATTCGCAGATCCATCAAGATTCAGATTTACTCATGAGACATCATTTGTGAGACAACATTCAAGTATCTGGAATAGAACCCCAATCTTGTTCTACTTTGTAAGTTGATTAGAATTGTCCCTGGTTCATCATTCTATATTAGTAATTAAATATTGCTTGTGAGCCTATATATGTTTGTTGCACAATTGTCCCCACCACCTGCCGATAATCTTTATCTACTTAAAGGGATTTAATCAAACTGCTTACTTTGCAATCGAAATCTATAAATAGAAGGCCAATTCTCATTTATGGTTGAAATGAAGATTGTTGATACTTGAGATTTCTAAAGGGAGAAGAGACAACTAACTTTCCATTATTATATCCTTTTTATGCTGTTTTTCTAAATGCTTTCACCCTATGCAGGTATGCTTTTTTAAACAATTTTTCAGGTCTGTCCGTAAAGCAGATTACTTAGCACTACGCCATGGGTTTATCAATGTAAGTTTCAGCAATAGGTGCATTCCAATATTTTTTTGTTCAAATCAAGTAGTTTACTGATGTTTCACATTTTTAGACTCATCTGGCTCCGAGAAGTAAGTTTAACTTCCAAAAATACATAAAAAGGACTTTGGAGGATGACTTTAAAATAGTAGTGAGCATCAGGTATTGATGAGCATACTCCTACAACAACTTTTATTACACAATTTTGTATGGTTATGTTTGAAATTCTTCTCGTCCAAATAGTTACTCCAAAGACAATAAAAAGTTCCAATTAATCTACCGATTATAGTAGGTTAAAAATAATCCATAAATTTTGGGATATGATAGTCAAATTTGATTCTCTTTTGTAATTAAACTTTAGCTTTAATTATGGTAGCCTTTTCAACATCTTATGTCAATCCACATAAACTTTTAGTTTAAAAATCCAGAAATACTTCTATATTCAGCTTAAGTCCCCTTTCTTAGAAGGTTTTCTGCAGGAAGAGTTTCTCAGATTTTGTTTTTCTATGTTGATTTGTATTCCTTTTGTTCATTTGTTGTTTATTTGTTGCCAACAGTCCTGTCTTATGGGTTTCTGCTGTGATTGTTCTACTTCTTAACGTTCATGGTGAGTGTAGAAATTGATCCAACTCATCATATTGAGAAAAATCAGATAAAGTTTTTTACTAATTTGTTACTTTTCTCAGGATGGGAGGAACTCTTCTGGGCATCACTACTTCCCCTAGTTGTAAGATCCAAACCTCATTGGTGTTATGGAATCGTTTCATCTCGTGAAATTGCTGATCATTTTTTGATGGTGTGGTAGATAATTCTGGCAGTCGGAATGAAGCTACAAGCAATCATCTCAAGGATGGCTATCGAAATTCAAGAGAGACATGCAGTTGTCCAAGGGATTCCTCTGGTGCAACTCAGTGACCGTCACTTTTGGTTTGGACATCCACAATTTGTTCTCTTCCTCATCCATTTCGCACTATTTCAGGTTTATCGTCGAAGAATTTTAACTTACCTCAGTAATTTTATATCTTCAGTCACCACATAATTGGATAAATATTCAACATAAATTTAACTCTTCATTGTTTCTACATGCTTTGCAGAATGCACTCCAGATCACATACTTTTTTTGGATATGGGTAACTGGCCTACGTACTTGTTCATTCATGGCAAAAACTATCATTCGTTTTATTGGTAATCTATCCTTATAATTGTTTTCTGATTTCCTATTTTTGCAGTATGAGTTTGGATTGAAATCATGTTTCCATGATAACTTTGGGTTCATTATTGCGAGAGTTGGCATTGGGTGAGTTCATTTTCTTTTCCAAGACTATTTTATCATCTTGTTTTAAGGTTCAAGTTCTTCGTTCTACAGCCATACATAGTTCAGATTAAGAAAATCTAAGAACTTGTAAGGGGAAAAAAAATAGACAAGATCAAGATACCATAAACACAAAAAATAACAAGGTTTACACAAAGTGGTTGTGCCCATGGTCCATGGAAGGAGAAGAATCCACCAATCAAATCTAGAAGCAACAAGGAGATGCCCAAGCTTAGCCTCCCTTCTTTCTCCCAAAGAACTGTTTCAAGTTAAGAATGCTCTAACTCCAAAGAAACACTGAGCAATTGTTCGAAACTTGTTAGGTTATGGTTGCTTCTTTACCCAAATATTTAAGATAAGTCCAGAGAGGTCTCCAAATGGTGAATTATGCAGAATTCAACTGCAAGCCAATCTTGTTTTCTTGTTACTTAAGCTTTCTGTTTAATTGTTTGTGTGCAGAGTGGGAGGACAAGTCTTGTGTTGCTATATCACACTTCCTCTTTATGCACTTGTATCTCAGGTATAGATTTTATGATCTTTCATCGTCAAATATTATTTAGTTTCAAATAAGTTTCTTCCACTCTACCTGAAAAATAAAATTCATACTAATATTCAACTTTGTAAAACTTGTATTGCTATGATTTCATTCTTTTCCTAATCAACTTTCCATTTCCACAGATGGGTACACACATGAAGAGGTCCATATTCGATGAACAGACTTCAAAGGCACTCAAGAAATGGCATCAAGCTGTGAAGAGAAAACATGAGAAAAGAAGCTTTCATGCTTCGTCTGCTGGCGAACAAAACCCACAGGCGTCTCCTCTTCACCCTATACAGAGGAGTATAACTACAGGGCACATCAGTGCAACATTCACCTCTTCAACAAGAAGGAATGTCACAGACCATTATGATTCAGATACAGAAGTTCAAATGTCAACCTTGTTGGAAAATGACAGACAAGAATATGGGCATGCCAAACAACAGTTGCACATAGAAGAGGAAACAGAAGAAGATGAATTCTCATTCTCAAAGCTTTCTATTCAAGATAGAGGAAAACCATAATGCTCAGATATGTTTCTCTGACTCTCCTCAAATCAGTCCTGTAACTATTATTGTTATTTCAGATAGAGGGAAACCATAAATCTGAGATATGTTCCTCTATTATTGTTATTTTTGCATAAATATGCTCATCGAGATGTATATTAGCTATCATAAGTTTCCCCATTGGATAACTGTGATTTGAGTTCTATTCAATAGCATGATTTCAGACAAGGATGATATAAATAGAGGAATCAGTTGTTATTTTCCTCTATAACTTGTTTTTAGTCTTTGCAACTGTGTTCTAGCTTCAGCTGTAAAATCTTTTTGCAAATCATGATCTTCTTATAATATGTTTGTACTTCTTAATTCTACCTCAAGACATGGATGCACCCGTAGTTACAGAACTAATATGTTTGGCACATTCAGAAACAGAACACAACATGCACTTTCAGGGGTTACTGAATGCAGAAACTGAATGGCTTGGGAATGTAATCGTGGTAAATGTAAAATAGATTGACATGCCACATTGTTCCATAAAAGAGAGGTCATTGGGGGAAAATGAAATATACAACACACGAAAATGATGAAGTTGATCATATTAACTATATATTGTTTTGCTACAGTTGGAAATTTGATAGGACCAAAAGTATAGGAAGCAATTAATGCAAAGTTAAAAGGAGACTATACACATAAGCACAATCACACTGAGGGATGTGATCCGTAAAGAAAAATATTAGCATCCACTGAGATAAATCAGTAGACTTCCACATTCCATTGTTCTGCTTTCTTCAACTCCTTTTTGTAAGTTATCCAGTCAATACCTGCAAATTGTGACAGATTTAACTATCTTTGAGTTTGTTTTTCTTCATTTTTGGCATAAATTTGTGAGTAAAATATTCAGCATTTTACCATCCTTGGCAGCTAAATCCAACATAATGTCGTCGATCCCCTTCTCCATTCCTTTCAGTCCACACATGTAGACATAAGTGTTGTCTTTCTTGAGCAACTCCCACAACTCGTTCGCATACTGTGCCATGCGAGTTTGGATGTACATTTTCTCGCCTTTCTCATTTGTCTGCTCTCTGCTCACTGCATAGTCCACTCGGAAATTCTCCGGTGCCTTCTCCTCCATCTTGGCAAACTCCTGATCATAGATCATAAAGAAGAAACTAGCTATTTTGTCAAATATGCTCTCAAACACTAATGATTTAAAACTTATTTGAATGGAAATGGTAACTGCAAACTCACATCCTTGTAGAGCAATGAGCTGCTTGTGGGAACTCCCAGGAAGAGCCATGCAAGTCCATTGAACTATATCATGGTTTTTGCAAATTTCATTAATCATCAAGATGAAGAACATAAACTTTTTGTCAAAGTTTTGGAAGGCATTTTAAATTGTTTCCAATAAGATAAACTTAATTTACAATCTTAAACATAAAACAAAGTAATGTTTTTTGGTAAAGGTATAAATCAACAATTTGTTTCTAATTCCTTAGAGTTGAACAATACCTTGTAATCTTGATGCTTCTCAAAGAACATTTTCCACAAGAAAGACCTGAAAGGAGCAATCCCAGTTCCAGTGGCAAGCTGACATGAACGTTTCATCAAACAACACAAGAGAAACTAACTCAAGAAAACAAAAGATAAGTTTATATGGAACAAATTCTACCATTATTAATGTCGCATTAGGATCTTTGGGCATTAGCATTTCTTTCCCAACTGGTCCTGTGACCTTCACTTCAGCACCAGGCTTCAAGTCACCTGATCGGTTCATTGCACATATTTACAACATTAAAAAAAAAAGTGCCACAAATATTTTTGTCAAAAAAATTACATAAGAAATTTGAGCAGACTCCTTTGACAATCTCCCCTTGATCATTCGTATAAACAAGCCGTTTTACACAGAGAGAAACCTACAAACGCAGGTAGAAATTTAGAGCTCGATTCCATTTTTTAGTTTTCGAGTTAAAAAACTTTCACTAGAACTTACAGTCTTGGAATCACCAAAGTCTCCAAGAGCACTGCTGGCAATCGAGTACAATCTCAACTTGTGTGGCTTTCCATTCTTGTCAACCCCGTCGGGGATAACTCCAATGGATTGCCCTTCTCTGTAGGGAATCTCCCCTGCATGTTCGCATCTGATTCTTAGGATCAGCTACCAACTCGAAAGCCACAACTTTAACAATTATTTATTTATTCATATTTTGTTTCTATTCACTTTGATGCAATCCTAATTTGTCAGTCTAATCATTTTTAGCGATATGCATAGAGAGAGATAGAGAGATAATTAAGTTTAAGCTTTACCGTCTGTCGTGAAGAGCATGTGCCAAGTCTCGCCGGGAGCATCATCGCCGGTGATCTTGGTGTTGAGGAGGCAGGTGCTGATGTAGGGATCCTTGGGCTTATACTTGTTGGTCACCACTCCCTCGTCTTGCTTCTTCGAGACCTTCACCGGCTTCGCGGGCGCTGCTTCTGTTGTCACCTGAGCTCGCACAGCTACAGAGGCATGCTTCCTCACCACGCCTCTTCTCTTAGAGTACCAGCACGCCTTCACAGTCAATCAGGAACTTGAACATAAATAGGTTCTGGGTTAGAAGTCGACCATGAACACTGCAAACAGTACCTTGTGGAAGCTGGTGATCCTGTCGAGAGAGTCAGGATAGATGGAGGCAGAGGATGAGGATTTGGAGGAAGAAGAAGAAGGGAGGGAGAGCGCAGCAGTCAGAGCAGCAGAAGCCATGGCAGCAAATGGGAGTGGATGTTGGTGTGAATGAATATCGAGCAGCAACAAGTGAAGGAAAACAGAGGCGACAGGATAGGGAGATTTTCAATGGTTGCCGTAGATTTGGATGAGATGAGAAGGAAGTGGTGCTCGTTAGCTATATATATATATATATATATATATATAAAGACGGCTTCATTTGGATTATATTTGTTACGTTAGATCCGCAAAATCTAACGCCAAACCGCGCCATGCCGTGGATTCTCTTCTCTTTTGCAAAAAGTGGAATCCGTCACTTTAGCAATTTTACACGATCGATTCCATGATCATCTATGAGGAGGTAAATCGAAAAACTACAATTGGCCACGACGCAGAAGGATATTGCCTGACTTCGCCAGGATTCAAACCCTTGCCCTCTCATGCCGTGGATTCTCGTCGGATACGACGGCTCCAATTTCAAAAATTCAACTGCCGACGTGGCATCTCCTGTTCTTCTCTGTCCCATTTTTGCCATTCGCTTCCAAATCCGTGGTCCTTTCTCTTCTTCTTAATGTATGTTCAGTAGTAGCTCGTGAGAGATGGTCGTGGGACCGATCTCTTGTTAAGGTGGCAGATCCACCTTTTACAGAAGAGTAGTAGCTCGTGAGAGGCGAGATTAGAGATTGAGGAAAGCAGCTTCTTTTGATTCCGGAAGATTCAACGAGTAATTTTCTTTAGATCACTCAAGTCAATCGTTGTCGCGGAAAATAATAAAAGTAAAAGCTTTCTTTCTGTCAGTAATCAGAATCTTCTGCGGATTTGATAAGTTTAAATGAAAGGTGAAGATATTACTTGCTAATTAAATCCTGCTTGAGATACGTTGTGAGAAATTGTATAACCAGGAGCAACAAGGAAGCACGGACAGATTACTAGTGTTATCAAACCGGGCGTTTGATTCTTTTCTAGAGATGGTTTACTCGACAGCAGTATAGATTTTGATTGAAGGAGTAATTTGCAAGTCTTTTCCTTTATACATGATCTTATTAAACCAGCAGCAACATTCTTTTTTGGTTACGAGTATCAATTGCATCTAAGAGACTTCCAAACCTCTACATTTTGATGGTATTACTTTTGCATTGACATCCATGCAATCTGATGATGTACTTTACAGGAGTTCAAATTACATCCATGCAATCTAATAATGGATGGCCTTCACAGCTCAAAAGAATTGTAATTCATATCTTACAAAATAAATCACATTTCATAATCGAAATGATCAACCTCCAACTTATTTTAGAAAGTAAATCCTATTCCGATAGAGGGAGGTTTCATTCTCATAAAGTACTTACCACCTCTTTTTCCAAATGATAAAGACACAAGAACAAGGAACCCGAACTGAAGTAGCTCATGTTTTTAGTCTACGTTAGTCCTGTAATCAAGATTCCGGCAACTCGTTTTCAAGTTGCTAGAGACCTGCTATTTCCAGAAAATCAACTCATAGGAACAGACCCTATAGCTCATCTATATTTTCCAAGAGTAAGGATTAAATCTCATCAAAAGGAATGAATACCTGATACAGAACGCTTCCACCATGCTTGAGTTAGAAGATGAAGCTGAGTGTTGATGAAGCCGGACTGCTTAACATTTCTGGTTGACCAGTTGTGTTTTAATTAAGGCAGTCCTGCAGTCTAAAGCCCGAGATTATGCAATTTTGTTCCAGAACTAAATTGCATCAACTGTGGTTCCCTCAACCCTGGGATGCTGCAATTTTAGTTGTTCTGCAATTTCCTTCAACATTTCATATACTTGCGCAATCTCGGGTAGGGATTTATCGCCCACAGAAAACTTGTGAACAACAACATTCAAATCTATCAGTGTAGAATCAGGCAGCTGTTTTAATCCTCTCGCCTTCATCAAGTCTTGCAACTCTTTATGCTTGTCCCATCTTGATGCTGCAGCATAAACATTTACTAGAGGGACATATCGTTTGCTATTATATGGCTCCAGCTCAATCAAACATTTCCCTAAATGCTCTCCTACACTAATATCACCTCGAACCTTTGCTAGCCAAATTACTGCGCCCCATATGGCAGACCAATCATGCAAGGGCATATCTTGAATTGCCTTCAGTGCATCTTCAGGATTTCCAGCTCGAACATATAGATCAACCAAACACCAGTAATGTGCAAATTTTGGTTTGATATTATACTTTTCAGTCATCATCTTAAAATATTTGTGTGCTTCCTCAACCAAGCATGAATGAGCACAGGCTACCAAGATACATGTAAAAGTAATGTCATTTGGTTTTATACCTTCCTGCAACATTGTGTTGAAGAAACCGATTGCTTCCATGCTACGGCCATGACTTCCAAATCCAGATATCAGCGTGTTCCAACAAATCAGATCCTTGTTGGTGATTCTCTTGAATACTTCAGCTGCTGCT
Source organism: Curcuma longa (assembly GCF_044706935.1). Classification (NCBI taxonomy): domain Eukaryota; kingdom Viridiplantae; phylum Streptophyta; class Magnoliopsida; order Zingiberales; family Zingiberaceae; genus Curcuma; species Curcuma longa. Next base: position 17,017,288 of record NC_133871.1, on the reverse strand, counting down.
TCTAACAAGCCACACTTGCAGTAGAAGTTGACCACTGCATTACTTACATGAGTTGGTATCCGCCGCCACCTCCTCACCAAGAATCCATGGACTGATTTGCCATGTAGTGGAAGCTTACAGTGCGAGTAGACTGACAGCATACTGATCAGTGAGCAATCATCCGGCTTAACCCGAAGCTCTTGCATTTGGTGAAATAACAATATTCCCTTGTTAAACATCTTGTTTCTGACATACCCATTTAAGAGAGTAGACCAAGAAATGACACTACGGGAAGGCATGTTCTGAAACAGCTGCTCGGCCTGATCAAAATTGCAATTTTTGACATATCCATCCAGAACGGAGTTGTACGCGACGCGGTCTTTCTTGGGCATTTCGTCGAACAACTGCCTTGCCAGGTCCAACGCATCACAAGCAGCATACATGTGGATCAAGGAGTTGGCAACTTTGCTTAAAAATCCCAACTTCAATGCAAGGCAGTGGAACATCTCGCCTTGGTGAATCGATTCCCGGAGCTTGGCTGAGGTGATGAGGAGGGGGAAGGTGCAACGGCTGGGCCGGGAGCCAACGGGGTGGGCATGGCGAGCGAAGAAACGGACGGCCCGGGAGCCGTCGGATCCGACGCGGACAAGGGATTTGATAATGTTGTTAGCAGAGGCGTGGTCGGGGGAGCGAAGGGCGGAGTGGAGGAGGATGGCATCGTCAGGCGAGCAGCGGGAGTAGAGGAGGATGAGGTGGCGGGCGACTGGCTTGTGGGCGGTGGATCCGGAGACGGCGAGGAGGGCGTGGGCTGCGCGGAGGGGGAGAAGGGAGGGAAAGGGGGTGGCTAGGACGGGGGCGAGGGCGGCGGCGACGTTAGGGTGGAGGCGGGCGGCGACTTGCGGGTGGCTGAGAAGAGCAGAGACGAGGGTTTTTTGAGGTCGAGGCATGAGATGGCAGGCGACGGAGAGGAGGATCGTCCGATCGCTGAAGCCAAACAATGGCGGCGGGTCCCACGGAATTCGAAACCGGAAGGAAGAGGGGCAGGGTAGATTTACATGATCTTTCTTACATACAATCAAATGCATGATTTTAAGATTTAATCTTGTCGATTCATCTTCCAGTTTATAGATATTTTAATTTTAAAAAAATAATAAATCTCAATTAGTCCCATTGACTATGGGATGACCAATCCGGTCCTACGGAAGTTTCTCGCTAGCCACTAGGATTAATTGGGAAGTGCACGTAGTGGCTAGCCCAGATATCTAGCATCCTTTGATTGCGCTCTCCATTTGGAGGAAAATTTCTATAAATACGTCATAGTTGGGGATTGGGCCACTAGGGTAAATCGGAAAGTGCACGCAGCGGTCAAGATCGGCCCCACGGAAGTTTCTCGCCTGCCACTAGGGTAAATTGGGAAGTGCACACAGTGGCCAGCCCAGATGTCCAACATCCTTTGATTGCGCTCTCCATTTGAAGGAAAATTCTTGCAAATACGTCATAGCTGAGGATTGGACCACTAGGATAAATCGGGAAGTGCACGCAGTGGTCAGCCCAGCCATAACTAAGGATTGGGCCACTAGGATAAATCGGGAAGTGCACGCAGCGGTCAGCCCAGCATAACTGAGGATTGGGCCACTAGGGTAAATCGGGAAGTGCACGCAGTGGCCAGCCCAACCATAATTGAGGATTGGGCCACTAGGGTAAATCGGGAAGTGCACGCAGTGACCAGCCCAACCATAATTGAGGATTGGGCCACTAGGATAAATCGGGAAGTGCTGCCAGCCTAGATACTCAGCATCCTTTGATTGCGTTCCTCATTTAGAGAAAAATTCAAGTATTTAGGTGACAACCTGGATGTCTTACCATGGCATCATTGCCTCGGGATCATATTACTTCAATAATTAAAATTAAATGTGACTAAAAATATTTGTTTGAATTGTATCAAATAAATAGGGATGGATTGTGATTATCTTGACCCAGACCCAACTCCAATTGGGTTGGGTCAGGCCATGTTATGCCTACACCTAAAAAATCCACATATGTCACTAACAATCTAGAAAAAAATCCACATATGTTTCTAACACATTTAAATTTTATTAAATAAATAAAAATATCAATTACTATAAATAAATTCAATAAACTTGCCATTTTAACAATATTTATCTAGCCGCCGACACATTAAAACCGCTAGATTACACTGGGAAATCTAGTAGACGGTCAAAGACACAAGGGTCCCACATGGAAGACCAAAATCTATGCCGATCGCTCATCGAGGTTGAAATTTTGAGACGCAACATTTTATTCTCCCATTAAAAAACATACATCGAACATAAAATAATCACCGATCGGTGGTATCTTCTACATGATGAAATATCAGCTAATTAATCGACTGCAGCATGAAACAGATCATCACAGTGGCAGAAAAGTTGCTTGCTTTTAGACGCAGAACAGGACAGGAGTCTGGACTTGCTCCAGGAGCAATCAAGGCTGGTAGCTTTATTGCGCTTTTGGTTTTTTGTTTGTTGTTGTTTTTGTTTTTCTGATCGGAATCGGAGGGATGGATTCACGGGTGCAGAATGCGCAATGGATGATTCAGTTTATAGTTGTCGTCGTTTGGAAGATAATGGTGCCGTAATTTGCGTTGCTTTAAGGTTTTCGAGGAATAAAAAAGCAATCTTTTGGTCGCTTGTGGCGATGAGGAAGCCAATCGCCTCGGTTTCCTCAATGCTGAGCGGAGGGAGTCTGGATCCGGCGATGTAGGCGGCGCGGACTTGGATTGCTACTCCGGACCTGTGTGTTGCTTTACCCGGCGCCGGGATTCGATTTGTCGCCGTAGATGAGCTGTTTTCCTTGTCTCAGCCCTCGCCGGAGAGAAGCGAGGTGCAGAATCGAAGACAGCGGTCGTTCCCGCCTCCGTTCGCGTTTCGCCAACGATCCTTCCGGTGGCCGCCATCTCTAAACCCTAAAATCTCTTCTTTTGGTCGGCTCGCTATTCGATCTCTCTTCAAAACAAGTTTTTTTTTTTTGTTTGCTTTTCGCCAGAGAATGAGAAGCCGGCTCCATCCGACGGCGGCGAGAGGAGCAAATCCGCGAGAAAATTCACCTTTAGGGATCTCGCCGCGGCCACTCACAACTTTAGGGAGTCCAATCTGATCGGAGAAGGCGGCTTCGGGAGAGTCTACAAAGGGCGACTCGATTCAGACCAGGCAAGTTGATCACTCCTCCTCCTCCTCCTTGCTTCTGCCATCTCGCGGCTTGCTTCGTCTGAACATCGGAACTGGGAAACCAGATTCTGGCCATCAAGCAGCTCAAGCAGGATGGGTATCAGGGGAGCAACGAGTTCCTGGTGGAAGTTCTAATGCTCACTGTGCTGCGGCATCCCAATCTCGTGAACCTGATCGGGTACTGCGCGGAGGGAGATGAGAGGCTGCTAGTTTACGAGTACATGTGCAAAGGAAGCTTGGAAGACCACCTATTCGGTAAGCTCTCTTCTTCTCTTCTTCTCCTGTGATCTTGCACATTTGATACAATACCCAAATGGTGATGAAATTATGCAGATCTGACTCCTGACAAGGCGCCGCTCGATTGGAACAGACGAATGAAGATCGCTCTTGGTGCTGCAAAGGGGCTCACGTACTTGCACGACGTCGCAAACCCTCCTGTTATCTACCGGGATATGAAGGCGGCAAACGTATTGCTAGACGAAAACTTCAACCCCAAGCTCTCTGATTTCGGACTCGCTAAGCTCGGGCCTGTCGGCGACAAGACACATGTTTCGACGAGGGTGATGGGAACCCATGGCTACTGTGCTCCTGATTACGCCATGACTGGTAAGCTCACTGTGAAGTCTGACATTTATAGCTTCGGTGTGTTGCTTCTGGAGATGATTACTGGACGCCGAGCTTTCGATTGCTCAAAAACTCGCGCGGAGCAGAACTTAATAACTTGGGTAAGAAAGAGCATGCATATTATTAATGGTCTTATTCGATCGACACTTTTGGCACAAGAAAGACTGAATGTTTCATTCTGTTGGTATTGGTGATTCAGTCACGCCCGTTTTTGAACGATCGAAGGAAGTTCGGGCAGTTGGCTGATCCATCTCTTGAAGGTTGCTATCCTGCACGGGCCTTCCATCAGTTGGTGGTGATAACCTCGATGTGTCTCCAAGAGCAAGCCCATGTTCGGCCAATTATAGCTGATGTTGTGGTTGCACTTGAGCATGTGGCAGCCCAGCCGTATGTCGTCAGTCCTCGCCTACTGGGAAGATAGCATAGCTGCTACTTCAGCATCAAAAGGATGCTGCAAACTTAGACGACAAGGCATTGACTGAAGACGAAAGATACAAGTCAAGGACTGTTGATCAGAGTTCTCGTAACTATGAGGCATCACTGCTGTTTAAACATCACCACCAACTAACAGGAGGTAAGAGGCATCAAATCAGTTGAGGATACAGAATGCTTTAGCATTAGCATTGGGTGGTACATGCTAAACTTGTTTCATATATTAGAATTCTGGGGTTGACCCGATTGTGAGTCCATTTTGAGAACATCCCGGTACGTCTTGTCTTCGGCTGAATCTATCTTTATGTGAATTAGTAATGCTGTGTTGTTTTTTCACTAAATATATATTTACTTTCTATTAATGATAAAAGCACCTTATGCCATGTGGTAAAGAGGCCACAGGTGTTAACATTATAACATGATATACGCTCATTGACATAAAATACTAATCCTTGTACAATGTTAATGAGAAATCTTCGATCAACTGAATCTGTTGGGGCACATGAAATATCAACATGTAGCAAGAGCAATTGGGATAACATCCTCACTGAAATAGTTAGTCCAATTGACAGACCCATTTACATCATGCACTAGCATATATTAGAGACCAAAATTGATGTATATACAACTTGCTATTTTCGTATGAACAACAATCAGTAAAGGAAAATGAGGAATCACTTTATTGTCTCCTCAAGCCTCTGATAAAGCTAATGGTCTTTTCCATAAAATTTGGTATGTATGATATCGCAAAAGATGAGGATAAGACCTTCCATGGAAAGCTTCCAAACTTGATCAGATGTTAGTTATCTACTTTTCTATTCACAGCCTAATTCTCATTCAAGTAAACTACAGACATCTTCTGGACTCTCAGATTAGACTGAGGACGAGTGAGCCAAACTCTGGTGAAATTGAAGTAGCAGCTTCTACAACGCATTTGCGATATGAGAAATCTTCCGATGTACCATCCGACCTTAGAAGGATAAAACATCTGCTGCTTGGATGCAAATTACTATGCCCCACCTGAAAGACAAGATTGCTTAGTTGCCCAAACAAAATGTCCACAATGGCACCCCAAAAGCCATAAGGAGAAAGTGATTTGACAAAGAATATAGAAGTACGTCTAACCGACACTAGAAAAGAGTGTACAATTGCCAAATTCCATGTTAACAGCCGATTAGAAAATAGGTCTAAAGAGGTGGATTCAATGTATGACAACATTCTTGTGTGAACATAATAGAGTCAAGGTCTACATATTTACATGTGCATGCATATTAAACTGAAGGGCATACATCCTACAAGGCTCATATAGATATGAGAAACCGCAAGGTAAAAGAAGAATGTTGTTTGCAATTTTAATTGGGATGTAATGAAACCACAACCATTAAAGTGTTACATCCATGACAATATTGCAATGTGCAAGCATCAATACAACAAACGCATAGATACACAAAGTACCATCAATACAAATTTGGAGATAGCTCTAGAGTGGAAACATTAGCTATATAGGCATGAAAAAGTCCACAAAAACAATTTAGACAGATGAGAAATTCGACAGTTCAGGGTGGCAGTCTAACCACTAGATCAACAATGCCTACATAATCTAGAACCAAAATCAACAATAGAACAACTCAAGTTTACTTGAGAATTAATCCATTAGGCATATATTTATTAAAAAGCATAAACAACTATTCTTATAAAACACTTTGGTGTCATGAGTAAATGCAAATCAGTATTAGAGGAGGGACCCATTAGCTAAGGATGTTTTATAATACCAACCATTTCTAGATGTTCACATTTGTATTATCAAAATAACAATGAGCAATGCCCCCTTGTAGTAAACCAATAAATACCTTGATTTCTCTTATTCCACTTCCTATTTTTTCAGCACTTTTGGGATGATATTTTAAAGCTTCCATTAATGATGATTTATCTTTCTCATCAAGATATCCATCATTTGGGTACCTTCAAGAACAAACACTTGTTTAAGATAAAAAATAATAAAATAGCTGATATAAATATAGCAACACAGCAAACAAATGTGACAAAATAATTTTAATGAAACATCAATGTTCAAGGCAAGCAATTAACGAGAAGTTAACTTACCTGATAGAGACAGCCATATGAGAAGCTGTTTCTAACCACGGGAGTTATTGTTTTACCAGACAGAGCCACTCATATGATGATCTAACTTAAAGGGGGCAATTCAATTTTATTGCCAATCTGAATTCATCAACTGAATTAAGAGAGTGATTCGAAAAATATAAAGACTATCAGTGTGGATAAAAACAACTATATAGAAAAATACATTATCCATGTCTAGTTTAAATTTGTTTACAATTTATAAACTCCTAGCAATTATCCAATGACAGCATTCTCAATTTTATACAGCAAGGAGCATTGTTTGTTGAAATAATAGCTGGCCAAAGTAAAAAATTCAACTTGAAGGCATACATCACATAAGATCACTGCTAAAATTAAAGTAGTTTGCAACAAAGGGAGAAAATCTTAAATTCAGTTTACTTGTGCAATAATCCAACTTACTTGTGTAGTATCTCTCTTAATGAAGTTCCCATATCCACAACATAGGTCCATGAAACAGAACAATCTGAAGGCTTACATAGAAACTCAAAATTTTGGTTGCCTTTTAGATAACCATTGGTTGAATTTTCTAGCCGCCTATGGTGAACTTTCCAGTTATTACTTGCAGATCTGTCTAGAAACCTTTTCTCTATGTAGTCTTCATCAGAAGCTAACCGGTCAGTTGTGTCTACGGTACCAAGAAATGTGCTAGACTGCTTATGCTGCAACTTCCACTGGGCAGGTGTCGATTCATTACACTCCATGCCAATTTTACAGCCACCCCACTGCAGTTCAGGTTTGAGGTTATGCAGCTTTTCATATATATTCTGTCTTCCATATATGTTAGGAACCTGGAAAAAAAAGTGTGATTAACAAAAAAAAAAATACAGACCAAGAAAATGGGAACAGAAAGAAATATGCATCTCCCTCACTTTATGCATAGCTTGATGAAAAATCACGAGGCAATTAGATAAAATCTGTTAAATGTACATTGATGAGTAATCTTAAACAAGGACAATTGATGTGCTGAATTCAAATTCCAGTACTGGCCTGGGTTTAGGCAACAGGAACAAAATTCTTTTTATACATCAGGAACAAAGTTATATTGATGGATGTAAACCATGATGAAAATTAGCTTGAGAACATGTTGAAATATTTTTGAAAAAAGATCGTCTAAAACCAATCGAACAATGAAATAGAGGCAAAATTCATTGTAGAAGTCGAAGCCCATCTCCAGTAAGAATATAATCGATAATATTTTGCTTAGGCACTCAAATAGACTTTAGCATCCCCCCATAGATAGATCAGATATAAAGCATAGGGGTGAGATATTTTAATATTTAATCTGAGAAAAAGGTGATATAAAAAGTTTGCTTGCTGCACATAAAAATGATGTGGGACGCCATATTTAAGTTGCTTTTATCCTTCAATATTCAATCATTCATTCTATTATAGTTGTAACATCAATACCTGATTCAACGTGCAGAATTAGAGAAGAATTAATTGGCATCAGTGAGAGGTGAGAAGGGATGCACCTAAATGTTAAGAAAGCAATGCTCCCAAGTGGTCGGGTTCGAGAAGCTTGTTTTGATGTGTTTAGGTAAGGATTTAAGTTAGCTTTCTCTTTGTTTTTGACATATACATCAAATGTGCAACAATTTGGAATAGTGCAATAGGAGCTTCGAGTTTGGTACTTGGTACAATGGAAGACTTGACAGAGTCGAGTTGATGGTTCAATGGATGACTCAGTATAGTTGAGTTGAGTGCTTTAAGTGAGGGTAGAAAGATGGCACATGAAGCAAGCTTGGAGAGTTTGGTGCACAGAAACTGAGGGTCTGACACAAGGTGGACACTAGAAGGTGATGAAAGAAGGATGACAAGCATTTGGGAAGCTTAGTGCATCTGAGGTACTGAAAGCCAAATGTGAAGTGTCCTCTAAGGCGGTCCAAAATAAGGTGGATTAGTTAGCAAAGGGTGAATGATGGCGAATGATCAAGCTTGCAAAACTTGGTGCATCCGAGGGACCGAGAGTATGACATGAGATAAGCTTGAGAGAAATAAAGAGCATCAACAAGATTGAAAGATGTGAGATGCTACAAATGATGTATAATCTTGGACTTTTGCTTTTGGGCAGCATTATTAAGATGATGCTTGTAGCTAGATAGAGGTAGGCTACCTAACTTGGTTGAAACCTACAACTGAGAGGCAATAGGTTCCAAGTTGTATTTTGCGGGTTATCTCTATCTCAAGACTTTGGCTAGATTTACAAGAATGGAGGAATCATAGACCTGATGCAGTAGACAAGAGATAGATCTCAGTCGAATGAACAGTTCAGTCCTGGAGTCTACTGAGTGTAAGAGCTCAATGAGTAAAATATTTGTATTTGAGCAACTATTGACAGGAAGGTCAATCCAATCGACTGGATGGAACTTTGAGTCAACTGATGATATAACCTTTTAAGCTTGGACCTGTGTATATTCATTCGTTTTATTATTTTTAGATTATGTTATTAAGTAATCCAATTAATTTTATTATGAAATCTGATTTATTTCAGAAAGTGATCTATTCTATATTATTCTTTTTAAAAAAAAAAAAGAATACAGAGATTGCAGATGAAAAATTAGGATGTTATTATTCTGGTGAAATATGGATTCCTTTTGTTGGAAAATGGTTGGCAAATTTCAACAGATTACCTTTCCAGAGTATATGCAATCAAAAGGTCCACCAGTTCCAACAGGAGCCTCCTTACCCCAAGCCATCGCATCCAGAGTACCATGCAAACCATCAGCAGAGCCTTGCTTAGCAGCATTCACAAAGAAACTTACAGGTTTCTGAAAATACACCCCAACATTTTATCTTAAATGCTAGGAAAAAATGTGGGAACAAATTACAAATGCTAAGAATATTACTCACAGATAAGCATGCTTGACTAAAAGGAGATGAGATTAACATGTCATCCCTTTGTCGTTTGAGTCCTCTGGTATTTAGTCCATGAAACTCTCCAGTCACTGATAGACAATCAGCAGTGATAATTAAGTTTTCCTTGAGTATATTCTTTCCTATCTCATCTGTTATTGACGTCAAGGACTGCAAGTATCATAATAATTCAAAGCCTATCAATACTTAACACTGAGCATAAGAAATTATCAATAAAGAAAAATTGGCACAAGGTTCGCACTTTTACAAAGTATTGCCATGCCGCGTCTATTCCATATGTGCTAAAAGCATTGAAAGTATCATCAGGATAACTGCGTTCCCAATCAATCAGGTCCATTATTGGTACACAGGCACTCTGAAGGGTACTCCAGAAAGTTCCAGGTAAAGATTTTTTTGACATTGTTACTTTCACAAAGAGTTCAGCACCAAAACCAGGAAAAGAATCACACAAAATTTCAACCTTCTCAGAAGCAGAAAACCCTGTTAATATACTAAATGTATTAATTTTAACTTTATAGCAAAGGGGATATCAGAACCATGTTATATAATATGCAAGAGAAACAGATATTTGGGACAAGAATATCATGATTTATGAACTTTAAAGTAAAATTGGGATCTATTTATTACACGACAACAATTTTCATTTCATTTACCATGATTTATGAGCTTAATGTAGATAAAATAAAAGAAACACAGTCTGCTAAGTAGAACATTCAACTTATGAACACACCAGCAAGAAAACAAAAGCAGTTAACTTCATGAAAACGATGAAGCCTGTGACAAGGATGCATATCTTACCCAACTTGGACTGAAAAAATTCACAATCCTTTATTTTCATAAGCAAGTCAGGCAATGCAGAAATGAACTAGGGCAGTTGAGTTGGACCAAACCAAACAGCCAAATCATAGAGTTTTGGATTAATACAATGTTAATCTGGCCAGGGACTGTATCCAAATCCTTATTGAGTCCAAGTTTAGACCATTGATTAAAGTTTAAATCTTACATCCAAGTAACAAACTGTTCTGCTATGATACCTGAGACAAATTCATCTCTAAGAATGTTATTGGACAGAGTCATGGTTTTTCATACTTAAGAAAAATTAACCTCATACTTTGCTGATGCAAAATATAATCACCACCTTTAACAAGTGTTGCAAGAAGAAATGGAACCACTCCGTCTTTTACTATATCCAACTCTATTTGTGACCCTGAAGTTTCAACACCAACTGTGATACAAAAAGTCGCATCATGTTCCTTGTGCTTATTTACTGCTGTACAATTCCTGCATAGGTATGTACGTTTCACAAAGGTTTAGTGCTTACATTTGTCAATTGAAGTGTGTAATGTTAGATAACAAACAAAATAAATGTTGAGAACAAAATGAATTCAAACCAAACTGAAGCACAATAAAAAATGGTAATGAATTTCCAGACATTGTATCATAGCATGTACATAAGCTCACATATGCTGACATGAAACTTTTACAGACACATGAGAAAACACAAATCACAGCATTTATAGATTGACCACTCAGAAATTAATTCATTTAGGTCTGCAAAGGAACCAAATAAATCACAAACCATTCAGTAATTGGCTCAATAAAAATTAGGTTCAAGTGACCCGAACTAAGCACTAAGACAAAAACTAAGCTATTAATATTGCTCAGATTCTCTTTTGAGTTGCTTCATCTATCCTTTACATACCCATTTTCAACACAGAGATAATCTGAGTGGACACTCAACATTCCTATTGATCTAATATAAAATTTTTATCGGATGTCTCCGAAGAGCTCAATTGTCAAATGTACCAAGCATGGGCATACCGAGTTCAAGTTATTTAAGCACATAGGGAATCTTGTTCAAGTCACTAATCAACATGCTTTTATGAAATTCAAGCTTAGGTGCACTTTTGGTCGCATACTAAAGCTACTGACAAATTTTAGATTGGTCAGCCATAAGGTTTAATTTGTTGATTTTTGTGTTTAAGCTCAAACCCATTTACTTATGTAAATCTCATTTAGAAAGATAAACAAGTTGAAACTCAAGTAGATCATGGACTTGCAAATATTCAAAATGAAAATCAACATCAGAATCAAATAATTATTTTTCAAACCAAAAAAATGTAAGTTCAATGCAGCCCTGCATGTTTACACTTCACAATTCTATCCACTGAATTTTTGATAATTTCCAAGTAATTAGGTACAACTGATTAATAGAGTTACAAGTCTGAAAACAACACTCATACAAAGTTGTTTTACAACATGAATATACTATGCTATAAGTTTGACGCACTAATTTAAGGTTGTAAAATACATATGTAATCTTAGGCTTGGTGTATCTTGATCATGATGTATACCCCAAGATCTTATAATATTATGTGCAATTACCCAAACTTTAAATGGTTACATAAAGCAAACAAAATTCGACTCGCTATATTTCAACTATGATCTGGAAGCCATGCCTAGTATTACCTTAGTTCAATGAAATAAATCTAAAAGATCAAATAGCAACATGCAATTTGGCTATTGGGCATTTGACTGTGTTTTTACTTCTAAAATCAATAGTAACAGGTCATACACATTATATCTCAATAAGTTTTTATGGCCCCATTGTGAAGGGTGCAGAAAAAGTCAACTCAGGCATAACATAAGTAGTTTGTTCATGTGGCTTGACGCTGGAGCTAAAACATTCCCTCTAAATAATTAAACTACTCGACTATCACATACATGGTGTCATATATAAACCAAATTTATGCTGAGTTATGGAAGTGATAAATCATTATATTAAGAACTAGTATCTATAAGACTATTTGTCTATGCATTGAAAGTAACCCTAGTAGTCCTCTATGTAAATCTTCCCAAAATGTGATTCACTTTGACCTTTGTGTCAAGAATCATGTTGATAAATAACAAGGGGACATGCATCAAACCTGACATGAAGATTTGTTGTTGGCAAGAATATATAGAAGCATCAAAATCACTTATGAATGAGAGCAATCACACACATGAAAATACAGGACATAAGAAAGATAAAGAACTGACTTGCTTAGAAAGTGTAATCTTGGAAGTGTAATGTCTATCCTTTTCTTTTCTGAGTCATAACACTTTCTAAGCTCCTTACTGACAGACTGCAAACTTAAACTTTTCCTTGTCATCTTATCCTGTCAGGAAAAAGAAACTAATGGCTACCAATCTCATACAGCCATAAGCACATAGATCAAGAACACAGGTCCATGAAAGATTATAAAAATCATGTACCTTGCTCAAATGAAAATGCACAATCCATGGACTGAGGTTTGTTCCTTGAACATCATGGCCATTATAACTGAAAAGGAAGCAATTAAAGATAAGGAAATGAAATAAGAAACAGATCAAAGACATTAAATGGTACCAAACTAAATACTAACTATATCAGAACAGTGTCAACCAATTCATAAAAGGAAACTCTCTCCAAATGATTCTTTACTTCTATGGCACCATATTCAAAACCATATCTCCAGTCTTGTAGTCGCTTTGAAAGAAAAAGTAAGGCGACTTGTTTGACAGATGAATTAGCCTTGTTGCATTCCAACACTCTCTGCAATATCAGACAATCATATTTTTGAGTAATTATAGCAACATTATTCAAGTCATCAGAAATAATGTTATCTAACTCTTAAAGACAACTGTAACCATAGAATCCTAAAAGTTAAATTGTGACTTTTAGGTCAACTAATGCAACTATATGGATTAGTTGTATTATGTAAAGTTAAGCTATAAACCATACGAATGAATCACATTTTCATAATATAATCATCTAAAAGTTCCAATATATTCTACTTGCCAAATATACTTGATTGTTGTGATTGTGATGGTGGTAAATCAAAGAAAAATTTAAGTAGGTTGTGCCACAAAGAACAGAATGTATAAAAGTGGTTCAGACAAATTATGAAATGAAATTGACCAAACACGATGAAGTCTTGCATGGAATAAATGACAACATAACATCCATGTAGATGACCCCAAACTGTTGGGATAAATACTGCTTAACAACAATGAATAAACCCCTTTACGATGTAAAAAATAATATCAATTCCATTATAATGACCACCAATTACTTGTAAATCCTGTGAATTCAAAATTGTAATTATAGATTACAGATTGACTACAAGATTTTGAGTTCTGAGAAATAATTAAAGAACACAACTCTTATTTTGCCAGAAACTTCTACAACAAACTCATTAGATCTTCTGTCTACTTTTCTCAAAAACAAATTTTACCATTTCAAAGCATGGAGAGAACAAATTTAACCAAGCATACAAATCTTCACTATCTATATTATGTTACTGAACGCCCAGATTCCTCAAACAAAGACCATGATCAAGAAAATAAATAGCACCTCCATACATTATGAAAACGTTAATAAATTGGTTAAGATTCAAGTTCAGCTGAGAACACAACCTTTCACAGTTAAAATAAACTAATAAATATTTCAAAAGGTGAAATGTTGAAAAAAAATGACACTGAGTAAGCGAAGTTGATGTTGATTCACACAACAAGAATTTATAGGTTCATATCTTATATTCTCATTCCGTTGAAATTGAGTAAACAATTATTATCTTCCAATCAGACAGCAATATTCATGTGGTGAATGGAGACTGCAGAAAAGCATGGTTGGAAATATTGAGCTCTAGTTATGGATCTCACTTAGACACTGAGGTAACCATATCATAGAAACAGATGAATAGCAGTCGACTAAGATTTCATTGTTGGAAATGCACTAGTAAATCAAATCATGGCAGACAAATAATAAAAGGATTATGAAATTAATAAAAACTCATATCCACACTATTTCTATACAAGGTCTAAATGAATCAAAGTAGAAACACAATAGAATATATCAGAAAACAAGAACAAAAGTTGCACTAATAAAAGAAACACAGAAGTCAACAAAATCGTTGAATAACTGGCAATGCGAGCATAAAGCAAAATTAGATGCCAACATGACCTTAAATTTCATAAGTGCAGAATTTTCAATGTTATTCGTTGGATTGTCAAGAGCTCCATATGCAGCCTCAGAAATAGTACAAGCGGCCCATGATCCAATAGGGTGACCACCTAGTCCAGGACATTCAGCATCCATCCTGCCTTCAATTGAACCCTGTGATGTGTTGTATGAGAACTCAACAATTTGCTGACCATATGGATTTCTAACTGTTCCATCATAAGCAACATAAAGGTCACGCATGTAAAACATAAGCTTTCTAGTCAAAGTTCCTGGAATTTCTGCATTCTCAGAAAAGAGATTAGCACGGCCAGATATCGCATGCACCAAAGACTCCAATGGGTTTAAACCATCAATAAAAGAAGTACCAATAACAGCATAAAAACTTTGCTTGCACGAAATTTCAACTGCATTTGACACTGCAGCATCATCTGACTTTTGCATGTTCCACAAATCACAGTTAAGTTTGCGAGGAACTCTAAAAGGCAGTGGGCATGGAGAAAGTTGAAGTCCCAGACATGCACCCTGTTGAATTAATTTTAGCAAGCTTCCTTTGCTTCCAGCATCTACCATTGCCAACATTGAGTTATCCTTGCTGATAAATTGACGGACTGCACTTAGAAGCTCTTGATAGACATCCTTAAAAGCAGAAACAGAAGTCTGTCTAGCACATCTTTTGGAAGCAAGTTTGTATTGACTCATAGAACCTAATGAATCTTCATTGTTATTATGACACCTTAGTGCCTCATCCATCTTTGGTTCCATAATTAGCTGCTTAATCCAGCAAGCATCTTCAGCTTCTTCTAATCCAAATGATACCTCATCCATCATTTTCCTTCGTGAGGATAAATCTGAAGACAGGTAAATATCACTTAAGGAAACACTTAAGCCTCTTCTTGTCAAATATTCACAGAGAAGTTGCTCAGCGTCATAGAGGTAATCAAGGGCTTTCTTACCATAATGTTTGAACAAGATTGTAATCAAACCAGATGTATTATTCCTTAGCCAAAAAGATGATCCACGATAGGACATGACCTCACGATAGGACATGTCCTCATGATAGGATATGACCTCACCCTTACGTATCATACAATTTTTGTCACAAAAATCCATAGTTGGAGGAAGAAGCATGCCAAATAATTGTTCTCCAGTCCAGAGAGAAGTCAGAAATTCTGGAGCCTTGACAATTGCAGGAGGTGGCACTGGAAAAGAACAAAGCATTGCTAACTGCTGCATATCAAATTTGCTAAAAAATTCCTGTTTTGTTGTCAGCAAATATGTAGCAGTTAGGCTATCATGTGTCAAGAAAAGTAAGCTTTTTCCATCCTGTGCATTAAATAACTGGTGGTCTAAGCTAAGCAGCTCCTTAAGTTCTGTTCTGCAGCCAATGGATTGTGGTACATAACCATGTAAACAATCCCCATCAAAATCCCCTAATAGTGGAGAACAACACAAGGGGTTTATTGAAACAACAGATTCAATAGGAAGAATCCGCACTGACAAAGCAATAAGAGAATGTTGATGAACCGAAGGGGGTCTGTTGATAAGTACAATGTCCCCATTCTCCAAAGGTCTATACAGTATATCACCAACCTGAAGTTGGTTGGTTTTTTTTATGGAAGTTAATTTCCCTTTGCTTCTGACTAAAAATCCTTCCCCTGGAAGTGTGTAGCACATATATGCAAGCAGATGAAGATTGCAAACCATGTTCAGCTTTTCAATATTGTAAGCGTTTACATGCTCAGGAACAGTTAACCTTCTGGACATGAAATGTGGAATACCAATTTCATTTGAGCTTATCTTAGGATCACCGACCATAGTTAGACGGAATACATTATCTGATCTTTTGCTTAGAACAACATCTTTCATCCATCTTAATCCAGATGTACTTTTAGAATCTTCATTTGAAGGATTAGGAGCACGGAACTATCAAAAATATGGTATGTGTGAGCATAAGGAATTTAGTGAAAGAACATATTGGGACATACAATCCATTTATAACAAACACATACAATTAACAACTCTGAGAATTCTATGATTCCTAAAAAATCCGAAAGTTACATTATCCTAAAGACACAATTGAATAAGATTGTCATTTTCTTTAATAATTCTAACGATATGAGGACCTAAAGTTGAGTATATCTATAACAAGTTGATTTTTATAATATTTTTGAGCCAGCTTGAGAGGAGTGTTATGGATAAATGTGTAACTATGACGGGTGTTTCTATATAGGTAGTGGGGGCTATGTTTGATTAATATTCTCCCTAACGTGTGTCAACAACAAATGTATTTTCACCTATTTATTTAAATAAGCATAATTCTGGTTTATGACTTACCTATAGTTACCTATGGCCTTAAAAACAAGTAGTATAGTTTCATTTAAAACTGTGCAGATATAAGCTAGCATAAGAATAAGATGTCTTAACAAAAAAGCATAAATTCAGAATTTAAATAAAATAAAGATAGATAGTGTACAACAATAGTAGAAGCATCTTGTTGCTTAGACAACCAACAAAAAGCATAATATAGCCTTCATCAGCATCATCAAATCATGTTAGTCCCTCCACTTTTGAATCCGCAACAAGGATTTTATCCCTACATTTAATATTATGCGCTAGTGATAAGTAATATCGAGATAGTTTAAATTAACTAGATTTTGTGAGGTTTTTCACATTTTGTCTTCAACTCTTGATTCAACTTGTTTGATTATAAAGTTTATTGGTCATTGTTCAACATATCCCTGACATTTTAACATATTTTTACTCATTTATCATTATAAGAGCTGAATTGTATCACTTGTGAATTTTATAAATATACTTAGTAATACACATGGCTATATGACTAGTAATATTCAAATTAATTTGTAACCACAATAACTAAAGTCCTGTTTGAAATCCCACTACCCTTTATTCCCTCCACTTTAACAAAATCAATTCACAATCTACTACTTTCAACATATCTATACATCTCAATTAACCTTTTCTCAGAACTACACCTAAATGTTGCAAGATAAAATAATAATTTTTATATGAAACGCGAATTAGGAAGTTAAGTTTTAAAGGTCTTAAGTTCGATAAAAGTTTATTTTGCCAAATCTTCTTATTTAGGAGAATTAGTTATTTAATGTGGTTTTAAAATTGATAATTGTGAGGAAAGTTTTGATAAAAGTTTAGTTTGATTTGATTTTTTCGCTGCTTTGTAATTTGATTTATTTCTTACTTTGGTTGGAATCTTTTAGGTATAGAGTTATTTCATTAAATGTTTTTAGTTCACTCCTATATCTTTTTTAGTAACCCTTCTATGCATCAATCTTAACATTTTTTTTTTAGATTATTTTTTTGAAATAATCTAAAAAATGTCCTTTCCTATCAACGAATTCATCTATACATATCCATAATGTAAGACCCACCCTAGAATAGCTTTCCAAAAGATAATTTTAGCCTAGACTTAGGGGCACAAGAAGACCACATACGATAAGAGTCAAGAAACTCCTCTCTGTTTCTATTGACCCCAATTTATCATAAAATTATATCTCCATCAATATCTTCTTGTTGAAATTATAGGATAAGTAAAATCATTACTTAGAAATCTCATGTCTTAATTGTTCTTGCTATTGTTTTTATTATGGAAACAAAGGTTTAAAATCTCAAACCATATTGGAGTTTTGATTTCTGATCAAAATGATAAAGTTTCTAAATTATCATATCGTATCATGTTGATATAGTTTTATAATAATTTACACTTATAATATATTTTCATATTTTGTATCATGTTGATATAGTTAAGGATGTATTTTTTGGGGTAAATGAATGTATACTTATATCATTTTATTTAATTATGTTTGAAATTTATTCATTAGCATTTAATAAAAAAATTGTGAATATCACAATTTTGGTTTAATTTTTCACATAACCACAATTATTGGATGAAAAATAAAGAAGTCAAATTTTTTATATATTGGATAAAAATTAAATGAACTAAAAATAGTCAAAGAAAATAAATAAATTACTTTTATTTAAAACCTAATTAAAAAATTTTATTAAATCATTAATGATTGCTTGTCTTATTGAACCTTGATTTTTTTATGGTATTTGTTTTATCGCTTGCTCGTACAATCTTTCAAATTTTATCTTATTCAATTTTTTATATTTTAATATTTTTAATTTTTTATACTACTAATTAAGCTAAATTAAATTAATATTTTTAATTTTCCATCGAGTAGATATGGTGATTAAGATTGAGTAGGTTCAATTTGGATTTATAGTGACCGATTTAAAATTAAACCAAATTTATATATATGTGATAGTTTGGTTTAGTCATATTTATTAGAATAATTGTATTTTAAAAAGTTTAGGAATAAATTAATTACTCTTTTTTGCTCATTCCCACTGATTCCTCCCCCATCACACAATGCTACCTTAGATTCTTCCCTAATCGTGTAGAGCGCCTATGTCGCATGCCGTCATGCATCACCACAATTGTTAATGCTCACCCACAGCCTAGTTACCATCCAATATTCCTCTTCTCCTCCACTATCCTCCTTTTGCTTTCTCTAGCTCAATTTTGGTTCTCTTCCCGTCATGCATCACCACAATTGTTAATGCTCACCCGCAGCCTAGTTACCATCGAATATTCCTCTTCTCCTCCACTATCCTCCTTTTGCTTTCTCTAGCTCAATTTTGGTTCTCTTCCTTTTCTTCTCTTTGTTTCTCGTTGTTGTTGCACATCTTTTTTTCTTCCTCTCCTCCTTTCTCTCCTTCAATTTTTTCCCCTTTTTGTTTCCACGTTGTTGCGCCATTGTGCCACCACACCAAAGGGTTTGGCAGAACAATAAATTTTGCTCATATTAACTGGCATGACTTGACACTTAAAACCATGATTGGAACTATATTTAGTACTTAATTAAAGTTTTTCATCACAATTAAATTTAAAGTTTATGCTATTATAAATTAGCATAAAATCATCTGAAATAACATACACCAAGAAAGTTCAACATAAAAAAGGCCTAAAGCTTTATGCCATTTACTATGATAAACTACATATATATTATATATATTTATTACTTGCCCCATTAAGGCAACTTTCTACTCACATCTCTTAGCTAACATATATAATAATATGGTGCCCATTTACTATGCTAACATATATAATAATATGGTGTGGCAAAATATGTGTTATGATCATGCAAATGTGACATCCTGCAATCCAATGGCATGGTAAAACAAAGCATCACATATTTACATCAAAAAAATAAAATGCTTTGAGGAAATTTGTATCGTACCTTAGACACATTCCAACAGTCAAGAACACGGCTTGCCGTGTATGAGGCAGCTATATGGCCAAACTGCTCAAGTTGCCTGAAGTCAACAACTTTCTTGCTTAAATCAACCAATTTTTTATAAGCCTTGGTGCGTTCATCCTGCATTCATACAATATCACATAAAGGTAATGGAAACAATGTGGGAAATAAATATAACATGGATGTCCATATTGTACTTAACCTACACAGATAATAAAATATTCAAATAGAAAAAAAAAACTTACAAAATATAATTTCGGATCATCAGCAAAGGTATGTGATGTTTCCACCACTCTATGACAATTAGGAGTAATCGGAATATAAGAAAGAAATAATAGCTCACGCCTTGAAACAAACTGGTGAATAAATTCTGGATCAAGTGTCTTCAGCAAGCAAAATGCCTGAAACTAAAAAATTAGCAACGAAGATACACAAAATGATGACAGAATAAAGTGTTCAAAAGATCAGTTGTGTGAACAGGAATTTCAACACATGACAAACCACAGGAGTGTTATCAAGATGCTAGCAACTTTCAATGGTTTAGAATGACTGGAGACTAGTTTGACTTTCATTAACGGACTTAGAACAGAAATTAGAGAATTTTAAGTTAATTTCCCCTCAATCACTAGAAGATGCAAACTGGAAGGCCTTAGAACTTGAAAAGGCCTTCAAGTTCTCTGCGTATCGACAAACTCCTTCAGCCAGAACCACCCCATGCTATAGGGCATCTTAAATCAGAAAACCTATTTAATCATCGCGTCTTGAATCTGTCATCCAACATGTAGAAGCTAATCTGCAAAGCGGTAGAGGATAGAATGGCCTAGTCCTGATCTTAGCCTGAACCAAAACGTGCAGTGTCATAACTGCCACGGGAAAGGTCACATGGCATCAAAATGCCAACATAAAGTACAATCCACAGAACCCAAACATAATCCTGAACATGTAGAAACATGTATTCCAAATCTAGAAAGTAATGAAGAGGTTGAGCTGAGGGATGATACCCAAGAACCCAAATGAGGTAAAGCAATTGTAGGGCTTTATGTAGTGCACCTCATCCAATAGACCAATACACACCCTCTACTGATGACTCATTAAAATGTACTAGCATTTTCTATACTTATATGAAGTGTAAAAATAAAACATGAAAGATTATTATAGATAAACCAAAGTTGCATAAATGTAGTTTCAACATGAACACTTTTTAGAATCCAACTCGTCAATGCCTCACCAAAATCCATGCATGTCACTTGGCAGGCAGAGCGTTAAATGTTGTCCATGCCGATCGGTATGACTCAATACTTCAATAACTAGATGAAACTACAAAATTAGTTATGCCTACGGTCAATACATGAGTTATAATCCCATTCCTATTAACTTAGTAGAATGGATTCATGCAACAACCAAAAATGAAGGAAAATTTACGTCGACACTCTAGGAAGTGCTAAAACTCATGATAAGCTAGTTCTGAAAATGTACAAAAGGCATAGCGGCAAAACATAACCAATATAGAAAACTGTAAATGTAGTGAATCAAATAACCATGATCTATTGTTACCTGATACGGTGTAAGATCAATCTTGCTTGGCTTCGGCCCTTGCTGCAAAGAAACATTTGGAATGAAATTCCAAAAGTCTTCTGGAAGAATTTCATTGAGACTGCGACCATGAAACTTATTTGGCAGCTTTTCATTAACTTCTGCTACTATTGAAAGACTTTTCCTACCTAGTATGTCTTTTGATGAGATCTTAAACTTCACAGACGGATACCATCCATCTTCATTCCGCTGTTGAAACGCAGCAATAAAATCTCCAAGCAGTGGAAGAAAATACAGATTGTGAAACAGAATCTTTAAGTACTTACAGTACAGTATTTGCAAACCACTTGAGCACCTTTTGCTGACCAATTCTTCATTTGTACAGTACATGCATCATATAAGAAAATCCCTTCTAAGATTCAGGAAAATGCAAAGCAAGACAAAATAAATCACCAAACATAGTAATTACAAAATCCAAGTAAAAATTTAATCATGTAATGAAAATGTACTGAGTAAATAAAAATTCTCAGTTGCATTAAGAATTTTTGTCCTTTAACACTAACCACAAAGTTCAGGATTCAACAGATAGAGAAGGCTTAAGGAAACATTGAAAGATCAAACAAAGAATTTCCTAACTAGAATCATATATCAAACTGCTAAATTACAAGTTGTGAAATTCATTTTTCATTAATAAAGTGGCCAAAGTATGCATATCAAGAAATTCATAGTTCCATAGATGAATTAATCATAATAAATGCAAACCCCAACATACATACACAGAGTTAATCACAAACTTTCCTAAATACATCCTAGTTCCCAAGCAGAGAAGATACCTTGTTAAACTTAGAACACTTCAATTTAATGAAACCGACTTTGGAATTTTTTACAGTCTTCAGCAACTTCCTCTGAAGGGCAGTAAGATTCTTACTGAATGCCTCTAGGAAGTAAATACCTGCTTTTATGTCTTCCTCGGTAACTTCTAAGATAAAAGATCCCTGATAAACACTCATTAGATTAGATCACATCCTCAGAGATCCTCAGAAGTTCAAATATTATAATCAATGAAGACAGAATGCTATTAATGCAATTACAATACACAGATTTAATTGTATACGCCAACATCAGCATGCACAATACTGTTAAACTAAATGCAAACTATCATAATGCAACTTGCCATGAAGCATGATAGAATTATTAGAATTATCAGTTAGGAGTTATTAGAGTAAGTACTTATATGTATTACAAACTTAATCCTCCACTGGGTATTGTGTTTGAATCCTAAAAATATGATGAAATATCTCTCTTTTAAAATAATAACATAACAGATTATCCCTTTTAACTCATTTTCTTCATCATGTATATAGAAGTGTACAGTAACCAGCAGTTGCATTATAGTTTTATTATGTAACTTCTGAGTTCTAGCATACTATTATATAATATAACATGATGCATATAACAGTTTATTGTTGTTGGATTAAATAATTTGTCAGAAATTAGTCAAAGAAAATGATTTTTTTAATTAGAATATTATTAGTGATGCCTTGGCTCAATCAAGGCATAAGTTTCATATAGCCAACCCCAAATAGCTGGGACAAACACTTTATGATCGATGAGTCTCACATGGTTTTCTTGTTTATAAAGTATTTATTGTGTTTAGGTT
Source organism: Curcuma longa (assembly GCF_044706935.1). Lineage (NCBI taxonomy): Eukaryota > Viridiplantae > Streptophyta > Magnoliopsida > Zingiberales > Zingiberaceae > Curcuma > Curcuma longa. The sequence goes on along the minus strand of NC_133871.1, from coordinate 16,994,539 downwards.
TTCTGCATCTGTAATTTTGTTAATTCTAATCAATTCAATTACATCATCCCTCCCAACAAGGTATTGGGGCAAGGCTAGATTTTCCCCTCTTTCCATACTGTCAAGCATCTGTAGGATATTGTAAAGCAACAATAAGCACACTAGTGGCTGCAACTTCCAAAGGGTTTTCATTTGTTTTCTCCCTCTGAGCCTCTGTTCTTCATCTTCCTAAGGCTAATGATGTAAATCTCCATCCTTCAGCCTGGCTTACTCTTTTTCATCTTCTTCTTGGCAAACATCTCTTCAACTCCAATTTTGTTTTCTGATAAAGATGAAAAAGAGACCATGATCAAAGTATTCTCTCCAATTTATCCTTTAACTGAATCACCTGAGAGAATATGTATAATCTATAATAATTCCTTTAACAATTTTCATTATTCTGAGAGAATCCCAAACAGTTCCGGTCTCCAAAATCCAAAGAGTTTGGAGTATAAAAACAGCACATGAGAGAGAAAAAAACTTTCAAAATCCAACATGAGATACAAGAAATTATGATTTATCATGTAGTATTGACAATAGACAAGTATAAAACAGTAGAATAACTTCTAGCGACAACCCAGATAGAAATTTACATTATAACAAGAAAAAAAAAGAAAAATTCAGCCCACATAGATACCTGACCTTCATCTGTAGATCTTTTTTAACACACTTGCATCCAGGACAGATATGATTCAAAATATGAACAACTTCAGTCATGAAATAGGGATGATAAATCACTTTTGGTAATTTCAAAAAGCCAGAATGTCCTGTAAAAGAAAGTAAACAATATGTCTAAACACAAATAGAAAAATTCAACCCAACATCAATAAACTGTATTGTCAGCTAGGTTAGCTCACCATCACAGTCCCTGATGTATCTCGAACCACATGTTTCACACTGAGAGGATGCATTTGGCAAGCCTAACTTTGAGCTAATCACATCGTTAACCTCCATAATGCCAACATTACATAGCTTCTCCTACTCAAGCAAGATCAAAAGGAAGTTAAGCAATGAAAAAAGTCAAAGTTGATAATATGTAAGTCAGGAAAAACAAGAAGGAACTTCTTTGACACCAAAATTTTAACAAATTTAGTTCCCATCTCTCAGATTACCAGCATTAAAAGAAACATTGCAATTATGTATGATTATCAAAGGTCATGTTTATTGCGGAAAAGGAGGGTATAAGCAAGAGGGGAGAGATTGAAGAGAGCAAACACAAGTTGAAAATGGTTTTAATTTTTAAAAGCTTCAGAATTTTAAGTATTACCTGTCAGACTACCTGCAACTAACAGGTATTCCAGAATAAATGCTTCACGAAAACTAATATTATCCACTAAATGAAGCAATGGATAATCCAACTTCCTTGGAAGCAAACATTGATTCAATGCAAGGTAAACTTAAGATCTCTTTTCAAGACAGAGTTTTGGTAGTTGACTGGAGAAAAACAGTTCGGGTACTATGTTGGAGTGTCAACGCATGATAAGACAGAATTTTGGTAGTTGACTGGAACAAAATGGTTTAGGTCCTGTGTCGGAGTGTCAATGCAAGAAGTTAGGAACAAATTAGAAGTGCATGAAGGAAGGAGGATGAAGAAGAAGAAAAAGGAAAGAGAAGATAGTTACACAAGACAAACTATAACTCCATATCAGAGTTTTAGTCCCTGGTCATAACAGTTAGCTATAGTACCATGTGTTACTAACACTTGACACACTTTATCCATCAAAGCATACCATGATGAATTTAGACAGGTTTTATTCGTTCAATATCTTATACCAACATAATTATTTAGGTCAGATGCATAATTTTATCCTTATGTTGCGCTCTACAAAATGGCATTTCACTAGTAATAATTTAATCAGTTAAAATGTTTTTTTATCATATTAATTAATTTTTAGTCTCTCTACCACTATCACTTCAACTTTAATCAATTCAACACTTCCAATTATAATATTTAATGGTTTCTTAGTTCATACCATCTCACCCTATTTTCTATCATTTTATCAACTAGTGTAACTACATCTAATTTATTAGATATTATTTTTTTTTTATCTTTTCCTTTCTAGTAACTCAAGACATCCATCATAGCATTCCCGACCACCAATGCAGTTCCAAACCAATGTGGTCCTATGTCCAAATGAAGAGAACAAATTATGGGTTGTGTTTAGGGCTAAGCAGACAGTATTAAAATTGTCTAAACCAATGGAGACGGAAGAATATACATGAATTATTATTTGAGTATAATCAATTGCTCCACCATTATGCTTAAGAATAGATTTAAAAAGTTTTAACATTGAAATACTTACTATTTCACCATTTGTCATCAAGTCAAAGACAATGCGATTTAAATGACCAGAAGGAATTGCCTGCTCTGCAATAAGATCTGCATCCATGCTGGAAATTCTGTCAGCCATAAAAGGGATCATTAGTTGCCACATAGAGGAGATTAGAGCATGCAAAATATGCTAAGAGAGCAAAGTATGCATGTTTATAGAGAAAACCAGGAAATATAGGCTGTCCATTCGTCGCCTCATCACAGCAGCAGATAGGATACAGAAAATATAAATACAAAATTTGCACAAGATAATTCTCGTAAGACTGCAAATCATCTTAACATAGTCAACAACCAGGCATACCCCAACACGAAAAGACACTGGTAAAGGAGAAGGCATTACACGGCTTAAGAAGTTCACACCAAAAAAAAAAGTGTCAAAGAACACCACAAGCGTCAAACTTGCAACTTATTGCCCACAAGACTTAATCCTACTTCAGAACATTAATAAAAACCAAACTTTCTCAAAATTGCCTTGTTAAAAACCTACATTGTTGCCTTTCCGCCGGAACAAGAACTGGCACCACCTATGAATTATCGAAAAAGAAAATTCATTTTCTGACAGATTACCCGGTGTTTTTTCAAGCAAAAAGATCAACATTAAATTTGGATTCTCCCAGTGCAACCATTTAAAGGAGAAGAGCACGTTACCGCACGCAACGTCACGCCCCGAACAAAGACGGTGAGAAGAAGAGGAATCTGCTACAATTCAGCAACGACGGCAGCAGTGAGGTGTGAGGCAGTGATAAGAGCGCCGACGAAGGAAGAGGGCAACAAACGGACAGAGAGGATGTGAATCTTCTTCAGCAGTACGAACGAGCGCGAAACAAGACCAAGGAGAGAGGTCGCTCTGCGCAGGGGCACTGCTCGTCGCTACTGAAGCGCGGTGGCGCGAACCGAAGCGTTGGCGAGCCCTGGAAGCAGGCGAGAGGCGGGCAGGCGACCGCGGGGGGCCGCGAGCTCGTTGGGTCGGTGCGCAAGCGTCGGAGGCGAACGCAGAGTTGAGGGCTCGCGGGAGGTTCGGGAGAGAAAGAGAGGGAGACAGGTTTTGGGGGGAGGGCGAAGCGGTTTATAATGCAACCCAACCCTAACTCAACCTGCCAAGCCGATTCAATTATACATCATCTAACACAAGTCCGGTTCACCGTTCTCTAATTTCTGCATTTGATTTTTTTTAAAAATATATATATTTTTTAAATTTATTAATATTATTTTAAAATAATTTCTAACCTGAGTTTAACCAATTAACCAACCTGAGGTTAATATATAAAGTTGATACTGGCAGAGGATAGCACTGAAATTGATTACGAATTTACACCAATCAAATCAATCAAGGTCCATATGAACAAATTGATAGGATCACATATATAACCATTGGTACGAATTACAGAAATTAGGTAATTAAAAAAATCATTCTCTATGGAGAAAATATACATAGAACATGTAAAGGTCCTATAACCAGGTTCCGGCTGCATGATTCTACGACCTTCAAGGACATGACTGCAAAACCTAGGCACTGCATATGAACAACACAAAACACAAAAAAGACGTGCATAACCGGGTTCAGGCTGCATGATTCTACGACTGCATATGAAAAACACAAAAAAGACATGTACATAACAATAACAGATCATGCAGAATGGCCATGAACTTTGAAGTATGGAGCTTCAGCGAAGCTTATTCTGGGCCACTGCCTGACAGAGCTCATCCTCGCAGAACAGAACCCTTGTAGAAGATACAGGCTCGAGAACAGGCTTTGGCAGGCCTGATGGCACCATGTTTGGTTGAGGTAATGTGGACTCTGGGAATAGAACAGCTGCAATCTGCTTTATGTCCAGCAGGTGAAGGCGAGATCGTGGACCACCATGCTTTGGAGCTTTTGGTGTGTGTGGGGTGGATCCCCAAATTCTTTTACCTTCGGCCTTGCTGCAAATGTACAGGGTTAAAATGGCGAGCATGTTAAATGGTAGAACTGCAAGATGTGCGTTCAAAAAGATGTACTCTGCAAAGGGCCAATGTTCAGTTGGCACTGGAGTCTTGGTGTTGAGCATTTCCTGCCGTGACCTGTCTGGAGTTGTGTAGTTGAAGTGATACTGTCTGGCTGCGATAACCTGGTGTATGGAGCACAAATAACGTGAAAGAGATGAATAAATTAAGATTAGAAACTTTTGGACCTCGGATCCAGTTTTGAGAGTTAAGAACTTTTTGGACATTGACAAACAATGAAGCTAGGCACGTGATGCAACTCATTACTAGTTTCTTTTCTAGGACACATCTCAATATTTGGTCAATTTGATGGAATTTTCTTCTATATTGATACAAATCTAAACTACATATTTCAGAAGTTATAAAAATTAACACAAAAAGCATAAAAACTCAAGGTAAAGAGCAAGACAAACAGCTCACATGAACGGTTAACCCATATGCATTGAATGGGATCGCTGAAGAAATGTGAACATGGCAATTGACTACTTCCAAAGTCAAAATATTGCTTATTCAAAGACACAGGTATATTGTGGTGAAATCACATAGAAAAGGCCTCATGGTTAATAATTAAATTCTCAAATTATTACTTATCACAAGGATCAAGCATAAGAAGCTTCATAACACGTGAATAAATCATTATTACCTAAAGTAATGGAACTACTCAACATCAGTATTTAATATTTTTCTCTCAATTGTCACTCTGCGACAGCCAATGAGAACAAAATTTTAAAAATAACAATAGTACACTTACAGCAGCTCGAATTCGCTGGGAAACATGGAAAACAGCTCTTAGCTGATCATGATGCAAGTGGCAAAGGATTTTGATCTTTGCAAAAAAAAAAAAAAAAAAAGTTTAAAAAATGTGGTTACTAATGAAATTAAAAACATAAACTTCTGCATCAAAGTATAACAAGTGATAGAAAAAACTCTCCCACTGGCCACATACCAGGATATCCATAGGAAGAGATTCAAGCCTTGATTTGCTTTCAAATTCAACACTTTGTGGTGTTTTAGGTGTTGCTGGAAGTTTTTGCAGTTTAAATTCATTTACCATTGGCTGAGATAGAACTCTGTTTGGAGAGGTCATTAGTGCATCACCTTCAATAACATCAGCCCGAGTAAGTAGATTAATCTTCACCATCTCTGTCTCCAGTACAATCCTCTTCTTTCCTATGTCAGTACACAACTTGTTTGACATCTTGTTGGAACGCATTTGTGCAAGTGCACCAGGTTTTAGATACTTGTTTTTATTTTTCTTCACTTTCACTTTCTGTTTTTGCTTGAAAGCCATGGGTTACAAGTGATAGAATGCAATTCTAACTTAGAAATATAAGTATGCTTCACCAGCCACTGATTCCTGGGATTCCTAGAGGTTTGGAAGAGGATAGTATTAAAACAAGTACATAGAAGCAAATAGAATGATCACAAATGATAAGCAAGGAGTTCTATAACGAATTTATAATATAGAAGATTATAGTAAGGATTTGGAATAGGTACAAATATCAACAAAAGAACTTAAAGCCAACAGTGATTCATGTCTATTCATAGCAGCAACACAAACTTACAGTGGTTAAAACTAAAATCAAGCAGAATAACTGAACAAACTAAAATTACTACATTACCAAATGAAGACAAGGCAGTAGGTATAAGCTTCCTCTATAACCAATGCTTCAGCATCAGTTGCTTAATCAGGATCAACTGGTGAATATGTTCTAAAACATAAACTAATACCAGTCCATTTATCAAAAATGGATCTAATTATCAAAATCATTGCTCTTAATAGAATTTGTTAGACTATCTTCGCATACACTTTTCTTTTCTTTTCTGTGCATCACTGCATCACAGATGGCCATATTCGTGCAGAGAGTAACATATTGAATTAATCTTCAGTCAGCTTACAATTAAAGAAAGTTATTTAACACAACCAACTTAATGTAATTAAATGTAGACTAGACTAGAAAAACATTGCCAAATCTAGTTCATCTTAGTTTAACCAGAATATACGACATTAATAAAAGACTCTAAGACTTAAGGATCTAATTGATAAAAAAAGGAATTACTATTTCATGATTTAGAACAAAAATTAGTGTAAGTACTACATGCTTTGTTTATTGGTAAGTTTTAAAAACTTAAAGAGTATATGAATTTCTTATTTGCATGAATATTACTTATTGTGAATTTTTTTGTAAATAATAACACTATGTGCATCCGTCTATCTGTTCTATATACGATCAATACCAATCCGACCATGCATGAAACTGCACCTAGCTAACAAACATCAAACATAATATGCAGAAAATTCAATACAATTAAATAAGACTAAGAGCCATTTTCCTATCAGACAGTAATTGCTCCATCTTTTTATCGCTCCCATATCTGAATCTACCAAAATCTTTCATAATCTACAAAACAAAAACAAGGTTGAGTAGCTATAACAACAACCCTGATCAGATACACTTCTTCCCATCACAGTTAACTATACTTTCACGAGATTCTGAATTTTCTGAACCACGGAATACTTGAATCGAACCAACAGAAACAAATAATAATAGTAGTGCAACTGTTTAAGATGTGATCTTGAAGAGAGAAATCATCGAGAGGCTTACAATAAGAAATAGCGTTAGCACAAACCCAGCCTGCCTCACCTGCCACCAAAGGATCAAAAGCTCGAAACTACCTGTTAAAGCTGGCATTTATCAACAAAGAAATCGAAAGGGGAAAAAATGGAATAAAGCGAAGAAACATAGCCGAGACACCACTCACCCGTGCTATACGAGAAATCAAATCCCGAGATCCAAAAATCCGAAAGCACGCCACAAAGCAGGAGCAAGCCGAAGGTGCCAATTAGCTGCCACGGAGGAGGCAAAGAAAGATCGAGCGCGATAAGTTTTTATCCTTCCATTTTCGAATTCGTCGATACGCGCCAATATTTTGGGTGTACAGCCGCGCGGGTTGCCAGCCAGATCGAAGACAGAACCCTAACGGACCAGAGGCCGAAGATGGTGGGACCACACGTGGCAAACGCCCATTGACGGGATCGAGGTTAGTGGACATGGTGGAGTTACGCCGTTAACAATCGCCGCCAGGTCGGACGCCCGGAAGGCCCAAACCCAAAACGTTGCCTTTGTTTTTTAAGGGGGGTCCGTTTTAAAATAAATAAAAATAAAAAACTCATCCGTTAAATTTTTTCTCTCTTCTCTACAGAGTGCAAAAGATAAAAATATTTACTGACAGCATTTAAACTAAAATTAAGGTGCAAATTTAACGACTCCTCCAATGTGAGGTAAATAGGGTAAATTATATGTACACATCCTCTAGCTTAATAGCTCTAATCTCTATCATGTGACTTGTTATGAAGTGATCTGCAAGGTGAGTGAGTGCATGTAATGTAATGTATTCTATTAACAGATTTTTAAAATAATAATAATAATAAAGGCAAAGCCAAAATCAAAGTCATATGCCATAAACATCATCGCCAAACAACCACCTGATTCAAAAATGTTTTAAGTCAAATGCACCGAGCAGGTAAACTAAAAGCACAGTCCATCACACAGCCGTTTCAGTAAAATGAAACATCTGTGGATGGCATGAGACAGGAATCGAAGACAACTAAAGATGACAATTTGGGAAGAATAAATAAAGCATATTCTTATCCATTACTGCCATTTCAAGAACAAAAATGTCTCGTATAGCATCTGCATTATTTTCACTTGCTTAGAAATCATCATCATCTTCCTCTGCTATGTGCTTAGCAAGCTCCTGCTCTTGCTGCTGCCTCTCCCGTCTCTTCTCTTCACTTTCCTTCTCCTTGTTGGAGTTCGGCGGGAACCTAAGTGCTCTCACAGCTTCATTGTGCATATTGAGGCAGAAGGCAATTCTGGAATTGAATGCAATCTGGGGTTCATTGGTAGAGTAGATATCTCCAGTTTCCTTGGATACCATCCATCCATCAGCATGATCTATGGTTGCATCTATTGCCCCATCTCTAATAGCTTTGGCTATGATACTCTCAGCGTCAGCCACAGGATTAACAGAATCCAATCTCAGCTTTCTAGCTACATCAGCAAGGGAAATCCGAGAGTATGAAATGCTAATATTGCGTAATCCAGTTCGTATGACATTGTGGCGTAATCTGACAATTAGATTGTGAGTCTTGTCTGAACTGAAAGTCCCAGAAAATTTCTCAGCGACAGTTCTAAATAGCTCCAGATCTCCAATCCTGACAGCCTGAAACACAAAGTAGTTGTTAATATATATGATTGGAATATAGCTATGTTCTTCAGCGAGCAAATACTCACATTAGTAAGCTCAAAATATGGAGACAATGCCTTTTTCATGCCTTTCTGCATAAAAACAGTTCTATCAGGGATCTCACCAAGCAGTAATCGGACAATAATAGCCCACTTGCTGCACTGGATTCGAAAACCACGAGCAGAGACTGGTGCTTTCCGAGCAGCTTGCAGGAGGCTCTCTTTAGCATCTGTATACTCCAACTGAATTGTTCGTATTTTTCCAAGGTAGAACAGATAACGACAGAACTGCAGAATAGAGAAAAGAAAGTAGACAAATTACCCTTCTGCTCCTAGACCATTTATCTTGTGATGCAACAAAACTAGCCATCTGGATGACTTTTGATAACCAGAAAAAAAAACTACAGAGCCAAAAAATGTAATTTCACCACTTCCAATTACAGCATAAGTTTAATAGATTTAGAGTTTTGCCTGTTGATTTGAGTGTGCCTCAAAACGTGGTGCTTTTGACCTCAGCTTCTCTGCCTGGTCGTACAAATTGTAATGGAGATAATTGCGAAGTAGAAGATTCAGAAGGGTTTCCTGCACCCAGCCATGATTATTACCTAGCTTTCATAAAGAATAAATGAAAAAGTCTTTTTATTTGAGAACCAACAAACCTGGCCCAGCTCATCTCGTCGCAAGGTTGCCATTCTATGCAAGGCAAGAAGGGTCCTGATGGGAAGAACAATGTTGTATTAACCATAAGCTACAAGTTCCAATAATATTGTGAAGCAACGTGACATTAGTTCTGACAATGTTGTGTTAACCATCAGCAAGAGACATTAATTCTGACAAGAAAGAAAACATGACAATGTTGCTCTGTCAGATCATATAAGTTGGTTCACACACCCACGAATTTCAGCAAGGCTATTGGTGAGCTCATAAGTGAATGAGTAATAGAGGTACAGACGCGAAGCTAAAACATCCACAGTCCTTCGATTCATGTTCCTCAGTCGAGCAATGCTAGCAGAAGAACATGCTTTAGCCTAGTGCACAAGGGATGTTAAAAAATAAGACAATTTAAGATCAGGTTTAACAAGGAAATGAACAAGAATACATATATGATAAACGTGCCTCATCATATCTCTTTTGGTCAATGAGAAATAAGAGAACTAGCAAGTAACAGTAAATTTCTATCTCTGGTATAGAATGCTTGGCAGAAGTTTGGATTGACGAAGCTGTTGTGTCCACCTCCATGTCACTCTCATTTTCCTGTAAGCGAGAAAGAAAAGCCTAAATTAGTCAACTAATATATTCAAAAATACATTAGCAATCAACTTCTGCACTTCAGCACTTGAAGGTAGATTTCATACAACATAAGCACATTTATCTAAAAAGAGCTTCTACAAAAGAGAGAGATCACTGACCCATAACTCAATTCTGTCATATCTCTGTTGGAAGCAAACACAACTTTATCTAATGTAAACCTTCATTTATTCAAAGTTGAAATAACTAAGTAGTACACTGCAATTTGGAGGTGGTTAATCCTAAACCTATTTATCTAATGCAAACCTTCATTTCTTCAAAGTTGAAATAATTAAAGTAGTTCACTGCAACTTGGAGGTGGTTAATCCTATGCCTATTTAGGTAAGTAACCATCAATAAAATAAAAACACAGGAATTCAGAGGCGACATCCATGTTGAGGAGGCAGCATCTGATGTGCAACATGAGGTCGAGCCTGTCATAGAGGGGAACAACAACTCCATTCTAGAGGAAGTGCAGTGACAATTCTGTAGAATGACGAAGGTAGGTGTTGGGTCCTAGTATCGTGTCAAGGTAAACAAAGTGAACAAAAGCAATTCAATTGTCAAGGTGACAACATTGTGGAGAGTAGAAAATGCAACATTAATTGCACATATCCATAAGGAACACCGTTGTTGTTCACATCGCTTGTGGATCTGTTGTTCCTACTACATCAATGACATACAATCAAGAAACTCAATGCTCGATTATGAGTGACAAAGGGTTGCAGCGGACAATCTCCCTAACTTGCTAGGTAGTTCTATCCAGTATAGTCGATCTTAGATCTGTGCTTCGATAAAGAAGTGATAACTTTGGTTCATTAGTGAGGCGGCGGACCCAAGGATGTTTTTAGCTCATTAATATATGGAGAACACTAACCCTATAATTGCACAGCAATGAGTTTTGGAAGATGTTAAACTTTTCTTCTCCCTGTTTCATTTCTAGTTACAAATCAAGACCCATGACTCCTGTAGCTAAACAATATTCAATACCAGCAACTAAAAATTCATACTGATATTACATGGAATGAATTTGGCACATGCCACATATTAATAGTGATTAGAAATTTAAGCAACTTCTGCTAGACATGGGCTGGGTTCGGCACATATCACAGACTAACTATCCTCATATATAACATCCTAATTACATTAGACTCTAATAACTAGCAAAACACTGTCACGATTCCTTGTGCATAAATCTTAGAGATGGCTTTTCATAAACTCGCCAAGGGGATGAGATCCATGTAGACAACCCTCAAGTAGTTGGAATATATTGCCAGTTGTCATGTTTCATACAATGCATCATTATCGCCTCTAGTAAGCCAAAGAGAAACACTTAATCTTTGAATAGCATGACAACGATGGACAACTAATTATATAAACATTTTATATCAGTCTTTACATGAACATTCACACACCATGGCGAGCTCAACCGTGAATTGAGATTGAGAACCAAGATATAATTAGAAAATAGGGAGGGTGTGAAAAGTTTGTTTGTTTCATAACCTATTTAACAAGTATGTAATGCATACAAATATTAGACTCTTTCAGCTGGGAAAGTGTTTAATGTTTGTGAAACAAGATAAATGTGAAGTCAGTGACAGTTGGGGCCTAGAAATGAAAGCTGTTTAACTTTAGCATGTCAACTAGAACTCAAGAACTCTTTTTATTCAATACCAAATGCTGCATGCCAAAGGTGTTGTTGATAAACAAGGCCTTGTGATGTCATGCAGCGATTCTGAAAAGACAAAAGCGGCTACTCATCATATACTATAAATGCGCAAGCTATCTAGTATCTCACTATTATTAAATCTTTGGAATTAAATAGAGAAAAATAGAGAGTAAAAAAAAGGAAGAAAAAAAAAGAAGTCAGTTCTACATCTAATTAGAAATTAGCATAAACAAAGCCAGAGAAAACAAAAAGTGATATATAGATCGACAAAACAAATGCAAATCAATGGATAGTACAGATTTCCGCACCGAATGCATCTTTACAGCAGCAATATTTAAACTAAACGAAATACATACATACTACACCTGAACTAACGGGCACAGTTTTTCTACTGATCAATAGCATAAGAATCATTACAAAATCCTAATCTAACCACAGGAACAAAGGAAAGGACCATGCTACAATTTCATACCTTCGGGAGAAACGATGAGAGCTTAGCAAAAGCTTCTGACACCGGGGTAAGGACATGACCAAGAAAAGCAGACACCACCGGCGCCTTCAGCTTCCGGCGGAGCATCATCGTAAGTCGTACCGCCCGCACGACGCGCCGCACCTCTTTGGCCTGCGCGCCTGTCTCGATTAGCGCCGCGATTTCCTTCAAATCTGAATCCATGCAGCACGAGCAAATCATAACACATCCCAACAAATCGAGAAAAGAAGAATAAACTTCCGAGATCCAAATGAAAATTTCTGCTTTGCAGAGGTTAGCATTCGCACGTTGAAGAGTGGAGGGAGTGGCGGCGGATGCAACAGAGTTAGACGGCGTCTGGACCTCCTTCATCTCGACATCCGCAGTCATCTTTCCTTCTACCTGCCGAAAAAAAACGAAATCAGGAAGGGAAAAAAGAACAGATCAGAGATCAGCGAGGGTAAAGAAAGGGCAGTGGGAGAAAAGAGAAGTAAAATGGATCAAAAACTCACCGAGGAAAGGACGATGAGGCGGAGCTGACGACGTTTAGGTTACCTGCTGAGCCTGAGCCCTTGCTTTCTTCCCAAGTAACTCTCAACAGCCCTTCTCTGCCCGTATTTACGATCTGCAAATGCGCGACGTCCGGATGAAGAGTGAACCGGAATGCGGCCGAGTGTGACACAATTTTGGTCTGGTCGGATTTGACAATAACCCGGCGGCTCAGAGAATGCCCATTTAAAATCTAAATCATCTTCGAATTTACATGCTATTTATTATATATCATGAATTTGTAATTTAAATTATAACTCGTATATATCGACTAATATAAATAATTTAGAGTACAAATAAAAAATACACGTCTAATTATTGAATTATCAAGAGCGCATTTTTTTTAAAAAAACCCATCATATTTTTTATCCCAAACATAAAACAGCTAATTATGATATAAATATTATTGCTAGAAGTTTTTTCCCGATCTGAGGGTGATTTATGTCGAAATTATAAGAAAAATGCTGACTTAAAAATTATAAGAATTCAATTCAGATTGAACAGATAATCTCATGATGCCTGGACGGATTAGGGAGAACTGTAGATTGTCTGAGCACTGAGCACGAGTGGAACGTTGATGCGTAGTATGCTAAGTCCTCCCAAATGTCACTTGAGCAGCTTGAATGCTTCTCAAGACCGAACGGGAAGTTGAGTGCAAACGAATTGGTCATTGAGTTCAAACGAGCAAGGTCATTGTGTGTCGAGTTGACTAGTACTGAGTTAGTCGAGTGAGCGGTCGTGTCGGTCAAACTACCAAATCACCGAGCACTCAAGTTGTCGAGTGGGAGTCAATGCATCACACCCAAGCTACCGAGTGGAGTTAGAACGCTAAGTACCCTGAGCTGTCGAGTCTAAATAGATTGTCCAATAGGGAAAAAGAATAATTGAAGCATATATAGTTCCTTTAAAATATATTAGTCCCCCAACTATGTTTTGAAATTATATTGAACATCTGTTTCTTATAATACAATGGAAATACCATGTAAACAACCAAACATTGATTGTTCATAGTGAAATCACAATATCAAGAAACTTTCAATGCGGAATTAAAATCTCATTCATAATGAAATCATTCTCAGTTATATATCTCTTGTTTCCATTCAAATTTTTAATTATTACCGCACGTAATAATCACAACGTGTAAAAGTAAATAAATTCAGCTTTATTATTATTTTGTATATAAAACACTTTTATATCTAAAAATTCTTTATATGATTAAAATGGTTTAAACTGGATTAAAAATCACTTTTATATCATCAAAATCACCATAAAACTATTTGTAATAATAATAATTAATTGACTATTATAATATTGTAATTGATTGTCATAATATTATAGTAGTCAATAGTCGACTACTACACTATTGTAACATTTAATTAATAGTTGTCATATATATTTTTACGATGAATTTCATCATATTAAAGCGATTTTAACTGAAGATCGAGTAATTTTAACTAAAATAGTATATATATATATAATTAATCAAATTGAATTATTTTTTATATATTGTAACAGTTTCCTTAGGGGTATCCATTTTGATTTTGTTAAAAAAAATATCTTTTTAACAATTTACATAATTAAAAATATCTAAATTTGTTTCGTTCAAACTTCAAACTCAAATAATGAAATGGTGCTGCTGACGTGGGCCAAAGACCATGTGGTAAGTGATAGAGTTGTTATGTTACCAATTCAGTGCGTCATGTCACGTGTCGCGCTCACGTGCATAGGGCCAAAATGGCGACGAGACTGCTTTTTAAGTCATATTCCTTTATAAACGTAATATGTATTACTAATTTATTAATTTTTACAAAAACTATAAAAAAAATTATACCAGAATTATATACCAACATTTAGTAAATTGACTTTCTCAGAAATGAAACGCGCATATTAATTAGTTGATTTTGAATCGATTCAAATTCAAAAACAGCTGGCAGCAGGGACACAATCACTCGACGACAAAACGCTGCGTCACGGACTTGGAATGACGTCCTTCTCTGCAGCCTCCTTAATCGCGGTACTCGCAGTCGTCGGAGAGGCGCAGCGGCTTCCCGACGCGGTCCTCGCGGAACCGCAGCGTGCAGCGGACGCGGCGGTAGAACTTGGACTTCACCAGATGGCCCAGCACGTACGCCCGGGCCCGCAGCGTGAACGACAGCTCGAACGCCACCGTCGCCGGTGGCCCTCCGTCTTCGGTGCGGCTCCTCAGACCCGCGCCGCCGCCGTAGAGCGGAACCTGCCGGCTCCCCACCGCCACCGCCACCACCCGCCCGCTCTTCCGCGACTGGTAGAACTCCTTCATCTGTTCAAATTCCGGCAGTACCACCATTCACAGTTAAATAGAAAGCTCAAAAAGAAGAACGACAGCTATTCTTCTTCATCGCGACCATGGTTCATGCTAATTCATCGAAAGAAACTAAGAATTCAATGAGGAATTGTTGTTCCTTCCCACTGATAGCAGTCCGTGCCCGTTCTTCAACGACTATGTTTCTTTAAACTCGCTAGGTACCAAACACTGTCAGAACTTTAAAGACTTTGTCCTTCCCTCCTTTCGCACGGTGCGACATCGGAGAACCTGCTCACGTCCTGCGTTACGATGCTCGGACTACGTGGAAAATTGCTATTGGGGGAACTCCGAAATGGGACATGGAAAAGGCAAAGCCAAGAGGAAGGAAGGAAGGGGGTGATGGTGCTTACTAATCCGGTGGCGATCTTCAAGTCGGAGAAGTAGAGTTGGAAGGGCGTGGAGGAGACATGGACGCCGAAGAAGGTGGCTGGGTTGCGGAACGCGATCCTCACCGTCGAGTTTATGGAGAGCATCTTGGTGGGCACGCCCGTGATGTCGGTTCCGGCGTGGATGTCGTAGCTTTGAAACACCACGCTCTGCGAGAAACGAGTCGACTCGGGTTACTGAGCTGAGTTAGGGAAATGGACGAAACGAGTCGACTCGGGTTACCGACCTTGACGAAGACGTCGGGCTTGTAGGACTTGCTGGCGCCCCAGAGGATGAGGGAGAAGAGGGTGAAGAGGAGGACGAAGCCGAGGACGAACCAGGCAACGTAGCATCGGACAGGGATAGGGGCTTCTTCTTCGTCGCCGTCGTCGTCTGAGCAGGCAGAGGAGGTGGCGTTGCCTGGCTGGCGGTGGGGGTGGGGCTGGAGCTTGCGCCAGGAGGCATAGGTGTTATACTTGAGGGAGCCGGAGAGGCGGGTGGCGGATGACTCGCGGGAGTGGTGAATGGGGGAACTGGCGTAGCGGTGGTGGTGGGGGTGGAGCGGAGAGGCACCAGGGGTGGAACCGCCGAAGGAGGCGCGGTCAGGGTCATGGTGGGAGTGGGCGGGGCTCATGACGTAGTAGATGGGTCGCCGCGGCGGGGAGCGGGGCGGCGACGAGGCCGCCAGGCTG